>NC_136943.1:776048-856335 GCF_949987615.1 Pollachius pollachius
CAACATTGGACAATTTGTGTGTCAAAACTATTCTCCAACATGGTATAACATTTGAGCCTGCAATTGGACCAATATTACAATTACACTAAGGGCATTTACCAGATGCTTTTATCCAAAGCATCTTACAACAAGTACATTTGTCAGAAAGAAGACAAACAACAACATATCGCTGTCGGTACAGTATGCAGTATCACAAGTCTGCAGGGCATCCTAAAGGTTTAAGGTTAATCCTAGGTATTTATTTACCGTATACTTGTAGTCTTTTTCCTTCTGCTTCCCTCTCCGTCGAAGCACAGGAAGCTCGTTGAACTGGTGGCCTCCCTGGAAAGGAAGAATGGCCTTCCCTGGGACCCAGGCTCGCTCCGCTATCTCACCGATAGTCTCCAGGAAATACAAGCGACACGGACGATGGCTCGGTGCTGCAACAGAGACGAAAGGAAAACATTAAGACAAACATAAGGCCGGACATGGGACTTTGAAAGTGTACAAATGGTGGATGCAGTTTGAGGATGCCCACACAACAAACCAGCCGGAGCCGTTGAATCTCCGTCTCACCTTTCATTTTAGTGTGAACACCCTGCGGTGTGTCGGATGCGATCTGGCAGGGCCACCAGGGGCGTCGGTTGAACTTAGCCCAGACCAGATCTCCGTTCAGATACTTCACCGCCGACAGAAGCTTCTTCTTGGGGCTGTTTGACTGCGGAGAATAATACTTAAATAAGATCACAGCATAATAGAATTATGTTTTGGATATGGACTTGGATATGTACTCATTATTGTGTTGCATTGTAAACAAAACAAAAACCATTTTACTGCCTGTGTTACTTCTTCCAAAACAGTTGCAATTAATTGATCCAAGGTGTGCATTGCTCTGCCATCCGAGGTTAAGAACCGGGTGGGATCCAGACACATTAAAAGCGACCTCATATTCTGACGCCAGCAGTTCAGTTACAAAGGCAAAAACAATGCGAGAAAAGAAAAAGAGAGCTTTTGACGAAGGCTAAAGAGCGAGTAACCGAGGAGGCTGACACTCACGTTGGAGTTGGTGCCGGACGGCGAGACCAACCCGGTGAAGGAGAGCTCTGCGTCGCTGTCAGAGTTCTCCCCCGCGCTCCAGTCCTCTCCCATACTGATCTCGGGCAGTGCGCTGGGGCTTAGTGTAGGGTTGAGTTCAGAAATGGTCTGGGCCATGAGGTTGAGGACGCCCGGTTTGTACGCGCTCTGTTTGTCCAGCCCTGAGCTGGACGTGGCCGTCTTACGGTCCGACGGGCCCCGGTGGCGGCCCAGTCTGGGTGAAAAGGAGTGAAAGGAGACGAGGTCCTCCTTCTTACCGCCGCCCCCCCGCTCCTCCACCTTGAGGTCTCCGCCGTCGAACAGCGTGGACTCAAAGTGGAGGTAGCCGTTTGGCAGCGGGGAGCAGCGGTCCAGGCTGTCGGGGCTGTGGGGGGAGAACCCGTTTTTGTCCAACTCCGGGATCGCCTCGAAGGCGTCCGTCTGGACGGCACCTGGCGACGGCGGAAGACGGACGGACGGCGCCTCAAACTCATCGTCATCCTCCTCTTCCTCCTCCTCCTCCTCCTCCTCGTCTTCCTCGTTGCTGATGGGGCTCGGTGAGCGCCGGTGAGTTCTGGAGCGGACGTCCATGGGGGGCCCGCCCAGGTCGGAGCCCCTGGTCACCAGACTGTTGAGGTCCTGCAGGCTCCGCAGCGGGCCGCTGAAACAATGGGACCGGTCTGGGGGGCTGTAGCCCGGGACAGGTGCTGGTTTGATGCTGGAGGATGGCAGTTGCATGGCTGGCGGTTGGCCTGACCTGCGCCTTCGGCTGCCACATTGGTTTCCATAGGAAGTAGTGGCGAGGCCATTGGGGGTCCTTAGCTCTGGCTGACCCGAGCCGAACACGGAGCCTCCCCTAACAGCCCGTCTGTAAGACTGATTCATGTTGTCATGGCTCTTTCCTGCCAAAAAACAAAGGGTTCATGTTAGGTGAACCAATATTTACACTCAAAGCAGGACAACAAGACGCAACCTCCAAGTTCTTATTATGGCTTCATGCACTGACCGGTAATGAAAGGGAATCACCGACCCGTGAAGACCTTAACCTTTTAGACAAAATACTTCGACAATCCCAATAAAAGCGACGGACGCCTTCCAAGGAGAATAGGTGGCATGTAGGGCTGCATGCTCACCGATAACCCGACATGGCTGGCCTCCATTCCAAAAGGCCGTCGGTCGCCAAAACAGAGGATACTACTCCTGACATGCTGCTTTCAGACAATGACTATTAAACCAAACTAGTCCGGGTAGCATTCACCGATCATAATAAAGCAAAGAAACAAGCGATCGCCGATTCGTATATTCGTAGGAGCGCACACGCTACGGCAAAGGTGGTGACACTGTGCCATCAGAGAAAGGGTCTCCCACAGACCTACTACACAAACAGGCTACAGCCACATAGCTACTGGTAACTTGGGACAAGAACTCATCGAAACAAGTTAAAAACGCGTCGACGTGGGGAAAGATCACGAAAACTCACCATTTGGACGTCGGTCACCGTGAAACCGACAGCGGATCGGTCGTTGTTGCGCTTAAAGCGGCTATTTTCCTCGGTTTGTGGAGGCAGATCTGCACACTCCCAGCTGCAGCAGCGCTAGGCCAGAGCGCAGCTCTCATTCTCTCCCCTTCATCACAGCCTCATCAGCGGCGGCCCTGATGAAAACTGTCACTTTAAATGCAAAAAATAAGCACTAGATCATTTATATTTGCGAGCACATCAAGTGCGAGGAAAACCGGCGTGTCACTATCAATCCTCAATCATCTATATATATTATTTTAACACCATGATTTGAGCCTGCTGTCGGAGTGCCCCCCCCGGTAATGATAAAACAAGCCCAGACTGCCTATGTTGGTGAGCAGCGACCAATCGGCACCGCCACCCAACCCCCCGCTGCAAAGGGCCTGTCTCACCCTCCTCACCGTCTCCCTCACACACACACACACACACACACACACACACACACACACACACACACACACACACACACACACACCCAGGTGCAATCACAGAGACGGATATCCGTGCAATGCGTTTATGTTCTCTATCCAATGCATCTATTTATAACCAAAAATAAATTCTGCATTGTGGATTATAATAATAGAAATGTGGTGCAGCTGTTGATGTTTCTTGTGCCTTTCTCTGCCTGTTCCATGGATGCCAGGCCGCTATGGAGAAGGCAATGCACATTGAGCAGAGTCCTTGTGGTTAAGACTCCGTGCGCCATGTTGCCTCTGAGTCCCGAGTCTCTGAGCTCAGGAAGCAGGCCGCTAGGCGCTGCAGACACAACATGTCGGTGCCAGTGGGGCCATGGAGCGACTTCTGCTCCGAAAAAAACGACGTGTTCAAACGTTGGATTGTACTCTTATGCACTCCCAATGTTTACCCTGCAGTTTGGATAGAAAACCCCCAGTGTCTTGCCCCGGGAGACGGCGTCAGTGCGCGTCTGAACAATAGACGTGGCCGTAATGCCGCAGTGGCCTCGTCCTCATCTACCCGGCGTCACACAAAGCCCGTCAAGTCCTTATATAAACCTTTATATACACCGTTGCTCTTCACGGGTTTATGTTCATAAACCGACGATCAATACAGGCCTACGGGTTAGACGTGGTTGTATAAATAGTATACCTTAAAAAAAAGAAAGAAAAGACAGACGTAAAGTCACTTGATTTTCCGAGGGGTCGGTTTACCTGTGGTTGAAATGGATCGATTATCTTTCACATTTCACAACGTCATTCTTGGGTGTATGACATGCGTTTGCGTTTCAGAGTCTGTACGGGGAGGGCCTGTACGGCTGGGTGATCAATTAGACTATTAAATGAAAGTTATTACCCGAAACCAAAAGGATAGGCCCACCATTGGCACAGGAAGGCGTGAGACCTCTAGCGTTCACTGTAGGTATCGCACGCATGTTTACTGTCTGAAATGACTTTTATTTGGGTTTCACATACACCACAGAAGCTTTTAATACATTTTCCACAAAGAAATAATCTTAAAATGAAGTTTAAGTGAATATTTTTTTGCTAATGTACTGCATAACAACATATATATTCGCTTATCAAGTGATAGTTTGAGGAATCCAAGGAAACAAAGTAGGCTATTACAATACCCAGTCAAAACATATTCACAAAGTATAGAAATAACAATTTTGGTTTTTAAAATAGTTTACCGTGTGCTGGGTTGTTCAATCAAGATCATAAAAAACATCGCTGTGTCCCCATTCCGTTTCCTTCTGTTTATCTTTTTTCATATATAATATAAAATGAATCACATATTGCACTTAACAATACAAAAGGACAACTACACTTCCACATAAGATCAGGAACATGTTTGGAATGGAAAGCAATATGAAGCATAGTAGCAAATCATGAATCAATTAAAAGTCTGTTTTAAAAAAGGCTTAAAAAACACTGTCCATTGAACATGGACCATACACTACAATGTATAGATACTTTCATTCCTACATTAATTTGATTGTATTCCTATGCATGCATCACTGTCAAACAGGATAACATACTTTCTAGATGGGTGCCTTTAGTTCTATGGAGGAGAGGAAAGTAATGTCAAGACTGCACAATGAAAAGTTAAGCTAATTTACATTATTATGTTCTCCATCTTCCATACACACTGAGAGAAAAACAAAACGGTGAACAAGTTGAAGAACAATAGAAACAAGACGTCTGCAGAGCTACTCGTTGCTGTCTTCAACTTTGCCCCCGGCCTCACAAAGGTCTCTTTTCTGCATCATGCTGTACGGAAAGGGCGTCACGTCACAGCAGGTGTAATCCAGTTTCTTGGGCCCACTACAGTTGCTGAAGTCCACTTTCTTGGCTGCTTCACAAGTGGCCAGGCCCAGCTTCTTCAGGCGTGCCAGGCTCTTGATGCTCCCCGGTGGCCTGCCGGGGCTCACTTTGTAGCCCGCTGCTTTGGTGGTACCCAGGGGCCTTCCAGGACTGGTCTTGAAACCAGCAGCTTTCGTGGTCCCCAGCGGACGGCCAGTACTCGTACGGTAGCCGGCCGATTTGGTGGTGCCGGCCGGTCGCCCCCTCTTCCCGGACTTGACGATCCCCTTTCCCTTCTTCTTGGTGCCATCAGGACCAGGCGCCTCGCCGCCCCTGATCCTCGCACTGGGAGGCTGCTGGAACTCGTTTTGGTTCTCCTGCATTTGGCATGTCATGGGTTTGTGCATGCCCTGTGGCAAGGGGGGTAGGTTAGCGAGGGACAGCTGCAGGGACGGCGGAGGCGAGGAGTAGAACTTGTTGGACTGTGTGCCACATAAGTCGAAGTGCCCTGCAGAATGCTGGCAATCCTCTGACAGTCCACTCATGCAATAGTCATTGCTGCTGCTGGTCACTTGGTGCATCATTTTCTGCAGGGGTGGAGAAACTAGTTGTAAACACCAACGGGACTGGGAACAGATGAAAATAACGAGATGTTTCTTTGTTAACACCAACACGCCTGCGCACACACGCAAGCGAGGAATTTGCGGAATTGCTTACTTTTGGACTGACACACACTATGCATGTAAAACAAAGGGATAGCCCTCAAGGATGACGCGTACACAATTGTTCAAACAATGCATCTCGTTATACCAAGACGTGATTAGGTGTGAACGCAAATACATGATAGTTAAAGCAGGAAAATGAAAAGATCGTACCTCATTTGTGGGCGGCTCATAGGATGGAAAGGGTTAAATTTGAATCAAATATAATCTTTCTATTTGACAGCCACACCATTTTCCCAATAGCGTTTGTAAACCACGCCTGGTTATCTACTGATGCTGCCGCGAACGAGGATTGCAATTTACCGTGGTTATTTCCCGGTTTATGTGTCCGTTTTAGCTGAGGTTTAGATAAGAGGCAGCCATTTTTGTGAAAAAAATAAAATGCAGTCCTCGAATGCGCATGCGCCGAATACCTCATTGAAACGTAACAGTTCACTTGAAACAATGGTCCTTTTTGTGGCTAAACGTGTACCCGGGTCAAATAAACTGGGTTCAGTATAGGGAACTAACTTTCCCGTTTTAGCCAAATGGCTTCTGAATGGATTTAAAAAGTGCTGAATTCAAGTAAAATTTACACCCAAATAAAATATAATTTGAGGAAAGCTTGTAAATAAGGAACCAACAGGGGCCGTTTCACAACGCTTTTAATACATTAATGTGAAATCAACAATAGACACTGGCGTTAAAATGAACTCCGTAACCAGGCAAGTAGCAATGTACATTTATAAGCAACTTCGCTGCATTCTTCTGTTTAAACGTCCCCTGGACTTAGGTCTCCCTGATGATCTTGGTGAGCTTCGCAATTTTGGTCTTGGTGGACATGTCCACGTACTTGTCCCCGATGCTGACGATCATGCCACCCAAGATGGCGGAATCCGTCTGCGGATGAGAAGGAAAAATGAGAAAACGGGACCCTGAACTTCCCCCAACCCCTCACCAGTTCACCGTCTGGGTCTGAACCCCACCTTGGTTTCCAGCTTGATGGTTTCACCCTTCTGGAGGAACCCCTTGAGGGCCACTTGCAGGTCAGCAAGACTGGCGGCATCCAACGCCTGAAATATTAAATAATATATTAAATGTGATGATGAGGTATAAAGCATAAATCATCGCAATAAATACAATATCATTTTTTTTTTTAATCAAAGAGTTACTAGACTAATTAAGATGCTATTTATATAAAAGGAATATACATCTAGACTATGAATTATAGTCACACAACAATTATATTCCTAGTTGTACTTCGTGCTTTCATCAAATGTGCAATACCTAAAAGTGATATATATATATATTTTTTTTTATTATTTTTTTTAAACAATACAATAGAGATATAACACTTCTAGGTATTGCACATTTGATGAAAGCACGAAGTAAAGCAAGGAATATAATTATATTTTATTATATTTAAATGTAGACGTCTCTGCCAGATGGTCAGGCTCGGTGTGATAACGCGTTACCATATCGTGTAACGAGCTGAGAGCCGCTGGTTACCTGGGCGGTGGTGACCGAGCAGATGACCTCTCCACGATGGGCTCCCATCATCATGTTGTAGGCCTTGATGACGTCGGCGGTCAGGGGCAGGCGGCCGTTCTCAGACAAGACCTCTGCAGAGGAGAGAGAGGGAAAGGGGGTCAACAGAGTGGACGGCCACAGGTGTATCGCCACTGGCAGAGCATGACCACTGAACCAAAATCCAGATGGAAAACAAACTTATTAGTAGCATGTTTTGAGAGGTTGTGTGCCAAGCTTATCGACCTAGCTGAGCCCAATGTCACAGAACGTAAAGAAGAATTAGGTTGTCCGATTGCAAAGGCAGAGAGAGAGAGAGAGTGTCTTTAATTTTCCCACCTTTAAAAGGAGGTGTCCCTTTAAAAGGTGTCCTTTTAAAGTGTGGGTGACAGGTAAGCTACATAGGGTCGATAGGTGAGGAGAAAATAACACAAAATGACAGCGTTTTGTAAATCGGATCCGGTCGTGTAGAATAGCAGAGTGTAAAGAACCAAAATGTTGTAAGGCAGCTTTTATGGAATAAAAGCTGAGGTGGTCCATTTCTTGGTTTGGTGACCCGGTTTGAGGAGATTGGAGTCATTTGGCTTAAGCCGCCATTAATGCACTCACTGATGAGGTTGATGGTGAGAGGAGACATCTTAGCCTTGACCAGAACGTCAGTGACGGCCTGCATCTTTACGCCGCGTTTGATGTGAGGGTTCATGACAATGCCGGAGACCTTGGGGTCCTTGATCATGGTCTGAGGACAGAAAAGGTCAAAGTTCTTGTAACCATGCAGGGCAACGTGAAAAACCGTACAAACAGACAGTTGCATCGGTTTGTTGCTTTTTAAATGGTGCAACACGTTAGGATGTGTTTTAACGTGTCACTGCCACAACTTACCGACACTTTTCCCAGTTCCTGCTCAACCTGGTCCAACTGTTTCTTCTTGCTGGCCGCTGAGAACAGTGCGGTGGCATAGCGACCCTCGACTCCATACACATCGATAGGAGCCTTGGTTCAGGGCGGCGGGGGGAGAAACGAGGGCAGGATGGATGCATTACTATTCATGATTGACTTCAGTGGATCACAGATGTATGTCGCAAATCAATCGATCCGATACGTCGAAGGTCCTGTTAAGGTGATCAACTCACCTTCATCAGTTTTGAGATAGGCCTGATGACAGACGTGCTGAACTGGCGCGCCTGAGGAGGTTAAAGGGTCATTTAGAAACAACGTGACAGATCAGGAGCTCTGGAGGTAGCTTGCTGGTTAGCAACAATGCTATCCAACCCCAAGGTCTCGTGGCCATTGTGATAACCCACGAGTGCTGTGACCCCGTCCTGCACAGATGAACCTCTTAGTAATTTCCCCATGGGCTCACATGGTACAATTGAAGCTTTCGTTATCTTTTAATCATAAAAAGCATTGAATATCTTACCTGCTGTCCTAACATGAGTGAAGCCATTTTCTCCTACAGCTGTCGAGGGTATATCTTTCTGCGCATGTGCAACTAATGACTACCCAGACCGTTCAGGGTTTGTGGGTAATGTCGTTTTTAACTTGACGTACATCCGTGCGGGAGAGGACTTTTGGCGAGTACATTAATTGCTAATAAAATAAAATAAGAGCTAATTAGCAAGTCGATCATATTATTTTAAAGGTGAAACTTTTATTATAATAGGAATATTATAGGAATTTAATTAATTTAATTATATAAATATTCGGACAGGGGTGCATCGCAGGGTGATGGAGAGGCCCCTGCGGTGACGTCACTATAAACCATGGGAGAAACGGCAGGAACAGGTCGATGAATTTGAGTTTTGTTTTTTTTTGTTTACTGGATATCAGTTCGCCACGGTGAACCACCGGAGGGACACTAATCAAGAAGAAAATAATGTTTAATGTTATATAAATCGGGATCCGGGCTCGGTCAGGGACGCGGTCCGTCCAGCTGCGGTTGACGCATTCGTTTTTGAGAGCAGGTTCGGTGGCAGCGGATGATCAGATCCAAGCATCGTGCATTTATATATATTTTTATATATATGTTTATATATAGCCATCCATATATTGTAAGCCCAGGGCTCTCCTTTTAGAATTAAAGCCAGCCTTCTTGCTGGCTGATAGAGATCCTGCCATGGACGACAAGTCTTTCACCAAGGAGTTGGATGGATGGATCGAACGGCTCAATGAGTGCAAACAGCTATCGGAGAACCAAGTCAAATTCCTCTGCGAAAAGGTGCGTTATATTATCCTATTGTAAACAGACATAAGTTGGGTTATTGGCGTGTGTGTGTTAACACTCTGCCAGTCAGCCAGCAGTGGATGATGGCGTGCATGTTAATAAAATGCATGGGTCATCTCAATGGAGGTTTTTCACTTGCGTTTATTTGTGCCTTTTTGACGCACATCTTTTAGCTTCAGCGTGGAAGAGGTGATGAAGGTGAACTCACTGCTAAGCTACGCCCACGCTCTATTTACGCCCTGCTGTGCCAAATGGCCTTGTTATTGCATTCCCCCATGTATATTATAAATCGCAGTTTTAGAGGGAATGTTTGGGTTACAACAATCCATCTCCAAGTGCAAGCAGCGGGGTACATCAACGTTCCTCTCAATTGCTTGGGTTTGGGTCTCCCCTTTCCTCATTTAAAAGTGCCACAATAAGCTCTCAACCCTAGCGCTGGTGCCCACGGTTCTTCCCCCTAAGGCTAAGGAGATCCTGACCAAGGAGTCCAACGTCCAGGAGGTGAGATGTCCCGTGACGGTGTGTGGGGACGTTCACGGTCAGTTCCACGACCTGATGGAGCTCTTCAAGATCGGAGGCAAGTCTCCAGACACCAACTACCTCTTCATGGGGGACTATGTGGACCGTGGCTACTACTCCGTGGAAACCGTCTCCCTCCTGGTCTCTCTGAAGGTAAAGGGCTACTCAAAGAGACCCCGAAGGATGTGTCTCATCATCAACGTCATGCTGGCAATGAGATGTTTTAAAACACTGGAAATGGGACTTGAGTTATAGCTAATAATATAATTATGATGATTATGATATAATGATGATTAGGAAACATGCACGAGCCAGATCGGCCGAATATATGTCAAAATGAGTTGGCCTCACTGAAGGCGAAAGTGTGGCTTCATACAGGCAATTATAACAATATGAACAACGTGTTAACAATGTTATAAGCTGCAGTGGGGAAAGGGGGGGAGGGGGTATTCTAGATTGCACAAAGACATAGAACCCATGCCCGGTTTTGATATTTAAAAATCCATGTCATATTTGCAGGTACGGTACCGGGAGCGAATCACCATCCTCCGAGGGAACCACGAGAGCCGGCAGATCACCCAGGTGTACGGCTTCTACGACGAGTGCCTGAGGAAATACGGGAACGCTAATGTCTGGAAGTACTTCACAGACCTCTTTGACTATCTGCCTCTGACTGCGCTGGTCGATAACCAGGTAAAAGTCCTCTCTTCCACCGTGACTACTGCCACATATCCTAGTCCAATCAGGATCAACCCCATCTAACTAACGTCATTCCATGCAGATCTTCTGTCTCCATGGCGGGCTGTCTCCCTCCATAGACACACTGGACCACATCCGAGCGCTGGATCGCTTGCAGGAAGTTCCTCACGAAGTAGATGCCTCAAACAGATCATATTATATATATATATTACATCATATACATATCATGTTTCAGACACATTGTTATAAATCATATTAGTCGAAAGAAACTCATTTTGCAAATGTCTCCATGTCAGTATTTTTAAAAGGCACTTGAATTTCATCACTATTCACCATCAATAATATTCTCCAGGGTCCGATGTGTGACCTACTTTGGTCAGACCCAGACGACCGCGGTGGCTGGGGCATTTCTCCCAGAGGGGCCGGGTACACCTTCGGCCAGGACATATCGGAGACCTTCAACCATGCCAATGGCCTGACCCTGGTCTCCAGAGCCCACCAGCTGGTCATGGAGGTAGTTGCTCCTTCCTGTGAGGTTCTCCAGCATCAAGGGATCCAGTGTCGCTACGATGCGGTGTTGTAGGCCTAAATAAAGAAGCATGTACATGTGGTGTGTTGCACTTTGATAGGAAGCCTCCTTTCTCCCAAAATAGGGTTATAATTGGTGCCACGACCGCAACGTTGTGACTATCTTCAGCGCGCCAAACTACTGCTACCGCTGTGGAAACCAAGCCGCAATTATGGAACTCGACGACACTCTGAAGTACTCCTTGTAAGTCATCAAGCTTTCTTTTTATAGTGCGTTTTAATCAAGACATGTTTTAATGAGTACGCTATGCTGAACCGTAAGCTTAAAATCCTTGAGAGTCCTCCGATTTGTTGAAAAAACGGAGGGAGAGATTATGAGTGCGGCCGTCGTGTTTTCAGTTTACAGTTTGACCCCGCGCCGCGCCGAGGAGAGCCCCATGTCACTCGCCGTACCCCAGACTACTTCCTGTAGAGAGGACGACGCCTGATGTGTGTTGTCACAGCCAGTGGAGGTTAAGATAAGGACTGCCAACGGTGTACTATGTAGAGGTTCGGAGAGATGATTATTCATGACCCTAAAGACCGACATATTGTGTGCCATAATCACAAAAAATAGCGTAATATATCGCATCAGCTATAAACACTACCATCTTCTTAACCCTGCCCTCTCTGTGCATGTTTTTATTGCTAGAAAAGTCGGTGAAACATGAATACTTAAAACACCTGCTGGTTTGTCAGGAAGTATGTATTTAAAGCAGATGATCTAATTCCAAGACTATTGCCTAAGTGTAATTACCCTTTGTGTTCAGATGTTGATGTGATCATGATGACGATGTGATGCCTAGTTAACACAAAACCGCATCTTTCATGAGGCATGGCCTCAAAGATTACGCTCTATTTAATGTAAATCTTTAATGTTGTTTTCTAAACAAAGACGCACAATAATTCATTTTGTGATGTGAGACGGTACAGTAAGATGTCTGACTTTTATTTATCTTCGCATTATTTTGTTTGATTTTGATCACATAGCACTGATGCCAAATTCCCTTATGTCCTGATGTGAGCTGAATTGTGCTTCATGTGTTTACTGGCGTTAATATAAAGTTGATATGAGTTCTATATGCAATATCTGTACCAATGATATTCATGTCAAATAAAGTTGTTTTGCAGCCCTAACTATGATTAAGAATGCTTTGTCAGAAACTGTATACATGTATTTTTTAACCTTTTTCATGTATTTTAAGCCTATATAAAAGCTACGCTAAGACACAGGGGTTTCAATGGAGAAACATAACACCTCAAACTTTAAGCGTCAATCTAATCGTTTTTGTTATCATTAAAAATGGTTGATATATTTAGGAGCCAACGAATTTCATCCATTTACAATGTGTCAGAGCCACTTATGATGTGAAACCATCATATTAGTTTTATCATCAAATATATTTTTGATATTTAAAATATCTAAATATATCTATATATATATATCAATAGGCTATATATATATTCGTTTGTTTAATCTATTACATATCTATATAAATGTAATATATATTTATATATTAATAGATGTATAATATACATATTTATAAATATTTAGCTATAAATCAATAAAAGTGCTGGATATTTATGTATCGATAAATAAACGTCCTAGCGCTTCCCTAGTGCCCTATCAATCATTAGGTTATCCGGGACTCCGGTAGGGGCCATTCCTTCCGCTAGGGGACGCACCACTCACTGATGCTGTGCTGCTGACGCCGCGCCACGTAAAGTAGCTCCGTTAAGGGGACTCCACTCACAAGCTTCTGGAACCGGAGCAGGTACACTCACTCCGTAGTGCAGTAAGTCACGCATTTCATACTTGTTCTTATTTAACATTTAAGGAGTGTATTTCTGACATGTAGGTTTATTCCAGCGGTGGTGCCTGAGAGCCCGCAGCCATGCATGCATGCTGTGGATGTGGCAGGGGAAGACTAGTTGAATTAGGACGCACAGCTGGGCCAAAGATGTCGTGTGTAATGTGCATGTTTCAATCGGTGGCTGTTTTATTCCCGCTGTGCTATTCGGCCTCATTAAAATGAATAATTTCAAAGAGATTCGGTTCGGAATCGACGGGTATGTCGGATTGGATCGCCGCTATCCAGTGCAGCTGATCAGGGGCCAAACGCAATGGTGTCTCCCTGGCTTTACGCACCGACCGATTGACCTCTTCCACCAGATAACATGATAGTGCCTTGACAGGACGGTATGGATATGAGTGAAGCATTAGGCCTGCAGGTTAATGTACAGCCTGGGTTCTCAGGTTCAGTGGGATAGAGACGGAGGGGTTTTGTTATTCGTTGGGGCCAAAAACCGCCGTCGCGACCAAAGTTCAGTCGGCTCGTACGATGCTCCATATTAATGTTTTATTGAGCCTCCACTAGTGGGTTGTTAACATCTCTTCATTGAACAGTGACACAAACACAATCAATGGCCCCAGAGTGGTAAGACAGAGAAGGAAAAAGCCCCAGAGAAGGCTGATGCTTCGTGGTGTTGGAGGACCACCAGAAGACCCCCTTCTCCCGAGGACCCCGTGGCTTCTGATTTAATTTAAATTAAAGACATAACGTCGCGGATCCTGCAGCCGCGGACCCAAACGCTCCGTTATAATGGTCAATTCAGCAGCCATCTTTGGTGCAATTTCCATGAGGATGTCTGCATGTGTACCTCTGCACGACTACGACATGGACCCCGTTGTCCTTAATGCGCCCCGTTGTCCTTTGCACACTGCTCCATCCAGTTGATTCTGGCTTGGCACGGACGGCAGCAGTGGTTCAAAACCAGATCGGACTGGGTACGCTGGTTGCACGGCCCCGCTAACGTCCCTCCTTCCATTGGGAGAGCATGCATGCATGCATACGTCGCTTTGCGTGTCACTGCCGTGGCCCGTGGGCTCGTCTTACCATTCACCAAGTCGTATCTTGTCATAGACGAGGGAACACTTCATGCTTTTTGAAGTTCAGTCGAAGTGGAGCAATCACAGTTAAGGCCAATTTATCCCTCTGCGTCGATCGGCCGCCGTAATCAGGCTGCGAACGCCCGAGTGTCTGCGTCGCCTGCGTAGGGCAGCCGCAGTGGAGCGCAGACGGTTCTGCGTCGGTGGTTCTCGGCTGACTGTCACTCATTGGACGACATCTGGGGACTCTGAAAAAGATGATCTGATGCAATATTGAAAAAAATTACATCTGAACATATTCGACTGCTCTATTTAAGATCAAGTTAAAGTGACCTCCTTATTACTCCATCTACCAGAATCCATACTGCTGTACTTGTATTGCTTTGACTGGAAGAAACACAGACATCTTCGTTGGAATTTTCAAGTAACACCAAGAATATATTTCATATGCTAATACGTGATATTGTACTTATTCCGTAATGTTTAACATGAGTTAAAATACAAATACTTTCTTGTTTTTTAATGATTTTATGTGAGGGCTTCTCTCATCGCAAATATGAAGTTATATAAGAGACTTGAACTCCTCAATACAACATTGTGTAACGGCAATGACTTTATGCATTACTTAACACTTGTGGGAAATCCTCCACATGAAACACTGCTGTGTGTGCGATTAAAGAACTGGATTGTGCTGGTTGAATCTGCAAACCGAAAGAAAGGGTTTGGTTGCAATGTCTGACCAAATTATGAAAGGAAACGTGACTATTTTTTTGTGCCTCATATTCACATCTATGCTATGAAGAATATTGATTTTGTGCATTTAAACAAGCGACATGTGGATTACGTGTTGTGTCATAGCACGGAGCTGGTTCAACTGTCAAAACCCTCCGTACTGCAGGACTACAAAGTGACCTTTGATCTTGCATCCGCGGCAAAGAAAAGTACCACCGCTAAAAGACTATTTATAGCATACGTCGTTCACCACACAGGATACGTTCGAGACAGACAACTCTACTCGGTAGACTGAAGTATTTGCTGTTATTCCCAATCATCATCATGGTGTAATTCATCTACAAACGAGCAAAGCATCCTCTCCTCCTTCAATTAAGAACCCCACACGTTTTAGTCCTCCAGAAAGGACTCTTTTACTGGCAGCTATCCTAACCATGAATAAGTGGTTCTCACTGCAGAGCCAAATGGGAGAGGCCGGCCTTATCTATCTCCGCTATCTGGAACGATGATACCCTGGCTGATCAGGCCGGTTATGGGTTTAGGGGTCATGGTTAGGGTAAGGTTTTAGGGTTATGGTAGGGTTACGGTTAGGTTTAGGGGTTACGGTTAGGTTTAGGGGTTATGGTAACGAGTTAGGGTTATGAGTAATGAGTAAAGATTAGTAAAGGAGTAAAGGTTAGGGTAATGGCTTGGGGTTAGTGTTAGGAGTTAGGGGTTAGGGTTGGGGTTGGGTGCAACAAATAAGGTTTCCGTTACAGATCGGGTGGAGCAGATTTATATTTTTCATGGTACGGATCACGCGTGCAGAATCTTTTTTTTTTTTAGGGTAAGGGTTAGGGTTGGGGTTAGCCCATAACCCATGCCTGAAGCTTGAAGCACCAGGGGCTTCTCCGGGGCTGCAGCTAGATTCTACTAAAACTAACCCCAAATAAAGGAGTCTGGGTGGGGCTGGACCTGAGACCTAGAGGTGGAGCTGGACTAGACGAGCTCCACCCACGGGCTCCGCAGTGAGCGGACAAAGAACTCCATCGAGTCCAGAGAAATCCCGGCAACGGCCCCTTGTCGAGCAGCACTTCTCGTGCAAACATCACGCTAACAATGACAACCCTTACCAAGATTCTCTTCCTCCTCTTCTACCAGATAATGGCGGTCGAGTTATCTACCTCGATAAACATCAAGGAGCCCCGATGGGACCAGAGCACCTTCGAGGGCCGGGCCAAACACTTCTTCACCGTCACGGACCCCAGGAACATCCTGCTGTCCAACGAGCAGCTGGAGAGCGCGCACAAAATCATCACCGACTACAGGTAGGTAGTCAGCCGGCCTTCCGGCCGTTTCCAGGTGTGTTACTACAAAGAGCGCGCCAACTGTGGCGGTTACGGTGTGCGGTCTTTCAAACGCTGTTCCCTTCTGTTTGTCTCTCAAAGGAAAGGAGTGGTCTCCCCAGGTCTGAGCGAGGATGAGCTATGGCGCGCCAAGTACATCTTTGACTCCGCCTTCCACCCCGACACCGGGGAGAAGATGATCCTGATTGGCCGCATGTCGGCCCAGGTCCCCATGAACATGACCATCACTGGATGCATGATGACCTTCTACAAGTACGAGCTCTTCCTTTTCTATCGAATTTTGGAAAAAAAACGCCACAATGTTGTTTTTTAAAGCGGCCCTTTCTTGCCGTCAGGTGTGAGAGTGATTAGCCATTACACTCCGTTTCTAATTAGTCTCTAAGCTACGTCACAAGTGGGAGTGTCCACAAGCCTGGTACGGTCTACTGAGCGGCCAGGTGACCTGTCCATCATAAACCAGGATTGACACTCCCACCTGTGATGTCACTGTGCCACTGGTCCAATAGGGGCCCTTTGAGGAGCACACGGTTGATTCAAACAAACACCCCATGTTTCACGGTGAGGTGCGACGCCTACCGGATGCTTCGGCAGTAAGTGTCTGGGGTACTGAACGCAGCGCCTTCTCCTTCCAGAACTACCCCAGCAGTGGTGATGTGGCAGTGGATCAATCAGTCCTTCAATGCAATAGTCAATTACACCAACAGGAGTGGGGATGCACCCCTCACAGTCAGGTGAGAGACGGGCCCGTCTGGCACTGGCACTAGGTGGTGTAACCTGGCATTAACAACCCCCCCCGTTATAACGAAGTGTTGTATTGTTGGTGCATCCCGTGTGACTGACAACTTTCTTTGCAGTCAGCTTGGCACGGCCTATGTGTCTGCCACCACTGGGGCCGTAGCCACGGCTCTGGGACTTAATGCACTAACAAAGGTATCTGCCCATCTAACTCTTTTCTTTCATTGGTTTTATTCATTCTCCTCCTTGTCTCGTACATGTTGACATGCACTGTGGCAGTGGCCTTATTAACCGCCGTTCTGTTATAACCTAACTGTATGAACGGCAGGTAAGGTGTTAGAGTTAGTTGTGCAATGGTTGTCTGTGTGCAGTGGATCTGTTTGGTTATTGCATGTTATGCATTTGTATATACATTATAATATATATATGTAAAAAGTCAAAGAAGTGTAAAATCACCGCACGCTGGTATACGCTGATAAGCTGATTTATTTTGTGAACAACAAATCACCTCTCTCTCCCCTCTCTCCTTTCTCCTCTCTCCTCCCCTCTCTCCTCCCCTCTCTCCTCTCTCCTCTCTCCCCTCTCTCTCTCTCTCCTCTCTCCCCTCTCTCCTCTCTCCCCTCTCTCCTCTCTCCTCTCCTCTCTCCTCTCTCCCCTCTCTCCTCTCCTCTCTCTCCTCTCTCCCCTCTCCTCTCTCCTCTCTCTCCTCTCTCCCCTCTCCTCTCTCCTCTCCTCTCCTCTCTCCTCTCTCTCCTCTCTCTCCCCTCTCTCTCTCTCTCCTCTCTCCCCTCTCTCTCTCTCTCCTCTCTCTCCTCTCTCTCCTCCTCTCCTCTCTCCCCTCTCTCCTCTCTCCTCTCTCCCCTCTCTCTCTCTCTCCTCTCTCCCCTCTCTCCTCTCTCCTCTCCTCTCTCCTCTCTCCCCTCTCTCCTCTCCTCTCTCCCCTCTCCTCTCTCCTCTCTCCTCTCTCTCCTCTCTCCTCTCTCCCCTCTCCTCTCTCCTCTCTCTCTCCTTTCTTCAGCACGTCTCCCCACTCTTCGGCCGGTTCGTACCGTTTGCTGCGGTCGCCGCCGCTAACTGCATCAACATTCCCCTAATGAGGCAAAGGTGAGGGGGCACAGACCCATCCTGCTTCTTTAATGATCCAAACAAAGCCACCACAACCCCCCTCCCCCCCCCCCCTCCCCCACTGAAAGATCCTGCCACCAGCGATATGTTGTTGTTTCTCTTTATTCCGACAAATGACCTTACTGTGAGTCGCTTTGGATAAAAGCGTCTGCTGAATGTCCTAAATGTGAATGTTGTCCTACCCTGATGGATGATGGAAGAAACAATAACATTCTCCCTTCTCGGAAACTGCTCGCAGGGAACTGAAACACGGCATTCCCATCACGGACGAGAACGACAATCGGCTAGGGGAGTCCACGCAGGCGGCTCAGCAGGCCATCTCCCAGGTGGTGGTTTCCAGGATCCTCATGGCCTCTCCCGGGATGGGTAGGAACACGCCTGACCCACGACCCCTGGACCATTTGTTTACATAATGTGGAAACACACATACTCCTGATAGGCTGATGTGGTCACATGTCTGGTATGTCTCAGTCTCTGTGTTTTTTTCACGTAACATTTGTTCATGGATTTCATGTCGTTTTCCTTTCAGCTATCCCGCCATTCCTAATGAATCACTTGGAAAAGAAGGCATTTTTGAGGGTAAGAGTTCCTTTTGAAACGTAGGATCTTTGAAAGACACGCCCTTGTTTTCTGTAGTCTGTAGGGAGAGTTCCTAACCCTACACCTCAAAGCTAAACGGTGAGAAGGCATGACCTCATAAGATACCCTCGTGTGCCGTCCAGCTCTCGCCACCTGGTGTCGACACATGGGGGGAATGAGCGGAGCCTCGGGCCACGAGGTCACTCCACTGCCACGCTCCCCTCCTATGCCTTTGTGTTCCTCACCGCATTTTTCTGCATGGTCTTTTCAGAAGTTCCCATGGATGAGCGCCCCCATTCAAGTGGGGCTGGTGGGATTCTGGTGAGTAGTCAGAGATGGTCCACTGATAAGCCACCATCCGCAACTCTTTAGAAACACCACTCTGACGCATGACACGTCATCCAAAGTCAAGTCACACGACGGTCTTTCCAATGAGCGTGGGGGGGGAGATCGCTCTGCGACCATGTAGCCAAGAATAGCTCCCGTCCTGAGACCTCAGGAATGTTGCATCTAGGTTTTGTCTACCATTGCGATTCATAATCTAGCTGGCTAGGGGTTTTGTGTTTGAGTGCCAAACATCAGTTTGCTCATGCAAACGTCATGCAACCCCTTCAGAGTATGCTACATTTACATCCAGTCGGGGGTTTGGTTGAGCTAGGCTGTGCAGCCTTCCAGAGCAGCTAGGTCAGCTGGGAGCAGAGATCTCACTCTCGTGTTTTTTTACAGCCTGGTGTTCGCCACTCCTCTCTGCTGTGCCCTCTTTCCACAAAAGAGGTGAGTGAACACCGCCGAGCTTACGCAGGTCTGTCAGGAGGACTTCCATCGGAACCTCTACCGACCCATGACTAACGCAGCGCTACCTAATTGCGTGTTTCTCAGCTTAAGCATGACATCACAGCCCCGGCTCAACCCCCCAACCTGTCCTCTCTCTCCTCCCCCAGCTCCATGTCGGTGAGCCGGTTGGAGCCGGAGCTGCAGGAGAAGATCCGAGCGAGTCACCCGGGGGTGGAGAGAGTGTTCTTCAACAAGGGGCTATAGAGGAGCGTCCCCCCCCCCCCCCACCAGCCACACTTAGCCCCCCCCAAAGAAGCACTGCCATGCCGTCACAAGGCAGCAGTTCTCTCTGAGCACAGTCCTCCCTACCCTCCTGCTAGCTCATCCGTTCATCTAGTTCAGTGTGCCAAAGTTACGTTTGCTACTCTTCATCCTCGCTCTTCAGATCGACCCATCCTCATCCTCCCTCTCCCCCAGGATTGGTCTACTCTAGTCAATTTTAGGATTCTTTTTTTAGATCCTGCTCTGTGGTTGGGTGATTGTGTAAAATTACATTGGGGAACATTTGTGTCATGCCGGACCTCATGAAAATGATGTTTTTCATGGCGGTTGTAGTGGAAAGTGGTTGTCGTGGTGATGATTATTATTATTTTTGTATTCTTCACGGTACAGTTTCGGTCTGTGACTTGTTCAGGTGTCGGTGCCAAATCATTGTTTTACTTCTCTTAAAATAGTGCTATGTTGTTCAGTTGTTCCGGAGGGACTCAAACCCTTGTTGAGTTGAGATCTTCTTCCCATTCCATGCATCTGCCAAAACTCGACACTCCCGACTTACCTCTCAACACACACCACCTCCTCATGTCAGTGCCATTTCAAAACCACAATTAAGAGTAAATTGCCAAATGTGTGATGCCACAGGTGTTGGGGCTTTCGGATTACTGAGGATAGAATCTTAAAGGAGAAAATAAATCTATATTCTGGGATTCTCCCTACAAAATGTGATGCTATGCTGGTGACTTAGACCAACAGGGTGCTATCTGACATCTTGCTATAATTGCCAAACATGCATGATCGAACCACAGCGGGCATCAGTGCACCAAACCACACGCTTCTGTGAGTCCATGCCAGTCTTTGGACAGTTAGCTGCATCATTGCTCTATTGACCTTGACCATGTTTTCATTTTCACACGTGAACTGTCGCAATGCTCAACCATTTTTTTCTATCTGTATTTCTGTACGTTGAAAAAGCATTTGGTAACTTTTACCTCTCCCCTTTAAGCCCGTCGGTGTCATGACCGTTGCCATTGTACAGCTGTGTGACATTTAAGAGAGGATTTATGAGAGAGGATTTGAGATTTCCCAGAGACAGGAGAACTCCTGTGCTTTTCTGCGCCACTGAAAAGCACACGATGAGCTCATGGTTCAATTATAGCACAGGGGACAACACAAGGACCACACACACTGAACGATGCAACATAATGGAAGTATGTGGACCTTCTCTATCTTGCAACAAATAATCTAAAGTCTTTAAGACATGCATGACGAGATCGGGTCCTTTGTTTCCCAGAGTAAGACACTGTAGCTCAGTGTGTGACGGTTTTGCTTCGTTTGGCGTATGAAGGTGACCTTCATGTTCTTTGTCCACCTACTTGTGAAACACAAAACCAAGCCAATATAGTATATGATATCCATTCTAAGGAAGCCAGGTGAAACCTTATGAAAAACAGTATTTTCAATGAATAGTAATAACAGATACACAGTATTAATGTGCAGGGATACAAATTAACTTGGCTGGGACAATTGTGTTTTAATGATCTAAAAGTACTTAATTTGCTTGCAACATTCTGTGTATTTGTGGTGTATTAATGTATAATTAAGAATGATCTATTTGCATATGTCGGTATATTAGATTATTTCAAATATTCATTTCAGAGAATCTACTAAATTGGGGTTTATTCTCTAGAGTATATGGTATATAAATGCTTGTTGTTCCAATGTCTTTGTGGATGATTGTAGCATTTTCAAAATGTTGTTAAAAACGGCAGTGTTTCATCCGAATACCACGGCCTACTGGATTGTACATCGCTCAAAGCACAATGTTGGAAGAGATCTAAAATGCTGTAAATCTGAACTTCATAATATAAATCACAAATCTGAACACTCATGGCTCTGACTTAGTAGGCCTGCCCTTAATCATTGAGCAAATTGGAGCAGATTATCAGTGATAATAAGGCTACGTTTGCTGTTTTTGATAGCCAACAGTCTGGTAGGCTTTCTGAGTGCCCCCAAAACTCTCCCACACTGTAACCTTATTTAACCCACTCAATGAACATCCCTTAACAATGTAGCTACTACTTTGCATCAACTGTCCCTTCAGCCAGATTGATAGTGAACATGTTTTTATTTTGTTTGATGAGATGGTGTGTTCGTATTTGTTATGCACTACATCCAGATGGTTTTAGAGTTAGGCTGAATGGATTCAATAAAAGTGGTGAAATATGAGTCTTATTAGCAGCAGTTACCAGTACTGAAGGAGACGCCAACTTCACATCCTTGACTCTTCACAATCTCATGCAAACAACTCGTGGCAGAATAAACCTTTATTTGAAGACATCAAAATATAAATATGGACAACATGACTAAGACGAGAAAACACTTCTAACACGGACATAGCGCATCATCCACGTGTTTCGGTATGGGCCTATGGCTGACTCGGTTACGGAAACAGAAAATATACGTCATGAAGTAGGCACTGTCTCCACACAGCAGTATCACTTTATAGTGCAGAAGAATAGGAATTTCAAACAACCGCCAAAGTAACTTGTAGTGTTAATATGTGGACCCTGCCATTCCTAAACAGACCCCGTCAAACGAGTTTGAGATAAATCACTGTAAGGCTGAATATTCGTGGGCTGACCTGAAAATCTGTTCTGTCTTGCTACTCGGTTTTAACCCATGAACCGAAACCTATTTTCAATTATCAGCAGTAGAGGCCAAATTACATGTTGATAATGAAAACTGTACACTATTTTGATTTGTTTGAATCTTTAAGATGAAGACAAATGCTTTTTTTTTTTCTTTCACACATGGCAGTTGGGTGTGGGGGACACTGACGAGAAAGCTTGATAAACAATAGAAGTATAATGATTTTATATATGTTTAAAAAACAAACAGCTATTCTTTTATAAAATTTTGATGGAACTTCAATTTATTCAAAGTGAATGATCACATTCTTTGAAGGATACAGCATAGAAAGCGGGCTGGGGGGGGGGGGGGAATGAAATTCCAAGCCTCTAGTTCAAGGCGACAGTTTGAACGATTGTCCTACGTTTTCTTCTACAAAGGCGTCTGCTTCAGGCTCAATGCTCACACGTGGCACTACGGAATAACAATCCTGCTACTGGAAGGCAAAGTTACCAACAGAAAGGTTGAGTTTCTGCACATTCAGTTCAAAGAACCTGGGTTCTTCTGGTCACCATGGTGTACTCTTTGGAATGTGTTGATAGCTTCCTGTGGCGGCTTAAAAACTGGCACTTAGGATATATGTAAATCACACTTCATTTTCAAATCAAGATTAAAAGACAAGTCTAAAGCAAGTTCCACATTTCCTAGACTTTTACATGATTCATAGGTAGGTACTTTTTCCTTTTTTGGAACATAGAAATCGAGCAAAGGCATCCGTACTGACACATATTTCTTCATTTCCGACCCATAAAACAAAAGTGATAAATAAGGGTGATATAAATACTCTCATCCAATATACAGCATTGGTATAACATTTCTCCGTTGCCACCCTCGCGAGCCCGCCCTGTGTGTCTTTGGATAGAGACAGAGATATTCACGATGGTACGAGCAGGGCACCCAAAGCGACGAGGTGAGCGTAACCTTTTGGTTTGACCGTTCTGAGTTCCTGGCTCCCTGCTGTGGAAGCTAGACTCAGGGTTACGTCGGCCCCCCCCCCCCCCATACTGCCTCTAAACCTCTACCGGGTGACGAGACACCCCGCCGCGGCAGGACTGACCCAGCACTAGACGGGACGGCCGGCTGACCCACACCAACACACAAACCGCCGGCGCTAGCAGTCCGCCCTTGCGCCCTCCGTCCTCGGGTCGGACGCACGGCTCCGCCCGCCCGTCGAGGTCTACACAAACTCCTCGTCGCAGAGCGACTCGCCCACCAGCAGCGAGTGCTTGTCGGGCTCGCTGAGCGCCAGGCTGTGGAGGGAGAGCTTGTCCGAGCGCAGGGAGCTGATGGAGGCGCGGCTGTAATTGACGATGCGGTCCAGCAGGCTGAGCTTGGGCGAGGCGCGCCGCAGGTCGCCCATGCCGATGTGGACGCTGACGTCCGACAGACTGCCCTGCCGCCGCTTCACGTTGCCCAGCTGGGCCTCCAGCTTCTCCGCGGTGGGCTTGGCGTAACTGATGGCGGGGGGGGGGATTCAATTAGTCGTACTTAAGCTCAATTAAACAAATGTTCCCATCACGGCTTTGCCAAGGACCGTAACTCATAACTTCCCCTGACTTGATCAGGGAAACGATGTCTGAAGGGAGGATGTTACTGCGTCGCCCCCCATGGTTTACAAGAGCAGAATGATGAGAATACATTTCCATACCTTGCAAAAACAAACAGTTGCTCACCCACTCACTCATCATAGTGTCAAAAGTGTGTGTTTGTATTTTAGTCCTACTGATGAGTCATCATTTGTCATAAAAGCAAAAAACTTAAAAAGAAAAAATTTAAAATAATTGTAAAAAGATACTATTCGCTCATCGTATTAGTTGGATCTTTGTTTCAGGCCTGCTAACAGCCGGGTTGGTTCGGCCTCGATGGTCGTAGTTCAACAGACGTTTACCATTTGAGCAGCAGAGAGGAGACCACCACGGAGACGGACGACAGAGCCATGGCAGCAGAGCCCATCCAGGGCTGCAACACCAGGCCGACGGGCATGAACACACCTGGGGGGGACACAGGCCTCCTGTTAGCGTCGTCGGGGAACACCACTCCTTTGATTGCAGTCGTAAAACCGACTAGATACTAAACTGTGATTGGACTGCATTTATACCGCGCTTTTCTAACCAGCGGCGCTTCACAATACCGCCTCATATTCAGCCATTCATGCACACACTCACACACCGACGGCGGCGTCAGCCACGCAGGGCGACAGCCGGCTGGTCAGGAGCGGTCGGGGGGGGCGTCTCGCTCAGGGACACCTCGGCACCCCGAAATAGCAACCTTCGGGTCCCCAGCCAACCCGCTCTGCCTCCTGAGCCTACCCACTGATAACCCCGGCCCTGCGGCGCTCCCATCACCTACCGGCAGCGATGGGAATGCCGACCAGGTTGTAGATAAGGGCGAAGACGAAGTTGATGCGGATCCTCTTGACGGTCTTCATGGAGAGGTCGATGCTAGCCACCACGTCCAGAAGGTCGTTCTGAGGTGGGGAGGGAGAGACCGTCAGGACAGGTCTCCATTCAACATGGAGGACTCGGAGGAAGAGAGACAGTGAGGGGACTGGGAGGAAGAGAGACAGTGAGGGGACTGGGAGGAAGAGAGACAGTGAGGGGACTGGGAGGAAGAGAGACAGTGAGGGGACTGGGAGAAGGAGAGACAGTGAGGGGACTGGGAGGAAGAGAGACAGTGAGGGGACTGGGAGGAAGAGAGACAGTGAGGGGACTGGGAGGAAGAGAGACAGTGAGGGGACTGGGAGAAGGAGAGACAGTTAGGGGACTGGGAGGAAGAGAGACAGTGAGGGGACTGGGAGGAAGAGAGACAGTGAGGGGACTGGGAGAAGGAGAGACAGTGAGGGGACTGGGTGGAAGAGAGACA
Organism: Pollachius pollachius; assembly: GCF_949987615.1. Taxonomy (NCBI): domain Eukaryota; kingdom Metazoa; phylum Chordata; class Actinopteri; order Gadiformes; family Gadidae; genus Pollachius; species Pollachius pollachius. Next base: position 801,126 of record NC_136943.1, read on the forward strand.
GTGAGGGGACTGGGAGAAGGAGAGACAGTGAGGGGACTGGGAGGAAGAGAGACAGTGAGGGGACTGGGAGGAAGAGAGACAGTGAGGGGACTGGGAGGAAGAGAGACAGTGAGGGGACTGGGAGAAGGAGAGACAGTTAGGGGACTGGGAGGAAGAGAGACAGTGAGGGGACTGGGAGGAAGAGAGACAGTGAGGGGACTGGGAGGAAGAGAGACAGTGAGGGGACTGGGAGAAGGAGAGACAGTTAGGGGACTGGGTGGAAGACCCTGATAAGGCCACAGCCTTTAGGGCTTGTGCATCAGAATGCATCATGGGATTCTTTGCTCCGCCATATTGAGAGGAGTCCGGAGAGCTGGAGTACGGTCAGATCCTGAAATCAAGGTAAACATACCGTAATCCAGGCTAGGGAAGAGGTTGTTCTGCCGCCTCTCGCATGAGTACTGTTGTGGCGGTTTCATATTGCTGCTGCTACTTATTTTGACCGACTTTGTTATTGTGATCTTGTGTTGCTGCTGCTACGTGTCTGTTGAGGAACCAAGCCTGATAATTATACTCGCGTGTACTTGAACACATAAGATGTAATAAAAGAAAACTCTGATCTGATAAACAAAAATTGACCAAGAAACGACCAACGAAACACGGCAACAAACATTCCAACGCTTCCAAAATGGCGGCCCTCCATTCTGCGTCATGGCGACGGCACTGACACTGAGCCCTATCGGACCGCTCAGCGGTCGCCGTGGCAGCGGGGGGGTGCGTCGCCATGGCGACTCGTCCTCACCCTGATCAGCACCACGTCCGCCGCCTCGATGGCCACGTCCGTGCCCGTTCCTATGGCGATGCCCACGTCGGCCATGGCCAGGGCGGGGGAGTCGTTCACGCCGTCGCCCACCATGGCCACACGCTTCCCCGAGCGCTGCAGCTGCTCCACTTTGGCCACCTTGTGGGAGGGCAGCACCTCCGCAAACACCTTCCTGATGCCCACCTGCGAGGGAACCAAAAGGGCATGTGACCATCGAACACTTTGTAGAGGTGGGAACGTCCTCCATAGCGCCATCCCTTTACACCAGAGCAGCGCGTCGGCTAAGAGGCGTTAATGCTGGTGTTCTACTGCCCCCCGGTGGTCAACCAGGGGAATTTATTTATTATGTTCATCTTTTAGGAGTAGTATATATATTACTAAATATAAATAGTACTTAGCATTGTGTAGCATCTTGCCCTAGCTATCATTGTTGTATACTGGTAATGGGTTAATCTTGTGATTGTTGGTGCTTGTTGCACTTGTTTCTATAAACATCCTTACTGTACCGACCGAGATATATTGTTTCACCTTCTTCTGACAAATTTTTAGAATCAATGCAAAAACAAACACCGTCTTTTTGGTTTGTTCCTACAATCCCAATTATTATCACACAAACTCAGCATTTCTATGATGAACGCTGTGGTCTAGAGATCCCAGCTGAAGACCGGCTGTCCCTTGTGAAGCCCCCCCCCATGCGCTGTACCTGGGCAGCGATGGCTCGGGCGGTCTTGCTGTTGTCGCCAGTCATCAGGATGACCTCCAGGCCCATGTGGTTCAGCGTGCGGACCGCGAGCTCCGCCTCCGGCTTCACCGTGTCGGCGACGGCGATCATGGCGCACAGCAGGCCTGAACAACACACCACCAGGGAACAGTTTAAGGTCAGGAGCCGGGAGGGCTGGAATCAAGGTTAGCCTGGGTTGAGTTAAAGGGGGATGAGATGATGTTACGATAAAGGAGGCCTGGTTTAGCTCACGGAACAGGAAGAATGGATTAGGATACGGTCAAGGAAGAATAGTTACGATAAAGTAAGAACAGCTTTTTTTAGATAAAGGAAGAATAGTTGAGGTTATGATCAAGGAAGAATAGTTGAGGTTATGATCAAGGAAGAATAGTTTAGGATATAATAAAGGAAGAATAGTTAAGGTTATGATAAATGAAGAATAGTTAAGGATACGGTCAAGGAAGAATAGTTACGATAAAGTAGGAACAGCTTTGTTAGATAAAGGAAGAATAGTTGAGGTTATGATCGAGTGAGAACCGCGTTGTTATAAAGAGGAAGAGGAGCTGAGGTTATGATGAACAGCGTTGTTATACAGAGGAGGAGCCCTGGGCCGTGCACGCCGCTCACCGTCGACGGCCACCAGCACGGCAGTGCGTCCGCTGCGCTCGTGCTCCACCATGGCCTCGTCGACGTCGGGCAGCACGGGCAGCGCGTTGCGCATCATCCACTCGCGGTTCCCGATCAGGACGGTGTAGGAGGCCGACTGGACCAGGGCTGCAGAGAGGAGACGTATGATTTAAGAGCCCCTGATTGGACGGGTTCATCACAGGCCTAAGACAGCAGGCATGTGATCATATCTTTTATTTTTTTATTTTAGTTAGTAGTTATCTTAGTCTGAGCGCTTGATTTGATGATCGCTGTCGGGAAGTACGGACAAAATACTTTCAGAAGACTGTTCTAAACTAAAAGGCTTACCCTAGTACTAAACCCTGGTACTAAACAGTTTAAAATACTTTAAGCTAGTTGAGGTTTTAAACTGTCTAAAATGCTTTAAGCTAGCAGTAGTATTAAACCGTTTAAACTACATTATGCCTGCAGAGGTTTAAAACGGTTTTAAATACTTTAAGCTAGCAGAGGTTGTAAACGGTTTAAAAGACTTTGAGCTAGCAAAGGTTTTCAACGGTTTTAAAAGACTTTAAGCTATTAGAGGTTTTAAACAGTTTTCAATGCTCTAAGCTAGCAGTAGTTTTCACGGGTTTAAACTACATTATGCCTGCAGAGGTTTTAAACGACGTTAACGACGGTCTTGCGTACTGAGGGGCTCTGGGTCCATGATGAGGGGGGGTTGGGCCGCGATGGAGGTCCGCGCGTCGCTGATGTGCACCAGGATTCCGTTGCGCTGGTTGTTGTCGTCCTCGCTCCTCTGCAGGTTGTCGATGCTGCTGACGAGGCAGCGGATCCCGCAGCCCGCCACCGTCTGGAAGTCGGTGCAGGCGCCCAGCGCCTCGCTGCCCAGCTCCTGGGCACAGAGCAGGGGCAGTGTGGTCAGCGGCAGAGGGGGAACCCAGCGGAGCACTTAGCTCCAGGTACGACCCCCACGGTGGAGTTTACCATTAGTGGGATGGTTCATCACAATTAAATATTTTTGAATGAATTTATGTTTGGAATAATCTAGGTCAATTTGTTGCTGCCAACAGGGGAATTCAGGTATAACAATAAGTTACATCAATCATTACTTATATTAGCAATATATATGGATATGGAGGCTCACAGCATAACAGCAAAACAGTTCACGGTCAGTCCCCAAGCACTTACTCAGTACACCGGGCTCTTGGTCAATGAATAACCATCAACACCAGAGGGACCAAGCACGGTTTGGAACAACAAAAAAAGATTTCCCTTAAGGCTCAGACCCATCAGGCTGACAGATGTGCACACGCACACACACACACACACACACACACAATAATAACTAAATGAATAAATGAATGAATGGATGAATTATTGAATGAATGGATGAATGGATGGCTGAATGAATGAATGGATGGATGAATGAATGGATTAATGATTGAATGAATGAATGGCTGAATGAATGGATGAATGGATGGCTGAATGAATGGATGGCTGAATGAATGAATGAGTGAATGAATGGATGAATGGATGGATGAATGAATGATGGATGAATGATTGAATGGATGAATGAATGAATGGATGAATGAGTGAATGGATGAATGATGGATGGACGGACGGAGGGACGGAGGCGAGCCTGACCTGCTTGCAGTACTTGGTGATGGCAGTGCCCAGGGGGTGCTCGCTGTTGTTCTCCGCCGTGCCGACCACGGCCAGCAGCCGGGAGCGGGGCATGCAGTTCGCCTCCACCACGATCTTCAGCTGCACCACCTCGGGGGCGCCGTAGGTGATGGTGCCCGTCTTGTCGAACACCACCGTCTGGATCTGACCCCGCCCACGGAGAGGAGGAGGTTAGAGGGGAGGTCCTCCGGAGGGCGTGAGGAGCAGCTTCAGCGAGACGACGGACGGGAGTCTCACAGTCTGACAGCGGTCATGTTCCACAGACACGCCTTAACGCGGCCGACGGGCGGCTTTAGTCAACGAACACACATCACCGTAAAGTAAGGGATACTCCTAGGGCTGCTCGATTCTGGAAGAAACTCATCATCACGAGTATTTTGGTCAATATTGAAATCGATTATTTTTAAGTTTGAAAATGTATGTATTTATTCAGCATGTCTCTCCCAAAAAACACTGAGAACTTTGAAATTTCGCCTTAAGAAAATTCACAAAATGGTCAAAAAGAAAATGTTCAAATCTCAAATAACTTACCGATATGTATCCAGCCTTTCTGCACTTTTTTATAAAATATTTAATAAAAAATAAAAAATAAATAAATGAATAAAAAGAAAATGTTGTGATTGTTTGACGCTAAATTCGAAATCGCAATCAAAATCCGATGAATCGCCCAGGCCTAGACACATCGCCTCATTTAAACAGTTAATCACCTCTTTTGTTTTTTCCCTCTACTGTGGTGGTTGAACTTCTAAACAGAGCACATCCACGTAAACGCGCCCAACAGTTTCACATCCTGGTCTGCGTGAAGGTTAGGAGCTCTTCCCCATACGATCGGCAACTGGTTCCTTTAGCTCTGGGTTTTTAAAGGTCCCATGACATGCCACCAGGTGTGGTGTGATTAGCCGAAACAAGCCGTTTTGGAAGTCTGCCCCTTATGCCCCTTACGTCTGGTACCGCCATCGCTAAGAGCAAGCAAAGCTCGATCAGCGAAGTCACAACTTTTCTCTGTTTTGGGACCTCAGTGGTGGAACGAGCTCCCTACCGATGTCAGGACCGCTGAGTCGCTCAACAGCTTCCGCAAAAGACTCAAAACTCACCTGTTCAGAGTTCACCCCACTCTGCATAGAAACCAATGCACAGCCACCATTGAATGTTGTACGTCCTGGCACTTGCACATTGCACTTATTGAAGGTACTTAATTGTGTAGCATCTACAGTAGCTGCTATCGTTGCTTTACACGGGGAATGGGTTAGCCTAGCGATTGTAATACCTGCACTTGGTTCTACGAACATCTTTACTGTACCGACAGCGATATATTGTTTCACTTCTTATGACAAATGTACTTAGTGTAACAAATGCACTTATTGTAAGTCGCTTTGGATAAAAGCGTCTGCTAAATGCCCTAAATGTAAATGTAAATGTTATGACATCACAGGTGGGCGTGTCCACCTGTGATGTCATAAGGGGCCGATTTCCAAAACGACTGGTTGGCATGCCATGGGACCTTTAATACCATGTTGCTGTGGCTCGAAGCATTGCTGGAGGGTGACATATCCCCATTGGTAATCTTTTACTCCACAATATCGGTACCGGCCCCTAAAATCCAGTTACAGCTCCAATACATAGAAAACCGTTTGACCCAAGCGGCCCCCACCGCCCTCCAGCCCGCCCTCACCCACCTTGTGGGCCATCTCCAGGGGCTCGCCCCCCTTGATGAGGATGCCGTTCTGCGCGCCCACGCCGGTGCCCACCATGACGGCGGTGGGCGTGGCCAGGCCCAGCGAGCAGGGGCACGCGATGCACAGCACCGTGATGGAGGCCTGGAAGGCGAAGCGCACCACCGCCTCCAACTCCGAGATGCTCTTGTCGTAGCCCTGTGTGGGGGGGGGGGGGGGGCAGTAGGTGAGGAATACACCTTATATTATATTTTATTAATGGTTCAGCCCTACTTTATTCCATCCCTCAGCTTGTCTTTTATGTGGGTGGTGGGTCACCAGTTTTAAATTAATTTCTTATTTTGTGGATTTGGCCCATATCACCGTCCAAACGTTTGTCAACGATGAGCAGGGGTATTCAAGTATATACAAGTTATATCAATTATTGCATACATAACGTTTTTGGGAGGCAAAATGGACACCAGGGGGCGGTGTTGCTTTCAAAATCAGGCACAGCAGAGTAACAGACGAAAACAACATCATGACTCAAGTGTTTGGAACCGCTGGACACGGAGTTAACGAAGAGCTTACCGGAAAGTACTTCTGGACCAGAGAGAAGTTGAGGAAGCCGATGAGGATCCAGGCGCAGAGCGTGAGCACCGACACGACCACGATGAACGGCACGAAGTAACCGCTGATCTTATCGGCATACTGCTGGATGGGAGCCTGGAACACAAAGTACCGCTCAGACACCCCGAGAGACTAACCAGCTCTACTGGTACCAGCTCTTTTACCAGCCTGGAGCACACGGTACCGCTCAGATACCCTGAGAGACTAACCACCTCTACTGCCAGTTAGTAAGTTAGTTAGTCAGCACTGATCCAGCTCACTCAGATCAACTCACGTCAGAATAGCATTGTGTAGCTTTTTTTCCTATCCATCTTTGTTGTATACGGGGAATGGGTTTACCTACTGATGGTTAGTGCTTGGCACTTGGCTCTATGAACATCGTTACCGTACCAACAGCGATATATTGTTGTTTCTCTTTCTTCTGACAAATGTACTTATTGTAAGTCCCTTTGGATAAAAGCGTCTGCTAAACGCCCTGAATGTAAAATGTAAATGTCACCAAGGAGCAAGGCATCAGGACAGTGGGTACCGGGCATTGAACCCATGACCTTACACCCTAACCTCTACACTATCCCGCCCCCGATATATAAACACATCACGAGAGAGAGTTATCTTCATAAATCATTATGTCATGATTTATGATTCATTTATGGACCAGCCTCATGAAGCAGAAGGGGATTATCTATTCGTCCGTCGCCCTGGCGACGGACGTATATCATATCATATCATATCATATCATATCATATCATGAGCTTGGGCTCCAGTCCGAACCAGGATGAGGCTGGGCCCACCTTGGAGGTCTGCGCCTCCTCCACCAGCTTGACGATCTGGGACAGGGTGGTGTCCAGGCCCACGTGGGTGGCGCTGATCAGCAGGGAGCCGTTCTGGTTGATGGAGCCGGCGATCACCGTGCTGCCCGGCTTCTTGGTGACCGGCATAGCCTCGCCTAGACGCACGGAGAACACACAACCAGGGTCAGAGCACAACACAACCAAACACAACAACACAAGCAGGCTCAGAGAACCACACAACCAGGGTTAGAGCACAGCACTACACAACACAACACAACACAACACAACAAGCAGGCTCAGAGAACCACACAACCAGGGTCAGAGCACAGCACTACACAACACTACACAACACCACAAGCAGGCTCAGAGAACCACACAACCAGGGTCAGAGCACAGCACAGCACTACACAACACAACAAGCAGGCTCAGAGAACCACACAACCAGGCTCAGAGCACAACACAACACCACCACCAGTCTCAGGAACACAACACATGCAGGCTCAGAGCAAAACACAACAGATCACATCCAGGCTCAGGAATGCCGTTCTACAGCCTGAATCCATCGGTCCGAATCCTAATTTTCCGGGGATTTCATTTGATGCTCAATCAATCACGTGAGAAAGGTTTGAGGTTCACGCTAGCAAACCTCGCCCAAGTAACGTGCGTAGAATATTTGCTTCGCTTTAGGTGGGACCGCACCTCAAGACAGTATGCACAATCATTACAAACAGTGTACACAATAACACAACCAGGCTCAGGAACACAACACAACACAGCCAGGCTCAGGAACACAACACAACACGAATCCTAGGGATCAATTGCAGCCTAAGACGCAAATAGAAATGTGAATTTTCCGTCTGCGAAGTAGGTGCAGCTGTCTTGACGATCTGAATCACACAGATTTCACGTGATTTGTGCGTATTTTTGCTATTTCAACTTTCCTGGGAATTTTGCTTGATGCTCGAACATTCACATGAGAAAAGTTTGCGATTCATGCTAGCAAACCTCGCCCAGGTAACGTGCGTAAAGTATTCGCTTTCACTTTAGGTGTGACCGCACCTGAAGACAGCATGCTCAAACATCAACAACAATGTATTTTTAAATCTTCATGTGAACGCCTACCTCATACTTCCAACGGATCTTATGAAAACATACCGTCTGTACGAATGTGAACGACGTCTGCTTGAACGCTGAATGATCACACGCTGCACCATCCAGTTTTCAGCACTCAATAATAATATTAATAATAGTAAAAACTCAAACTCATAGGAATCGTCATATCCACCTGTGATGAGAGACTCGTCTGCCATTGAGTGTCCCTCGATGACGCGCCCGTCCACAGGGAACTTCCCCCCGGGGACCACCTTCACCACGTCGCCCCTCTGCACCAGCTCCACGTCCACCTGCTCCTCACTGCAGGGCCACAACCACCGCTAGGGTCAGACAGAGGCCCCACGGGGCCCCCTCATTATATCAGGACTCGAGGGTCACCACGGACACAAGTGACTCTCGAGTCACCAAGGACACAAGTGTCTCCAGAGTCACCAAAGGCACAAGTGACTCCAGAGTCACCCAATGCACAAGTGGCTCTCGAGTCACCAAAGGCACAAGTGACTCCAAAGTCACCAAAGGCACAAGTGACTCCAGAGTCACCAAAGGCACAAGTGACTCCAGAGTCACCCAATGCACAAGTGACTCCAGAGTCACCCAATGCACAAGTGACTCTCGAGTCACCAAAGGCACAAGTGTCTCCAGAGTCACCAAAGGCACAAGTGACTCTCGAGTCACCAAAGGCACGAGTGACTCTCGAGTCACCCAATGCACAAGTGACTCTCGAGTCACCAAAGGCAGAAGTGTCTCCAGAGTCACCAAAGGCACAAGTGACTCTCGAGCCACCAAAGGCACAAGTGACTCTCGAGTCACCAAAGGCACAAGTGACTCCAGAGTCACTAAGTGACCCTAGAGCCCCTAAGTCACTTGTGACTTTAGAATCACGAAGTCACAAGTGACTGTAGTTCAGCATTTCCATATACTCAAAAATAAATGTACGTATATATTTTGTAAGACTCGAATGATATGAATGATTAAAGTATATATTTTTGAGAGAGTCTCACGTTTAACTCCCAACCCACATCCATACCGATGGTTAGTTGTAATCCGACTCCCAGTGCGACACACAATTGGTTGTTGTTAGCAAAGGGAAATGAAAACCAGCGAGAAGGAGGAGGAGGAGGAGGAGGAGGAGGAGGAGGAGGAGGAGGAGGAGGGGTACCTGCGGACAGACTTGTCGCTGTTGAGCATGACCACGGTCGCCTCTGTGGCCTGCAGTGACATCAGCTTGGAAAGAGCTTCTGACGTCTTGCTCTGGTCCGGACAGAAAGGCAGACGACATCAAACAGACGGTAGAAACACAGCAACAAAACAGCAGCCTCAAAAGAGGCCTTCTGGATCCTTTTCTACAGGAGCGTTCTACATGATGCAGACACATGAGGGATTCGAACCCAGGACCTTCCGGCTGTGAGACCCCCACCCTCACCACCACTAGCCTGTGTGCGTCACCGAGGTCAGAGCATGGCGTGCGGCGCCGTACCTTGGCTATCTGCTCCAGCCAGCGGCCCAGCGAGATGAAGACGAACAGCATGGGCGGCGTGTCGAAGAAGGTGATGGGGTTGACCTTGGCCTGCTCCGCCATGGCCACCAGCAGCACCACCAGCGAGTAGGTGAAGGCGATGCTGGTGGCCAGCACGATCAGCACGTCCATGTTGGCCGAGCGGTGCTTCAGGGCCTTGTAGGCCTGCACGTAGAAGTACCGTCCGCCGATGAACTGAGGAGGGGAGACAAAGGCTTGTATTCACCGCAGGGTAACACACCAACGGCTTGGGTTCCCCTTACTCTGCGGCCCCGGAGGAACAGAGGCCTCTTTCACCGTCGTCGGAAGTGCGGTGTTCATGTCTGCTCTGTGTTCATCGAGTGTGAAGTGGAGCTGGTGGCGGACTTGGCGAAGTCACCATATTGTGCGTTTGTTGACTAATCTTAAAAGGTAACGGGAATTGGCAGCAGAGCTGCCATCAGCTGCAGCTTGGCCGTGTTCGGCGGCACCTAAGCTGTATTCTAATTCATTAGTCTGTCTGTTTTAGCGTGCTGCGGTGACATCGACTGGATGGTTAACCGGCCAGCGCCCCGTCACTGATTTAAAATGTTGCCTGTATGTATGTATGTATGTCAATTATGGCACGCATTGCACTCCTGATCATCCCTGGAAGGAGGGATACCCCACTCTGCGTTCCTTCTCGAGATTTCCTCCTTGCTAATTAAGGGAGTTTTCTCTTGCCCTCTGGGGGGCTAGGGTCAGGGGGTTGTGATAAATATATGGCCTGTTAAGCCCTTTGAGACTGTACCGGTGACTAAGGGCTATACAAATACAGTTGAATTGAATTGAATATTGTGTGGGCGTCCGAGCTCCACGAGGTGAAAGCCCCCGCGAACGAGTCCTACCTGCACGGGCACGCAGAAGAGGAAGGAGAGCAGGTTCATGACCGAGAGCCCCGGGATCAGCTGCCTCTCCAGGAACATGGAGGAGTGGTCGTGGACGTAGTCCTCCGCTGTGGCGTTGTGCTGGTGGGCCGTCTCCATCTGGTGGTCCACGATCATCATGTACATCATCATGCCCATCACCGGCACGCAGAAGAACAGGCTGACCAGGAAGGACTTCCTCCACCTGGAGGACAACGGAGAGGGAGGGTTGGAGTGGAACAAAAACATCTTACATTTTTGAACAATTGAAAAAGATTGTTGCGTTGCGTTGAGAGAATGAGTTTGTGCCACCAGAAACACACAGGTGCACGCCCACACACACACACACACACACACACACACACACACACACACACACACACACACACACACACACACACACACACACACACACACACACACACACACACACACACACACCACTTACTGCTGTATCTCAGTGCTGTGGTCCAGGTGACTTCCTGTTCGGTCCCTCTTCACCAGTGAAGCTTCAAAACCCAGGCTCTACCAATTAGATCAACTCTTTTAATCATTCAAGTCTTTGAACAAACAAGACCCAGATAAAGAAACATCATCAGATGAATAAAGACCCCAGTGTGATTCACCATGACCAAACACCACTCACCATAACAAGGACAACGATATGCATGGAAACTTTTGAAAACAGGCCGCAATGTGCTTTGCAAGAAGGTGTGCCGCAGGATCAAACATCACACAGTCAAAGTGGAACACAAGGCAGTGAGCTGGGAGATGCTGTCCGTCCGGCCTAAAGCCCACGGCTGTAACAAGCAGCCGGTAAATCACCTTTCAACATTTTGGAATTTGGCTCGTCCGGAGGGGGTAAGGGTCACATGTGATGGATTGGTGTTGGATTTCTGACTTTATGAATCTCAGAATTCTGAGTTTAAATCAGAATTCTACGATTATTTACGTGTGAATTTGGACTATAATCTGATAGTTCTGATTTTAAAATCAGAACTCTACGATTTAAGTCAGAATTATGGGCAGGCTACCTGTAAGGCACCAGGGTCAGTGAGGTTCACTTGGCGACACACAGGGTGGGAACCACACGCTGAGGAGGATCAGGGCAACATGTGAATTAGAGTTTAAAGGTCAGGAGTCTGACTTTAAACTCAGAACTCAAAAATGTGGCCCTAATCCTCTTCCATAGGATCGCACTCCAAATACAAACCTGTGTGCGTGCGTGCGTGCGTGCGTGTGTTCGTGCGTGCGTGCGTGCGTGCGTGTAGACCGTTGACCCAGCCCCCCCCTATAAAGTCTGGGCCTAGACCCAGCTCGCTCTAGTGTCCCCTGAGGACCGGAGGGTCCGTGATTAAGGGTGCTTACCTCCAGCCACCGGATCACGTCTCGGGGCCCCGTCACCTCGGGGTCGTACTTGACGTGCGCCTTGTTGGTCGCCAGGGCGACGGACACATAGATAATCCCCTTCTGCTTCATGAGGCTGGATTCAATCTTGTGCACGCAAGAGGCGCACGTCATGCCCCTGACCTGAGGGGGCAGACATCAACACGGGGCCTCAGAGTCACATGACCCCACCACCAAACACTGGAGAGCCACCCGCCGCCCGCGGCCAATCCAGTCATGTGACCACAAAGCGCCGCGGCCGCTTCATGGTCACATGACGGGACTGGCCGCGGGCGCGGTGTGACTGTGCCCCCGGACCGAGGGGCTGAATTAAGAGTGATGGATGCGTGGTGTCGTGTGGATCGTTGGGAACGCCGTCACGCTCCCGCTCCGCTCACCACCAGCTCCAGGCTGCCGTCCGAGCCCTCGTAGTTCTCCATGACCGAGGCGGTGAAACCCAGCTCCCTCACGCACTCCGCGATGTCCAGCGGCTCCGTGACTTCGGGGTTGTAGCGTACCTCCGCCTTGCTGGCCATCAGGGACACCAGCACCGAGTAGATGCCTGTCCCAACACGGGAACGGTAAATGGCCTGCGTTTAGACAGCGCTGCCCTACACAAGGGGCCACTCAAAGCGCTTTACAATATTGCCTGACATTCATGCACACATTCGCACACCGACGGCGGCGTCGACAACGCAGGGCGACAGCCGGCTGGTTCGGGAGCGGTCAGGGTGAGGGCGTCTCGCTCAGTGACACCTCGACACTCCGCTAGGAGGAGCCGGAGATCGAACTAGCGACCTTCCGGTTACCAGCCGACCCGCTCACGGGGCAAAGGGGCGCGGTGTCAACGATCAGAGCTGGGGTCGCCCAACGCTGGGCTTTGCGCCGTGGACGGGTCAGGAGAAAACGCGCCACGCGCCTGGTACCCACCGGGTTCGTTCTTGAGGTTGCGTTCGATGTTGGCCACGCAGGAAGCGCAGGTCATGCCTCCGATCTGGATGAAGCACTTGGAGTGGGGGCCGCCCTTCCCTCCCGGCTTGCCCTCCTTCTCAGGTTCACTCTCCGCCTCCTTCTCCTTCTCCTTCGGAGGCTCGGGGCTCAGGCTCATCAGGGGGTTGGGGCAGGCCGGAGGCACCAGGCTGTTGGTCGCTATGGGAACCATGCACAGTCATCAGCCATGATTGGAGGGTTGGGCTGCAACACGTTCACATGGACCGCTGCGGTCGGCGTGTTTATTATCGTTCAAATAAAATCGACACACAACAAATGAATAATTTAAGGAAAACGAATGCAAAATGCCCCAAATGTAAATGTAATTGATTGATATAATAATATGAGATATGAGAGTGAAGAGGAGGATTATAACATTGTTAATTAAATAACGTTGAATTAGCGTCTCCTCTCCTCATCTGGTTCGCCGAGCCCAGACCGAGGATCTCCTCACCCGTCAGGAAGGCGTCGAAGCCCATGTCCTCCACGGCCTCCCTCAGGTCCTCAGGGCCGGTGAGCGCCGGGTCGTACTCGAAGGTCCCCCGGTGCTCCGCCAGGGACACCTGCACCGACCACACCCCCCTGCGCTGCGAGAGCGTCCCCTCGATGGACCGCACGCACGAGCCGCACGTCATCCCCTCGATGCGGACCTCCACCGTGGCCCCCGGGGGCCGCGCCTGGGAGCGGGAAGCCGTGGGGGGGCTCAGGGGCCCGCCGGAGCCCCAGAGCTGGGCGGTGAACGTCCCCGGGGGCAGGGCCTCGATGGCCTGCCGCAGCTGGGGCACGGTGACGCTGAGCGGGTCGTAGCAGACGGACGCCTTCCCCGTCTCCAGGCAGACCTCCACGGAGGACACCCCGGGGAGCGCGCCCACGCTGCCCTCGATGTTGACCACGCACGAGTGGCAGTGCATGCCCCCCACCCGCAGCGCCACGGCGGCGGAGTCCACGAAGACCTCCGCCTCCTCCGACGGCTCCAATGGCGAGGTGGCGGCCACCAGACGCTCCAGCTCGCTGGGAGACAGCTTCAGGGGGCGGGGCTTGGACCGGGCGACGGCCTTGAAGCCGGCCACGGCGACCTGGTCGACGATGGTCTGGACGGTGATGAGGTAGGGCAGGTAGACGATGGTGGCCTCCTGGGACTCCAGAGACACTGGGAGCCAAGGCCAAGAAAAGGGAGGACGTTATTGTAGCAGATGGTTCGATAAGATTAGAGGAGTCCGGAGGAACATGCAAAAGTGGTTAACAACCAATAAAACACACCACAACTAAACACAGTGTATCCTTTAGAGATAACATTGGGCTGGCCTCGCTCAGGCATTGGTCAGCACAGGGTAAGATTAGGGGTTTGCTTGATTTCAATAAAGACTTGCGAACAATGTTTGGATAGCTCATTGTTCAATGTTATAAACGCTTCAAGAATGTGACATAAATCTACGGCTTGGGAGGAGAAGTTCACGGACAATCACCGAGAATACTCCTGTCACTTCAGACCCTGTAAAAACCATATCAGCCGCAGATCTTATGAGTCACACTGAAATCCTGACCAGAAATGTCACGGTGACACTAGGAAAAGCTGACACGTACAATCCACTCACAAGACTAACACACTCCAACTGGCCTCAGCAATGGGTTTCCTTTTTATGCAATACTAGAGCTTCCTTTATATTGACTTTTAATACCTAAACTCCATTCCAACGCCTACTGCTGGGAAGGAAGGGTGAACCAGCTCCAATCTTCTCCAATGTCCTTGTACTATTGTTTGCCTAAACAAGATCAACTAGTTGTATAATTGAATCAGTTCCAGTTAACAAAAACATTGAATGATTGGCAGGTTATTTTATATTTGTTGACTCTGATTCTGTTTGGTCAATCGACTGTAATGCTGAAGTATTGCCCAGTGTCTCTACTGCTCATCCGATCTGGTCATTTGTATTTGTATTTTCTTTGTATTTTCTTATGTTGTTGTTTTTCTTCCCGTTGAAGCTGTGATTTGGATGTGGTCATTTGTATTACTTTGTTATCTTAAGACCCTGGCTGCAAAACTGATATCCCCTTCAGGGGATAAAGATTGATCCTGAACTTGGACTTGAGATACAACAGCTTGTTTTGAAGGGGGTCAGCGAAACAGAGACACAATACAAAAGAAACTAAAACAAAAGTACAGTTAAAAACCTAAAAGACAGACACCCCAACAATCCACAATCCTCAGACTTCCCATCCCTTTCAGTTTACTAATCCCCACCACACCCGACGTCTTTTAGTAAACCCCAACGCCATAGTGCCATCAGCAGTGGTACGCTACGTACTAACAAACATCGCACAGAAAAACAGGACGTGAACTGGAGAGATAACAAAAGGCGAGCTCCATAAACAAACCCAAGGGGTGCGGAAACAAGAGCAGCGGCTGACCTCTGATCTTCTGCACGCCCTTCAGCTTCCCCACCTTCCCCTCGATGGTGGTGATGCAGGAATGGCAGGTCATGCCCTCGACGGACAGCTTCACCAGCGCCACGCCTGACCCCGCGCTGCGCGGCGGCGGGGAGAGGGAGGAGGAGGAGGACGAGGACGGGGGGGAGGAGGCGCGGCGCGCGGGGCTGGAGGAGGCGGGGGGCTCCGGAGCCGTGGCAACGCCCGTCACCACCTCCCTCAGCTGCGGCGCAGTGGTCAGGGAGGGCACGAAGCTGACGGAGAGACCCCCGGCGCTCTCCCTGACGTCCAGCACCCCCTGGACCCGGGACAGCCGGGTCAGGGCCTCCTGGGCGGCCCCGTGGCCCGGCCCCGGGGCGGGCAGCAGCAGGGTCTCCGTGGGGACCGGCTCAGCGGAGCCGGGGTCCGGCAGGCTGGACTCGAAGCCCATGTCCTCCACCGCCTCGTACAGAGAGCGCGGGGTCTGGAGGCTTGGGTCGAACAGCACCGCGGCACTCCTCAGCTCCAGGGACACCTGCGGCGACACGACGAGTGGGACACGGGTCACCTCACGAGGAGTACATTAGTCAGAAGAAAGGGGAACGACCATATATCTCTGAGGGTACAGTAAGGACGATCATAGAGCCAAGGGACAAGCACTAACAACCACTAGGTTAACCCATTCCCCGTATACAACAACATAGCTAGGATAAGATGCTACACAAGTACTATTTTTAAGTCCAAGGACGTACAACGTAGTCCATAAGCGGGAGGTGGGGGGGCGTATGCTATGCAGAGGTGAACCCTGCATAGCCTCCCCGGTCAATCCTTCTCCAAAACGGCCGTGTAATCGAGTAAATACACTTAAACTATTCAGGCATTAAGTGCAATGCCTGGCAACCAGGCTGATCCATTCAGTCAGCGGTCGGTCATGTTGTGAAGCATTTGCATTAGCACCCTGAATCAACGGGCTTTAAGACCCCCCATGGGTGGAAACCCATAAACAATACAACCCAGTTGCCCGAGGCCGTTCTTATCTCGTCAGCCGTGCCGGCCACATACTTAAAAAGCAGAAGATGAGTGCGTTTGTCTTTGGAGAGTTATGAATGTTGCGCGACCCTTTGCTCTCCCTCTCCGACGAGGAGGAAACATGTGACGCACTGAAGCAGTCACCTGACACAGAGTTAACAAAGCACAGTTGGGAACCAAGAGGTGGTGTGTGTGTGTGTGTGTGTGTGTGTGTGTGTGTGTGTGTGTGTGTGTGTGTGTGTGTGTGTGTGTGTGTGTGTGTGTGTGTGTGTGTGTGTGTGTGTGTGTGTTTTAAGAGAAAAAGCATGTGCTAAACCAATGATCAAGTACTCAATCAGACGGGACATAAATAGATACAGGAAAGGAAAGGAAAAAGAAGCAAATCCCTAGATATTTACAAGCTATAAGTGCGTTACAAAGCCCCTAATTCCATTTGACTGGGAACACAGATCGCTTATTGACCTGGGGGACACAGCTCCGCAAAGGGCAGAGCTCTTATGGGACAAACTATTACGTTATCTCCTCATTTGGCCCCAGCCGGCCGGGTAAACACTCGACAGAGGAAAGAGCAGGCCTCCGTGTTATTACGACCCCAGGGGTAGCTGTCTTGGGTTTGAGGCTCATCACCATCGGTCTCAGCTGCTTCCATGCCAGTTAGACCCCTGGGTCAACAGCCATGAGCTACGCATGGTGACCTTTTGGCTAGCAAAAGGTCACACAAGTTTACCCGGCGCAGAGTTCGATCTTCTTCCGCTGCTCCCGCTTACACGGACATTAGCGTAGCATTGGACGGCGTTAGCGTATGCTGCGCTAATGTCCGTTGTGATCACTGTCGTTGCGTGGATGACGGTTGTTATTGTGCGTTACAGTGTAACACATGCACCATGCATGTACAATGCATGTGTTACACGGAGACTCGTCTCCCCTATAGCAGAACTTCGGAGGCGGGTCAAAAACTGGGCAGGAAACCAAAAGCATAAAAGGGGCGGAGCCACACTTTGTGTTCTGTTTCGTTTATGAAGATTTTCTACCGAAGAGAAACTGATCTACGCAAGTCGACAAAGCTTTCAGAAGGGGATTTAAAGAAGTGTATTTATACAGTTGCCAGTCAATACGGTGTTGATTTGTTTACCGTTTACTAGTGCTGGTCGAGTTTGTATTTGCTGTAAATAGACAATTACGCAATTAATGATCCCCACTTCAAGAGACATGTTGAGGCAAAACAATTATGACGACAACAAAATATAAATGTCCTGTTCCCAGATCCGATCCCACAATCAGACCTTAGATTACTTAACGTATGACGCCGGCGTCATACTTAAAGTAATCTAAGGTCTGATTTATGAGAGTAAACAAACACTGACGCAGAACAGTTAGGTAAAGTCAGTCTCAGCGTGCCTGTGGTTCGACACACACACACACACCATACGCTGCATTCCTTAACCAGTGTACATCTTTAATGTTTAGCGGTACCTTAATGTGCACGACTCCGGGCAGTCCACCAACACGCTGTTCTATGGACTGGACACATGAGCCACATGTCATGCCTTCCACCTCCAGACGCACTGACCGCAGATCAGCTTCCTGAGCCATCTTAAGGCTCCTGTCTGCTGGAGGAAGGGACACATGCTGATCTGAGTACAGTCTGAACACCCAGCACAACATTTCAATATCTAGATCAATATGATCTACAGCCATCTGTATTGTTGAAGTCAATGGCGCTTTTCCAAGTAGGATCAATCAATGAAATGCGAACAATTTATCAATTCATATTTTGAACTATTGTGAAGTATGAGAAATTATTATATAGTAAAATTCTTTTGTTTCTATTTTGTAACAAACTATTTGCGTTATAAACTATAACTACTATTTGTTTATTTTCTGAAGCTCAACTCCTATTGGGTTGTAGTAAATCCTTCGTGGAAAATTGCCTTCTTAAATCCATATTTTTGAGAAAACAGGGAATAATATTTTTACTACTTAAGCATTGGTTTGTTTATGCTTTGGATATTACGACCATTGAAACACTTTATACGATTTAGAAATAATGACAAAAGATTGTTCTGGAAACTGATGAAAGAAATGCAATGTAACTGCAACAGGATTAAAAATAGATTGTATGAAGCATCAATTAAATACATTATTCACCTAGTCAACAGTACAACGGAAGTGTATATAAAATATATAACTGAGCTTTAATCAAATGGACAAAAAAATAAATAATCATCTTCAATTACAATAACAGCCACCTAAGTACAAATGCTCTCCTGATCCCAACATGCGTGTTAACTTTGTTCTTCTAAGCATCCAAGACATAAAGCACCAGAACAAAGAGAAACCAACAATATCAAACACCTTTGATCCTACTTCTCCACAGCATCTTCTAATAATAATTCGATAGTTATTGGCTCTTACCCCTGAGTAGCTCTGCTGTGGTTCATAGGCGGGCTCTGATCCAGCCGAGCCACCCCGCTGGGCTCTGATCAGCTCTGGACTATATCAACTACTTCACAAACCCAACCTGGGCATGCCAATTATTACGATAAGGAATTAATAGGAGCCGCAAAAGATTTGTTGTTGGTCAACTAGCTCCCGGAGCGCCACTAGCCAGGAGATAAGGCTGCTGACTGGATCTTTAGCGACGGCACCCGGAAGTGACTATGCACCGTGCACACACGTCACGTACAGGGGGCGTTTCTCGGGGGCTTGTGTAATGTGTGCGGCTGGCCAAGGGTCCTGGGTTGTAACGTTACCCTGATCTACCGGAACGCAATTTCCGGTAATTTTATTTTCAATGAGGGTGTGCGTACGCCGGTGAACGGTTCCCGGTAGCGAGGGGAATATAAGAACACAACAAAAACAGCGAAAACGGAAGGAGAAGTATTATGGATGTTTGACGATTAGTTTGAACAAACCATTAATTTAGCCGAAACATGTAACCGAAAAGGATATCCCTCTTCCGGAAGTTCATCCCTCTCTTTTCCTTTCGCAGCGAATCTTACGTCACCGAAAGTCCCGCCCCATCTCTCTCTCGCCAATAACGCTCTTCTGGAGGGTCTTGTTACAGGCGCTCCGTCGTTAAGGACAACGCCTCAGAACGTGCTATGATTTGTTGTACGTCGGTCTATAGCTATTTTATTATGTTTAGCAAATGATTTTATTGACATACACTAATTCAAGGCATTAATACAAATAGAGATTCCTGATCAACTAAAACCCAACATAAATCTCCCATACTTGCCTGTCTTTAGTGGACACCTGATCCAAAGGCCATGACATCCTTGACATAAAAAAACGGAAACACTCTCAGTAACTAAATAAAGTTATCATAAAGACTCTTGTCTGCTTATCGGTCTGCCTGTCTGTCAAATACCCCTTCCATTGTCTCGCAGGCCTATATCTTCCTTCAGGTTATTGAGATGCATCTGTGGCTATTTCCATCACATTCCGTAGGCCTACTAGGCGTTCCTCCCAGGTGGTTGTTCTGATCATACATCCCCGTGTTGAACACAGTGCAGTAACCTGATCACACCGGTCACACCTGTCGCAGACCCACTGCTTATCTGCGTGTTCTAGCAGGCGTCCAGCGGTCTGGGAACACCGGTGCAGGTCAAGCTTGGCTGTGAAATAGCCTCCAGCCGACACGCATGCACACAAACATACACGTGCACACGCACGCATGCACACGTACACAAACGCACGCACGCAAGCACACACACGTACGCCCACGCACGCACACACACGTACGTACGTGCATGCACGCACGCACACACACACACACACACACACACACACACGCACGCACACACACACACACACACACACACACACAAAAGCACGCACGCACACAGCACATGTTTCCCCCATCATCCGTCTCGACGCATCGGTCCTCGGATGAGGGCTCCCCGATCAGACATTCCCCTCAGGTCGGCGCTGCCGTGTTCCTCTGCCTGTGCGGGAGCGGCCCCCGGGCCCCTGGGAGAGGCATCCCTCACCCACCGGTGCACCGTGTGAGGCTGTGTACCGGGAGCACCGACGACGATGTTGTTTGGATTCACGGGGAGGCGTCTTCATTATTCACTTTGCTCCGACCTCTGCTGATGCCGGTCTCTGCACATCCGGCCAGGAATGCCGTTTAGTCTCCTTTGTTAAGTCAATGTTTAAATATAGGACCAGCCTCCCTGTCTGTGTCCAAATTGCATTGAATACACTTCAGCCTTTCAATGTTGGCTCTACAGTAAAACGTTTGCCAACGGCGTTTGCCAATATTGCATTTGCTTGATGGATAAACATTTCCCGCACATATTTGCTAAAGAGAACCCCCTTCAAAGACTTTTCAATGACATTGTCCGGTTTGACCTGCATGCGACTCTCGGTCTGACCGCTAGAGGGCGCAGTTGGTCTGAAATGAAGCTGATTGCGCGTTACATAAACGGTGGTGCTACGTGATGGAGCCAACCACAACTCCCAGGCCCTTTCTACTATTTGGGTTTGACTGGTTTAGACAGCATCTATGGACCATAAAGCCGGCTTCTCAAAATTTTATAAGAACGGGAAAAAAAATAATTTCACTCTGTTTCTTTCTAAGAGGTTTATTCGCTGCACATGGCAACACATAGGCCCAGCCTTTCAAAAAGAATATATTCTTGCGCTGTTTTTTCTCTCAGCGTTTAACACATCCCCGACCTAAATATAGACGTACAAAGTGCTACACACGAACAAAAGGCATACCATAGCATGTCATCTGCATGCTGCGTCGTCATCAGGCTTTGTGTACGATAAGCTTCAGGAATAAAACACCAAGTAGGCAAAGCAACCACTTCAACCTACATTCAGGTATTTAGGTGGAGGAACAGACTTTTAAAGGCCGCTTTGTGCTAGAAAGATGTCATATTTTTGGAGGGGCGGGTAGTGTGACTGAAGGGGTTACCACTGTGTACTCAAAAGCCATCAGACAGTAACAGGCTTATGCTTTTGCTATGGAGGCTTGTTAGATGCGAAGAGGGGAGGGCTGCTTTCCACTCCAGCGATTCATCACGAAATTAACTCATCACCTCAACGATTATTTGTCAGAAAATGAACATTTTCCTGTTTTAAATAACCTCGTTCCCCGGATGTATTGTTATGCAACAGACCCCCCCTTCCCCAATAACAAAACATAAAAAAACATATGTAATAATATTGTAAACTGGGACACATCCAGATACGTCCCCACACTCTCCTCAATAAATAATTGGCCCTTAAGTGCAGCGCTTCTCTTCTTCTCTCCTTCTCCTCGTTTAGCGCACTCGCGTCTGGTCCCCTTCGGTCCTCCGCCGCCTTCCTCCATGGGGGGTCATCTCTGGGGGTTCAAGCGGCGGCGGTGGTGGTGGTGGTGTCCCGGGGGGCCGGCGGGGAAGGGGAGGGGTCCAGGTCGGGGACGGGCCCTCCTCTCCTGGAGCCCTCCCCTCCTCCCGGGGCGTCCCCTCGGCCGCTGGCCCCCCGCGTGCCCCTCCACGCCTGGGTCCAGCGCCGCCGCCGCGCCGCCGGGTCCAGGCGCTCCAGGTTCCTGGCCAGCAGCAGCGGGGAGGGGCGGAGCGTGTTGCGCAGCACATGGAGCGTGTACCTGGGGGAGAGGGAGCGCGGCGGAGGAGGACGGCACGGGGGAAAGTAGGCCAGTGAAAAATATGCGCCACTTTGATGTAATCAGAGTGTTCTGTGTTCTGCTCAGAGCTCTCTCTCCCTCTCTCTCTCTCCCTCTCTCTCTCTCCCTCTCTCCCTCTCTTCTCTCTCCCTCTCTCTCTCTCTCTCTTCTCTCTCCCTCTCTCTCTCTCTTCTCTCTCTCTCTCTCTCTCTCTCTCCCTCTCTCTCTCTCTTCTCTCTCTCTCTCTCTCTCTTCTCTCTCTCTCTCTCTCTCTCTCTCTCTCTCTTCTCTCTCTCTCTCTCTCTATCTCTTCTCTCTCTCTCTCTCTCTCTCTCTCTCTCTTCTCTCTCTCTCTTCTCTCTCTCTCTCTCTCTCACTCTCTTTTTAGGAGGAATCATCTCAACGCTGCCTCGCAAATTCCAAATCTTTAGCAATTAATAATGAATTATATTAATAATCTTTCATAGTAGCTATAGGAGGCAGCCCAGCCCCCCCTAATAGCACAGACACACACACACACACACACACACACACACACACACACACACACACGTTCCTGATGTCTTCTCCAGCACATTGAGTCTAACCCCAGGGGGTACACATCCGTAGGGGTGCTGTTGTTGTGATTGGTTGACAGAGCGACATGCGGAGGGGCCCCCGTGTTTAGGAATGGTTACCTGGGCAACAGCGCCACCACGGTGGTGAGTAGGCACACCAGGTAGAACACGGGGTCCCCCATCTGGGTCTGCAGGGTCCAGTAGGGGTTGGCGGGGGGGTTACAGGTCACGCAGAGCGCGTTGTAGGCCAGGATGGAGACGAAGAAGACCCCCACGCTGCCCAGCATGACCCCCCAGTGGACCGCCGTCTGAGGGACACACACACACACAAACGCATGAGGGTTAACACACACACCTGGACGAGGACCGGGGTAGACCTGAGGTAGGAGGCCTCGCCCATCTGGAGAACACTCCTCAGGCTCTCAGCCCGGTTCGGGATCATTCCGTCTTACTGGAGAAGAGCAGCAGCTATGATACAGCATACCCTCACAGCATAGTCGCCTGAGTCATATTTTGGTCAAGTTGCGATATCTAACGTAACTCTACTCTCCGAACGCTGCTGATTCACCACGCCTTATTGGCTATATGCTAAGCCAATCGGAGGGCTTTCTCGTCCATAATCACTATCTGGCCAAGTCATCTATTTGACTCTGGCATTTTTGACGCTAAATACAAGATGAACATTAAAATATAACTTTAACTTTAAAAAATGTGTTTAGTTACAATAATATTGATCCTTTTGCATTATTCTTTCGATAGGAGTACCATCTGAATGTTTTAAATGATGTCAGGCAACGTTTGATGAATGATTTAAAATGGCGCCTCTCACCCAGGCTTTGATCTCGATGGACAGATGCAGTAGGACGGTGAACAGAGACACCGTGTTTAACGGGGTTCCGAAGGTGAACACGTCAACGTCTGATCCCCGGTACGTCTGAGAGAACAGATGACGTTACAAACAAGCGTTAACTGAAACAACCGGCACCCAATTCAGGACGCTAGTTGGTTGATACGCTCGTTTCATTGGGATTGTTTAATATCAAAACCAATTGATAAAACAAATGTTCTTACCAAGTATGGGATGAAGAAGCACACTAGACTTTGATAAAAGGCGTCCAGAATTGCTACCCAGAAGATGGAGGACTTGTATTCCTACACACACACACACACACACACACACACACAAACACACACACACACACACACACACACACACACACACACACACACACACATGCACACACCCACATGCACACACCCACACACGCGTGTGTCCAGACACACACACACAGACATACACACACACACACACACAGACACACAATAAAAACAAAATCATTGCCGCATGTAAAAAGGCATAATTGGTATGTCTCACAATTTAAACAATCCCTATATTCTTAAACATGACATGTGAACACAACATGGCAGGCACTGACCCCCTGCCCCAGCTGGTACAGCTCCGGTAGGCCCATTAGCGTCTCCGCGGAGACGTCCCGGTCCATTATGCCAAACATTATGGGGGGAACTGAGGTGTAGAAAAGGTTGAAGAAGATCACCAGCCAGATGTCTATCACGGTGGTGCCGGTGAAGCCGCAGTAGAACTGGTACCAGAACAGGAGGTTCACGTAGGCCTGAGACCGGCGAGGGGAACCGGGTTAGACAGTCCACACAACGACATGTTAACGTGAAAGGAAAGTATCTCATACAATATGGGGATCAAAATCCATCAATCGCAGATTAATGATAATATGTTATCGAGAATTCATATAACGCTAACTAACTAGGGTGCGTACGTAAATACAACAACCAAATAATACAAATATAAAAGTGGTGAAAAAAGTATCAATAAAATCCCACAGCAAAAATTATAAAAATAATTATGCAGCACAATAAATACAACCCCAGATCAAGAGTCACACACGTTGGTGCGAACGCTGAACACTCACCACGTTCTTGTAGAAGAAGTAGACGATCATGTGGGCCAGCCGGCTGTGGCACCAATGGCCGTGAACCAGCAGCAGCTTCCGGAGGTGTTTGAACCGGCATATGGCGAAGTCGCTGGCCATCACCGCCTGAGGGAGCCAACCACGCAGTCACCTTTCCCCCCTGCCTCATGTTCCACCGGGTCAGTATTCGCACGGCCAGAGGTTCCCTGACAACATCTTAAAGACGTGGAGAAACGGAGACACCCACCTGCATGCCCTCCTGGCCTGAGATGCCGATTCCCACATCGGCCGCTTGGATCATGTTGACGTCATTCGCCCCGTCCCCTGAAGGGGGCGAGTGTGAACACGGAGCACGGTATAAAACGACACATGGCCCACACACGCATGCGCCTATCCGCCAGCACGCATCGATGCACACACACACACAAAGACACACAGAAACACACGCGTTTCCGTGTTTCACAAATAAGCCACTGCCGCCGGCGGGGCGTTCTCACCTACGGCGAGGGTCATGACCTTGAGCTTGTCCCGGACGACCTTGACGACGGCGCTCTTCTGCACGGGCGTGACCCGGCAGCAGAGCGCGGAGCGGCAGCGGCGGGCCAGCTCCACGAAGCGCTCCTGCAGGTCCGGCTCCAGGGCCATGGCCAGGGTGCGGCCGTCCATCACCATGGCGACGGTGGGGTCGGTGACGGCGCCGTCTGGGCCCAGCGGGTAGCCCCGCACCGCCTCCAGGGTGCAGTCCAACATGGACGCGCACTGGCGCTGGGAAGGGGAGACGAGGGGTTGTTAACGGGGGGAACTCCGTCGCTCTCGACGGTGGAGGGGCGTTCCCGTGGTACCAGGCTTCCCCACTAGGGGACCACCTCCTCACGGGCGTCTGTGCAGGGGGCCGTCGGAGAGACCGCCATTTGATTGGTTGAACTGAGCTCAAAGCTAACACATGTAGAGGGGGGCTAAAACTTAAACTGTGGAGAATAGATCATTCTATAAGCTATGACAATTAAACCATTAGCAGGTTTGATGTATTGCCATTGAGTCAGAATATGAAGCCATCCTATCCTCTCACCGAACACGAGTGTCTGGTGAATGAACAGGAATGAATTCAGGCTTTAGAATGACTTCTCCTCTTATAACCTCGAGGACCAGACATCACAACACATATTTACGCTAGCATTTCTACTGTTACAACGGGGAACCCGGTTGGCGTGTTATTTAGGCCAGCGCACCTGGACTGGAAGCCCCCCATGGGTCGTCAGCCGGGCGGTGTTCGGATGAAAAAATTGATTAAAAACGAACCCCCTCCTTCCTTTCAGAGAGGGAGTGGGCCCTCTGAGGAGTCTGAACGCGATACCTCAGCACAGCCTGGGTTGCGTATATTGGACCTTTCATTTGATTTGAAAGCACTCGATATTATTCCGGGAGTAACTCACTCCATCCATCACGGATGTCTGGTCCCACTTGAGTGGATTGAGGCCGCCCCAGGGTTCCCCAGCGCCCAGTGCCTCCGTAAAAGGAGCCAAAGCGCTGAGTGGTCATTCTTGGCCGATTGGAGACCGGGAGGGCTGATTGGATGGAGCAGGCTGTTTTCAGAAGGCCTTTTCCTGCGCTACGTGCCACCAGATCTTTAATGACCCCAGAGAACTCGAACCCCGGTGTCACACGTCCTTCCCCCAGCAGACAGGGCCTTAAAGGGTTGACCTTTGGGGGCTGGGATGGGATCTGAAGCCTGGGCCACTTAAGTCAAAAGGGAGACGGTTGAACGGTCGAATGTGTCCAGAACCTGGAGATGACATGAGCCCAAGGAGACATGGCTAATTGGGATGGATGGATACGAATAGATATGCGTTCACTTTTGACGACCATCTACCTGTGTGTTAAAGGCACGATTAAATAAACACAGTCATTTATTTTTGCGTGCACTTAAAATCCCAACGCAACTGAACAGCGAAAACAACGGTCACCGTTTATTTTGGAATTCACGGTGAGCCGCCACGCAGGACGAAACCGACCCAGGCCGGGGCGCACAGCCAATAGGACACACAGGAGTGTGTTCCCTCACCTTGTCCTTGCAGCTCATGTTAATGACCATGTCTCCCTCATCCAGCAGCCTGCAGGCGTAGGCGATGTTGACAGCTGTCTCCGGCTTGTCCCCGGTCAGGACCCACACCCGGATGCCCGCCTCCCTCAGAGCCTCGATGGTGTCAGGCACGCTGTCCTGCAGGCGGTCCACGATGCCCGTGGCCCCTGGAACCCCGAACACACACAAGGACCGTGGCCGTTCAGAACGCCCGGAATACAAAGCTGGAGCGTGTCGCTCTTTGCTGCGGGGAGGGGAGTTACCCAGGAGGGTGAGATCTCTCTCCAGGTGGACGGCGCTGGCCCTGACCAACCCCCCACGGTTGTCCATGGCAGCCAGGGCGGTCTGCCTGAGTGTTGACCACTCGCTGTACTCTCTCTCGCTCACCGTCTGGACGGCAGAGGAGGCACGGTCAAACCAAGCAGTCCAAACCATATTGTGGTACATTCAATTCAATTCAATTCATTTGTATTTGTATAGCCCTTAATAACAGGCACAGACTTAAAGGGCTTCATAGTCCATGCATTTATGTCACCCCCCTGACCCTAGCCCCCCAGAGGTCAAGAAATAACTTAATTAGTGAGGAAAAAATCTTGAGAAGGAACGCAGAGTGAGGGATCCCTCCTTCTGAGGATGATCCGTGCAATGGGGGCCATAATTTAAACGCATACAGGCAACATTTTTTAATGGGTGATGGGGTGCTGGCCGGGTAACCGTGAGGTAGAGAAAGAGGCGTAGCAGTAGAAACATGGCGGTAGTTGACTCACCTTTCTGGTGAAGCAGAGGGTCCGAAGCCCCTCCTTGGCGTACTGGTCGAGGTGTTTCTGGCTGTTTGCTGCGACGCTCCTCCGGTCGCCGTTAAGCTGCTCTGGAAGACGTACCACATCATACGTTCAAATGCGTCCGTGATAAGATGGAGCGCTGAGCCACAAAACGCCGTCTCCCAAGCCCTCGAGAGCCCATCACCCTGGCCAGCAGTACCTGTGCAGGGCGAGCCCAGCAGCTCCATGACGGTGTAGTCCGCCCCCTTGGTGTAGAGCACCATCTCCCCGGTGACGGGATGGCGCACCAGCACCGACATGCGCTTCCGGTGGGCGTCGAACGACAAGGTGTCCAGCACCTCCAGCTCCAGCCTCTCCCCGTGGGGGAGCCTCACGGCGACGCCGGCGGGGCCGCGGGCCAGCAGGGTGAACCCGTACGCCTTGGCCGCGTACGCCAGCGCCGCCTCGTCCGGACTCTCCGCCTCAAACAGGACCTCGTCCGAGTCCACCGGCAGCCGGCAGCTCCTCAGCGCGCCCGTGTTCCCGGCACGGCCCGACGCCCGGCCGCGCTCCTCCTCCTCGACCTCCTCCTCCTCCTCTTCCTCCTCCGGGGCCAGGACCTGGGAGTCCGGGCTGTCCCTCCGGGTCAGGGGCTTCCAGGAGGCCAGGCTCCGGCGCAGAGAGCCCAGCGTCTGGGCCAGGCTGGACAGGGCGTACGGCAGGCCGGTGGTCGTGGAGACGGAGGCGCTGGAGAGTTGGCTCAACTTTGAGAGTTGGAAAGACGACACCAATGTTTATACGTTAATACCCAAGTTGTACTCTCACACTCGCTCTTTAATACCTCGAATCGGAGCCTGTGAGGTCAATTTGGAATTGCAGTGCGGAGATAAGACATAATTGCCTAAAAGAGAAGCGGTATGGGCCTATAGGCGAAGTCTGCCTTCCCCCGGGCAGGCCCCCCGTCCATCCACAAGGAGACGCTTTAATTCACCGCGTGTGTTTTAACCTAAAATTAGAAACTCAAGCTGGAGTACGCTGTTCCAGAACGGCACAGCTGAGAACAACGAGTAATCACATTAGAAAAGGGCGCCCCCCCGGTTCCCCCTGCGACTCCGCCGTTTCTCTGTGGTTCATTTAGCAACGACACAACGCCGTCTCAACCGGGGCTGCACAGAGCAATTACAGGCATTAGCGCTGACCACTGGTGGAGGGACTACGGTTGGGCCGTGGGTTCTATAACGGGCCCGTGTGTGTTCCCCTCGAGGAGAACGCACGGCGCTCGGTGACGGCTGGAGGTACTGCGGGCAGGTGCGCGTCACCAGACACATATTTGATCAACGTTGGTGACGATAGATCGGCAAACAGAAGCCAGAGACTCCTTCGTTTGGTGAACGAGGCAATCAATACAGAAGCTGAACAAAGTCTGATGCCTGGGTCTGATGTTTACAGTTATAGGATCGGGGATGACGAACTGACAGGAAGGATGACAGAGGGGAAGAAGGGGGAAAAAGGCGAATAAACAAGTCAACACAGATACACAAACATGGCCTGGGCTATGAATATTCAGGACAGGATTCAGGAGGACGGGTGCTGTTCGAGTGTCTCTCTCTCTCTCTCTCTCTCTCTCTCTCTCTCTCTTCTCTCTCTCTTCTCTCTCTCTTCTCTCTCTCTCTCTCTCTCTCTCTCATGCATACACACAAACACATACACACACACACACACACACACACAGACACAGACCAACACACACACACACACACACACACACACACACACACACACACACACACACACACACACTACAGCCTGTGTTTTGTGTTTCCGAACAGAAGCGCTCACCCTCTCTCTCTGTGCTGTTGCCGTGGAAACCACCACCGTGTTGCAGATGGCGAGAGCCAGAAAAAAGTCCAGGTAGGGATCTACCTCCCGTCCTCCGCCGCTGAAGTCTATCTTCACGATCTGCTGAAGCAGCGCCTTGTCTGGTACCACTTCCTTTTCCTGTTGATTTAGGGGATCAATCACTTGGTTAATTAATAGCTTCACTCATGCGTATGCGGCGCCCGCCCGCATAGCGTCACTGGGTGTTTAATGTTTTCATTCTGCACATAATACAGAGACAGAGAATATAGGAGCAGAAGGAGGGAGGGAGGAAGGAAGGACGCAAGACAAGGACGGGAGGAAGGAAGGAATGAAAGAAAGGAAGAGAGGAAGCAAGGCAGGAAGGAAGGGAGGAAGGAAGGAAAGGAAAAAAGGCAAGGGAGTAAGGACGGGAGGGAGGAATGGAGGAAGGGAGGGAGCAAGGAAAGAAGGAAGAAAGGAAGGAAAGAAGGCAGGAAGGATGGAAAGGAAGCAATGATTATGCATTTAACGCATGCTACTATACCATGTTATATGTAAAATGTAATATGCATGTAATATTTAATATGTAATATGTAATATGTATGTTAAATATAATATGTAATATGTATGTAAAACACAATGACTATGGTAGAAAAAAAGACTAGGAACCAGGCAGGTTCCCGGCGATCCCAGCGCCGGGCCCCAGATCAGAGAGAGGAGAACCAGAGGGCCGGGAGTCACGGACACTGATCTGCTGTCTCAGCAGCTCCTCTGTGACGGCCACCGGTCGCTGAGCTCTCCCCCCCCCCCCCCCGGGCTGAAATAGAGCTGGTCGCCCCTGTACTGTATACGGAAACCGTGATGACTAATCCATAGCACACGTTTACAGTTCAGCCATGTCAGTAGTCCGTGGCTAATGTTGCACGGCGCGACCATATGGTCCCAGGGGGCGCGGTGGGCCGGCCCGTCATGACACCTGGCGGCCATCTGGGACGGGAATAGAACCTGCGTCTGTTCTCAGTCCTCCTCGGACCAGGGGGAGTCGGGCCGTCAGCCGTTTCAGGGGAAAACATCATCATCATGTTTAGTCATATTTAATCGTGTTGAGTGGTATTGTTTATATCATATTTGTTGTTGCCCTATTGCGAGGAAAATAGTTGTTGTTTTTTTTTATTTTTTCAGTCCTATCCTATTACGTATATATTTAGGAAATCTTTTTCTCAAGGTTGAGGCCCATCAGCCCAACATCCTCTCTCTTTCAACATGCATGTGGCGTGTTTTATCTGCCGACGCGTGCGTCACGTCACGGAGCCCTGAGACGCCGTGACGTGGGGCTTACTGAGAGCTCTGAAAGGGTTCTCGTCCTCCCAGCGCCTCCCGGTCCACCGACCACCACTCACTTCCTGTCGACTCTCCCATCTGACACCTCGTCCCCACTGGGCATTCCCTGTGCCCTTGCTGCCGAGCCCCCTTACCCTATCATGTCAGGTGGTACAAACAGACCAGACATATACCCCCCCCCACCAACCCCTGGAGCCCTGAAACCAGAACATCAGTGTTTGCCCCCAGGGCCGGAGTGGTGCTCTCACCAGCGGGCTGCCGAAGGCCACGTCCCCCCGGACGGATCCCGCTGCCTTGCTCCTGGGCGGGGCAGCCTGGGGGAGCTGGCCTGCCCCCGGTCCGCTCTCCTCCTCCCCCTCCCCAGCCAGGGTCCACCCGGGCTGCCTTCGGCGGCGGGGCCTCTGGTCGAAGACCACCCCCTCGTCCGGAGCCGGCTCGGTGACCACTGCCAGGCGGAGAGCTGTGGAGCACACCCCACCCACATCCATCCTGTTCACGGGCTCGTCGCTGGCGCGTGGCCTGCGTTTATGCGGCTCGTCTCCATCCAGCGGCCACTCAAAGCACAGTTATCACCTCACATTCACACATTCACACACCGACGGCAGGGTCGGCCACGCGAGGCCCCGGCCAGCTCGTCGGGAGCAGCGAGGGTGAGGTGCTCAGGGACACCCCGAATCTCACTGGGTGTCGAACCAGCAACCTTTCAGTTGCCAGTCCAACCGGCCCTACGCCCCTAATCCTAGGCCGTACTTAAGGGGAACCCTGAGCCACTATTCTGTCAAAGCTTTAATCAAAGGTGTATTTGTATAGAAACATCCACTGAGGAACAGGTAGATAGTTAGGCATCTTGCTCAAGGGCGACTACCAGGTAGGTTTCAAGCCCAGAACCGTCCCCCAGGGCCCAGTAGGGCCCCTTATCCAGTAGGCTCCACCTTGAGGCGAGGCATGCAGGGCGAGGCGTACCATTCCCCGGGCGCGACACCCTGGAGCTCACCGTTCTCCTTGTGGGGGTACTCCGTGCCCATGACAGAGCAGCGGCTGAACACCATCTTGTTCTCCGTCAGCGTGCCCGTCTTGTCGGAGAAGACGTACTGGATCTGGCCCAGGTCCTCGGGGATGTTCAGCGCCCTGCACTGCACGCGGCGGTCCCAGTCAGCGTCGTAGAGGTCCACGTCGTTGGTGATGAAGAACACCTGGGCCAACTTCACCAGCTCGATGGACATGTAGAGCGAGATGGGGATCAGAATCTGGGGGGGGGGGGGGGGGGGGGACAGGGCAGAGAGTGATGGGGTCACTGGTGATGGGGCGACTAGCACCATCAGAACCTGAGGGGAGGGTTCTGATGTCGATGGGGGCGACTCGCTCAGGAAACGCCCCCTGGAAGAAAAAGGTGGCGGCGTTTGCTATTCAAACACATGAACGCGCACGTGCTTGTGTGGGTGGATCTGTATGTGCGGCATGCCCCGCCACGCTTCCACACATACAGATTCACACAGATCTCTGGGATAGCACGCACACACAAAGCCGCACACACACACACACACACTCACGCCTGAGGAGAGAGCCACCTCTACCTGTAGCAGGATGATCATGGTGAAGAACATGTACAAGGCGGAGAGCGACGGGGCGTCCAGAGATCCCTGGGGGTCAGGGACCAGGTAGGGAGGGGCGCCGGGCAGTGAGCGGCGCCACATGAAGTGACCTGTATGAAGAAGGACGGGGAATCAATCACGCCGCCTGTCTGAGAGAGACTCTTTTCCCCCCTCGCCTTTTGGGGGTTGCGACTAAGTGACCAACTGGACGATATCTCTGAATTGCATCCACGAGGAATCCATCCATCCATCCCCGGCTCAGACCCCGGTCAGCCCTTGGACAGGGTAGTGATTTTATGCTAATCCGGATGATCCATCGCCTACCCACGGCGCCGACCAGACACATGGAGAAGAGGAGCGCCACGCAGCAGAGGACGTCTCGGTTCAGCGCGCGCTCCAGCTTGCTGCGCTTGTAGCGCGGCCGGTTGATGTTCAGCATGGACTTGCTCTCACGGCCTGGCAGATCGGACCGGGAAGGGAGGAAGGCCGCTCCGGTTAGGATCACATCCACGGCCTGGCGTACCCCATTAATAAAAACACCCCACCAGCCCACGACTACCTCAGGGTGGTCTGCTATTGATCTCAGGACATGGTCCATCCCATTACAATCTTCACTGCATTTATTTCTTAAAGGTGACATATTATGCCAACAGGTGTGAGTGGGATTAGCCGTATCAAGCAGTTCTTGGAAATCTGCCTCTTCTGAAATCACAAGTGGGCGTGTCCACCTAGGTGTATGACGGGTAGATGGGCAACGTTTGCCTCAGTCCGCCGGGTGGGCTGGTGGACTGATCTATCCAGCACACATCAACGTGGACACGCCCACGAGTGATGTCAGAAGAAGCAGATTTCCGAAACGGCTTGTAATGGCTAATCACCCTCGCACCTGGTGGTATAATATGTCACCTTTAACACATCGTTAGGGGTTACACTGTGAGGGACCGAGGGGGGGGGGGGAGGACACACACCTGCGTACACCACGAAGCCCATCACCTGCTCGGTGTTCCGGACCGTGCAGCCTCTCAGCAGCAGGCTCTCAATACCAACACCCACCCTCACCTTATCAGGCCTCTCCCTGTAGGAGGAGGAGGGAGAGAGGAGGAGGAGGAGCGGAGGAGGAGGAGAGGAGGAGGGGAGGAGGAGGAGGAGGAGAGGAGGAGGAGAGGAGGAGGAGAGGAGGAGGAGGAGGAGGAGGAGGGGAGGAGGAGGAGGAGGAGCGGAGGAGGAGGAGAGGAGGAGGGGAGGAGGAGGAGGAGGAGGGGAGGAGAGGAGGAGAGGAGGAGAGGAGGAGGGGAGGAGAGGAGGAGGAGAGGAGGAGGAGGAGAGGAGGAGAGGAGGAGGAGGAGAAGAGGAGAGGAGAGGAGGAGCGCAGGATGAGGAGAGGAGGAGGAGAGAAGAGGAGGAGAGGAGGAGGGGAGGTGGAGGAGAGGAGGAGAGGAGAGGAGGAGGAGGAGGGGAGGAGAGGAGGAGGAGGAGAGAGGAGGAGAGGAGGAGGAGAGGAGAGGAGGAGAGGAGAGGAGAGGAGGAGGAGAGGAGGAGGAGGAGAGGAGGAGGAGAGGAGGAGGAGGAGAGGGGGAGAGGAGAGGAGAGTAGGAGGAGAGGAGAGGAGGAAGAGGAGAGGAGGAGGAGGAGAGGGGGAGAGGAGAGGAGGAGGAGGAGAGGAGGAGGAGGAGGAGTTGGAGGAGGCGGAGAGGAGAGGAGGAGGAGAGGAGAGGAGAGGTGAGGAGGAGGAGGAGAAGAGGAGAGGAGAGGCGAGGAGGAGAGGAGGAAGGAGGAGTGAGAGGAGGAGAGGAGAGGAGAGGAGAGGAGGAGGAGAGGAGAGGAGGAGGAGGAGGAGGAGAGGAAAGGAATGAGAGGAGGATGAGGAGAGGAGGAGAGGAGGAGAGGAGGAGGAGAGGAGGAGGAGGAGGAGAGGAGAGGAGAGGAGGAGGAGAGGAGAGGAGGAGGAGAGGAGGAGGAGGAGAAGATGAGCGGAGAGGAGGAGAGGAGGAAAGGAGGAGGAGGAGAGGAGGAGGAGAGGAGGAGAGGAGGAGGAGGAGGAGAAGAGGAGAGGACGAGGAGGAGAGGAGGAGGAGGAGAGGAGGAGGAGAGGAGAGGAGGAGAGGAGGAGGGGAGGAGGAGGAGGAGAGGAGGAGAGGAGAGGAGGAGGAGGAGGGGAGGAGAGGAGGAGGGGAGGAGAAGAGGAGAGGAGAGGAGGAGGGGAGGAGAGGAGGAGAGGAGAGGAGGAGGAGGAGGAGGAGAAGAGGTAGGAGAAGAACAAGAAGGAGAAGGAGAGAAAGAAGAGGGTGAACAGAGCCCCCTCCCAGTCTTACTGTTGTTGTTCAGTGAGGATCCTACAGGATGGGAGTGAAGGTGTGGCGTCCAAGCATTGATTTCAGCTCCATTACCACCGAACAATGATAGGTGGTCGTTGGCGTCAGAATGTGCGGTGAGTGGTTTAAAATTAGTTTCGCTAAGTCCTTGCAGAGCCTCTCTGCGATTGGCGGGATACTCACACGTAACACTTGAAGTGATTCAGATTGTCGTTGGGCCTTTCGCACACCACGAGGCAGTCGAAGTTCTCGGGGTCAAACTCTGACGCCTGCAGAGGTAAAGAGGGCCGTGATGGACCCTGTGAGTACAGTACCTCCCTTACAGGCAGCACGCTTCCATCTGAGACTGCATGATCGCATGGTTTGCTGCATATCCGGAAATAACACTGTGTGATGCGAGTTTATTATACTGTTGTTATTATGTTTACTGTAAAGGCTCCCCATCGAGAAATGTTATTTCCCAATGGGAAAGCACGGAACTAAAAATAAATACAAGGAAATCCTCTTCCCAAAGACGTGTGTGTTTGTGTGCGCCTGTGTGTCTGTGTGTGCGTGTGTGTGTGTGTGTGTGTATGTGTGTGTGTGTGTGTGTGTGTGTGTGTGTGTGTGGATGTACCTGTGACTGTGTCTGGGTGGGTGCGTGTGTATCTGTGAAGGTGTGTGTATCTTTGTGTATGTCTGTGTATGTATCTGCGACTGTGTGTGTCTGTATTTATGTGTGTCTCTGTGACTGTGTGTGTGTGTGTGTGTGTGTGTGGGTGTGTCTCTGTGTGTGTATCTCAGGGACTGTGTGTGTGTATCTGTGACTGTGTGTGTGTCTGTGTGTGTGTCTGCGTGTGTGTCTCTGTGTGTGTAACTCTGTGTCTCTGTGTGTGTAACTCTGTGTCTCTGTGTGTGTATCTCAGTGGCTGTGTGTGTGTATCTGTGACTGTGTGTGTGTCTCTCTGTGCGCTCTCACAGGACGGCCCAGGCCGGCCACGGCCCTCCTCTGCTTCAGCGTGGTCTCCCCGTCCAGGTTGGCCGTCTCCAGCAGACACGCGCCCTGGGGGTCCGAGCTGGCCAGCAGCAGCAGGTCCGCCGGTACCACCTCGTTGGAGCCCAGGCGCACGAAGTCGCCCACCCTCACGTCCCTCCAGCGGCTCTCCGTGAAGCGCTGCCCCGGCCTGGAGGAGGAGCAGGAGGAGGAGGAGGAGGAGCAGGAGGAGGAGGGGGAGGAGGAGGAGGAGGGGGAGGAGGAGGAGGAGGAGGAGGAGGAGGAGGAGGAGGAGACAGGGATCTCAGATCAAGAGGGAGTGGTCTGGGACTCCCGAACTAGCTGAGACGATAATGAATCATCTGATCGTATTCCCCTCGTGAATCAATGATAATGATAATACACAACCCGCAGAGAGAGAGAGAGAGAGAGAGAGAGAGAGAGACAGAGAGAGAGAGAGAGAGAGAGAGAGAGAGAGAGAGAGAGAGAGAGAGACAGAGAGAGAGAGAGAGAGAGAGAGATAGAGGGAGAGAGAGAGAGCAGAACGTAATACAATTGTTGTTGGAATGCGGCCCAGAGCACTGCTTTTTCAAACATGGACACCGTCCAGCCAGTTCAAATGTGAGGAAGAGACAGAGAGAGAGAGAGTGAAAAGCTCTCTCTCTCTCTGTCTCTCTCTCCTTCCCTCTCTCCCTCCCTGTCTCTCTCTCTGGAACCGGCGGTTCAGGTCCCGTCTCTCTCCACCACCGGAGCCGGGCTGCTGACGTAGGCCAGGTATGCTGCTGTGCATGTAGGACCTGATCAGGCTGCACCTGGAGCCTGAACACACAACACGCCTCCCCGCCTCACACTGAGCCCTGGGAAGGCCTGGGTACTGGGTGGGGACCTGGGTGTGTGTGTGTATGCGTTAGTGTGTGTGTGTGTGTGTGTGTGTGTGTTGTGTGCATGTGTCGACGTGCTCAGGTTATATATTTGCATGTCTAACCTGTCCTTCTGTTAGGCCAGAGTTTAGCAGGCAACATCTTTTGTACATGAATGTGAACGTCAATCCAAAGAAAGTGTCAGTCAGAAACACCACGTCCTCTGCCGCCTGCGCCCTAATGAAGCGGGAGTCGTGAGGCCGGACTGGGGTGGGAGAGCCCATTAATTCCAGCGAACCACAATGTTCCTGCAGTGTGTTCGGTGGGTCCCACTTGTGTTCCTGCTCAGCTCACAGCGAACCTCTCCCCGCCGCCGCCTCCCTCGTTAAAGGCCTTCATTTAACGCTGATTGTCCCGAATAAAGAACATTACTGATCTCTTACATGATAAAAGTAATTGGCTGATCTTGTAAACGTGGGTGGCTCGATGTCTGGCTGCGATAACGAGGCTCCTCCGATCCATTAACCGGTGGGAACCCCAGGACTGGTAGTCGGGGTGCAGCGAGTTAAACATCTTAACCTGTTTACAATGTGTTGAAATAACCACGATGTGTTGTCACTACCCGTGTCCGACAAACAATTGGTGTGTATTTAAGCACTGTCACACGAGAGGGAGTGCTGTTGGACTGAATATCTGCACGGCTGTGATTCGGCCGTAGGTACGAGGCCGTAGGCCGATTGCCAAAGATAATTGCTTTTATACAACAGTTCAACGTGCACCATTTATTAGTTAACATTTGTTTGTTTATTTAATGAATTATTTGGCTCTGCCAACACAAATAGATCCGCAACTGAACTGGGACTCATCTGCTGCAAACCAACACATAAACGCACTAGTTAGCTAATAACATTAACGGTACAGAACATAGACAGCGGAGTGATACATGTATAGTTAAAAGTCCCAGCGCCGTTATACTCTATATCAGCACTCATGGAATGCCTCTTGTCCAATCAAACTATTTGGCCGAAACTAACGGTTGTATAACCCATCGTAACCGATGAAAGAGGCCCACAATGGAAATAACCTCCACTTTATCTCGATCCTCTTCAGTGATTCTCTTCTTCCACGGAGGTTTGAGTAAAACCAAACTAAACTAAACTCATTCCTTTTTTAAGTCCTGCGAGCCAGGAAGTAATAAAAGTGTGCGTCTCTGAACGAGCGAGCCGTGAACCGTGTGATCGGACGGCATTCCTGGTGTAGAGCGGACTGTCAGTCAGGGATCTGGCTCGCCCTGAGTGTGACGTTAGCAGAACAATGGACCAGGAGAGTTGACCTAAGGCATCCCGTGCATCGCGTGGAAGCCCCTTCTAGCACGAGTCAAGTAATGCACAGTTATATATTTATTTATGTTTGATTTATATATATAAGAGAGACATTTTGTAGTCATCGAGACTAGCATAGCCTTCCCACCCGCCTCACACACACTTATTTATGTTGTACGTCCTTGCACTTAAAAATAGTACTGAGCATTGTATAGCGTCTTATCCTAGCTATCTTTGTTGTATACGGGGAATGGGTTAACCTTACAATTGCTAGTGCAATATATTGTTGTCACTCTTTCTTCTGACAAATGTACTCATTGTAAGTCACTTTGGATAAAAGTGTCTTCTGAATGCCCTAAATGTAAATGTAAACGAATCAAAGACATCCTTGCTAATCCATCGATCGTAGAAACTGGGCCTTTTAAAAACCGGACTGGTCACCAGCAGGCACTAAAGAATAAGGAGGTACAACCCCAGTGAATGGGTCCCCCCCTATCCAGCGATGGGTGTCTGGTGTCTGCGGGACCCCCTGGAGGAGGCTGTGTGTGGGTCCCAGAGGGACCAGCGTGTTCTCACAGCGCCTGTTTGTGCTCGCTGCTGCGTCTGAAGTCTGGGCTCTCTGGCCCACCTGACCCCCCCTACCTCTGACCAATATCCATCACACACACACGCACGCACGCACGCACGCACGCACGCACGCACGCACGCACACACACACACACACACACTCACGCACGCACGCACGCACACACACACACACACTCACGCACGCACGCACGCACGCACGCACACACACACACACACACACACACAAGTACACACACACACACACACACACAAGCACACACAAGCAGACACACACAGATGCACACAAACACACACACACACACATGCACACACACACACACAAGCACACACACACACACACATGCACACACACACGCAAAAGTACACACACACACACAAGCACACACACACGCACACACACACACACACACACACACTTACACACACAGACATGCACACGCACACACGCACACATACACACACACAGGCATAAACTCATGCACACAATCACATATACACATATACACACAGGCACACCCGCACACACACAGGCACACTCAAACACACAAACAGTCATGTACACACACTTGTCCACAAACATGCAGTCATGCACACACACGCACACACGCACACACACACACGCACACACACGCACACACACACGTGTACAGAGGGCTCCTTCGTTGGCGGGGGGGATGAACGGGGCAGCAGCTGCAGACGGACAGGACACTGATCCTTATGACGCCCTTATAAGGCTCGCATGGAGCCCCCCGGCCAATAGGAATCCATACTGACCTCCGTGTACCACACCCTTCGCCCACAGTGACATAATGGTTGTGGAACGACGTTGTAACTATCCTCGGCCTCGTGTTTAAGTTGATGTTTCTTGTGAGCGATTCAAAATAGCTAATACAGTTTTTGCCCGTTGCTTGAACACGTTTTGCAAAACTTGGCTCATTGTGTCAAAACTCAACACACAAGCAAATAAGACACAACCCTGAGAAATATACCATTCACATCTATGTCAAATTGAAACTCTGCTATCGAAAACTAACAATCCTTTGTCAAAATGTCCCTCTGATGAAAAAATGATACACACGTGCATCATTTGAATACACTATCAGATCAGCAGCAACACACTAGCCTATTTTATAAAAAACACTGCAGTCTTTCATGTTCACTGATGTGATTCAGTTCCACAGAAGGCACGTTTTCACGGCAACCAAATATTCAATACTGCAGAACTCTACTTTAAAGTGCAGTCAATTCAGTTGAAGCAAAAATAAAACAAAAATACACTTTGTATACTGTACTGTAAACACAGAAAACATGGCAATTGTGCGCGGGTTAATAGATCCTCGCCTTGTGTGCCGAAAAAAAAGGCGAGTAAGGGGGCAAGTATAGAACTTCAAATTGTTTATGGTTAGTGAACCAGTTCCGGACCAAAACAGCCCGACATTATCCCAGACAACAACAAACCTGGGCTGCTCTGATCTTTCCTGTACAGCTGTATCATGAAGTGCATCTAGAAATGTGTTGATATATTGGGTATTGTAGGGACCTATTTTTGCATGATGGTGCAGTTACCCTTGAAGGCATGGCGGCCATGATATATTTCCCCCGCACTGCCATGGGACGTGCACAATTGCCCTTTGACCTTTTTGTAGCTGGCTGATTGGTGTTCAGTTTTGTAAGAAAGTGTTTTCAGGTGTGTATCTAGTATTTTCAATTACCCAATGCGCTTTGCTTTTTAAATAGATGTGTTTTCCCAATGGTAGGCTGAGATTTCATTTTCGGACTAAGTGTCTTATGTATGAAATAGTGTACTTTGTAGTGTGCATGAGCAAGTGTGTCGCAGAAAGGAGCAAGTGTGTTGCAGAATTGCACCTAAAGTGCAAAGCAGCACTTTTGTTTAAGGTATGATAACAAAAACTTCAAGTTGTGTCACTTTTGTCTAAGCATGTGTATAGTGTTCAAGCAATGGGCAAAAACTGTAAGTTGATCTCCTTGATGCAACGTATAGATTCCACCCAAAGTGGCCGAGCGGATGGATGTAAGATGTTAGGCTCTTCTGCACAAGAATAATCTCCCACACATTTTCTATTTCTAGGTCAAAAATTCCCATGGGGTGCTGGAACCAAGCTGAAAAAAAACACACACGTGCGCACACACACACACACAGGCGCACACACACACACACACACACACACTTCCTTGCTTCCTCCCTCTCTCTGTTTCTCTCTTCCACCTCACATCTCCAACACATCTCCCATGATTGCATACATTCACACTCACTCTCCCGGCTTCACAGATACACACATTCACACTCCTACACACATTCTAACACACAGACAAACATGCCGGCGCCACACGTTCGCCCTCATCCATACGGTCGACCCTCCACCCCTATCGGCGCGACGGCACTAAGCAGGTCCACATCCGCTCAGCCGTCTTCCAGTCCCATCACTCCACGGTGGACTGGTAACCACAAGGTTGCTAGTTAAAACTGACTCCTCACGGCTGAGTGTCGAGGTGTCCCTGAGCAAGACCCCTCCTGGATCCTGAGCGCACACCCAACACGCCTCCCCACCTCACACTAAGCCCTGGGAGGGCCTGGGTACTGGGAGGTGAACCTGGGTGTGTGTGTGTGCATGCGTCATCCTGACTTCCCCCGACCAGCTGGCTGTGGCCCCCTGCGCGGCTGACTCCGCCGTCGGTGTGTGAATGTGTGCGTGAACGGGTGAATGTTGGCGGCGTTGTGAAGCGCTTTGAGTGGCCACTGGTTTGATACAGCGCTGGATAAATGCAGTCCATTTACCAAGTCCAAGGGGAGACGTACCTGCGGTAGACGAGGCAGTGCCTGTTGTTGAGCCTCCGGTCCGACTCGTACCGCCTGAAGTCCTCCCAGCCGTCCTTCAGCGCGGTGAGGCCCAGCATCACGCCCACGGGGATCAGCGCCACCTCGGGCTGGAAGGCGTTGACCGCCGGCACGAAGTTCAGCATGGCCAGGCCCACGAAGTAGACGTTGGCCCAGCGGTGGAACTGCTCGTACAGGTTCACGGGCAGGAAGAGCAGCAGCGTGTACTTGGTGGTCCTGACGGCGTTGCCGGGGTAGTGGCGGTTGGGCTGGTCGGCGGCGCCCAGGTGGTCGTAGGGCAGGTTGGGCTCCAGCGTGCGGAGATCCTTCTGACGCTTCCGGGCCCCCTCCAGGGCGTCCCTGAGCAGGGCGGCAGGGGTCCTCCACCGCATGGTTCTCCCTGGTCCTGCTTCTCCTTACCTCCTTTATTTAGTTAATTGGTTAATTCCAGGGAAGTTGTACACTAATCAACAGTCAAACTGAAAGGGAGCCGGTCGGCCGGAGAGGCTCGTTTACAACCGTTGTCCCCGGACAGATATTCAAAAGGCAACCTAAAAGTACAGATACAAAATGCATGTGTAAAGTCCTCTGTTTGACTCTAACCTCCTGGTCACCGGATCCTTTAAGGCCCCATGGAGTTGTCTGGTTCTTGTTCTTGTTCTTGTTCCTGTTCTTGTTCTTCTTCTTCTTCTCCTTCTTCTTCTTCTCTGTTTAAATCCACCCTCCTGGTCACTGGTTCCTTTAAGGCCCCATGGAGTTGTCTGGTTCTTGTTCCTGTTCTTGTTCTTCTTCTTCTTCTCCTTCTTCTTCTTCTCTGTTTAAATCCACCCTCCTGGTCACTGGTTCCTTTAAGGCCCCATGGAGTTCCCCGGCTCTGCTGCGGTGCTCATGCCGGCTCCCTTCCCTTAGATCCCTCTGCTCCTACTGCTGCGAGCGAGGCCGGGGGTGGGCGTGCCCCGAGGTGCCTGTCGACAGCATGGCCGCACCTCTGCTGTCACACTGCCCCGCCCCCCAGGGGTTTAGGGGCGGGACCCCTTTACCTGAGCAGGTTGCATTCCTGGTTGCCGAGTGGCCAAGTTGCAGCCAAGTGGCTGAAGAATAAGATCATCGGGCTGCTCATGTGTTCCTGAACGACGTGTTTGGTTTGGAGTGCATGTATTTGGATTATCACTGACAATGAGCGAT
This sequence comes from Pollachius pollachius, assembly GCF_949987615.1. NCBI lineage: Eukaryota > Metazoa > Chordata > Actinopteri > Gadiformes > Gadidae > Pollachius > Pollachius pollachius. Next base: position 843,171 of record NC_136943.1, read on the forward strand.
GTGAAATCCTTACTAGTTTAAGCATATGCAGTTTTATAACCACTTATACTGTGCGTAAACAAAAATGATCTCTAGTCAGATAATATAATTTACGACCCAAAGCCTATTCCAAGTGTTGCAATAAGGAGGGAACAGACAGCGACAAGAGTTCAACTTTACAACTTGGAACCATTATTGAGTTGAAGGCGGTATTTGTATATGTTCCATTAGTTCCAGACATCACGCCTTAAATACCAATATAACAATACCAAATACCAAAGAACGTAATGATTTACACCTGCACGCCATAAATGGGTTTTACAGGAACATTGTAGCTGTCTATGAATGAGCAGGTATGTGTGTGTGTGACGCATATCTATGCCTGTGGCGTTGTCTGTCTGTGTGTATATGTGTGTGTGTGCGTGCATGCGTGTGTATTTGTGTGTGTGTGTGTGTGTGTGTATGTGTGTTTCGTGCATGCGTCTGTGTGCGTGGGACAGATACTATTCTGTGTCTTGCACAGATGGTATGCGTGTAGGATACCTTCCATTTGCTCATAATGACATATGTTGTCTTTTCCAGCACAGGCGGCCTGACCTGTTTAAAGAGGAATCACAGAGAGATGCTAATTAATGCCGACTCCGTTGGAGAGCCTGAGAGGCCAAGAATATCCATAGAGGCAGTGCATCTCATTGTTTTGACGAGTACATACAACCACAACAGGAAACACTCGAGGACACTAGCATGTGGATGTTCCTTTATTTGCTGCTAGATGAGCCTACTAAAATACCATCGCTGACCGGAAATCTCCCATGTAATCCCGGGCTGTGTCTCGGGTGACAGCTGACGTTGGAAGGCTCCTGTCTCCTGGGTGGCGCTGCGTGCGGATCAGTCACATGTGTTCTGGGGACGGCCGTGGAGCGCGGCTGCCATCTCACCTCAGACCCAGTCAGGCCTGACCCGCTGGGCACAGCATCCTCACGGCGGCACAGCTGGGATCACACGAATGTGCATGCCAACAGTCACTCGCACACTCGCACACTTGCACACGTGCACACCGGCACATGTACACATGCACAGACACATACAAAACACACAGACATACACACATACACATACACGCACTCACACACACACACACACACACACATACATATATAGAAACACACAAACACACATACACCTAAATACACGCCTACACATATACAAAAACAAACAAACACACAGACACACAAATAAAAACATGCACCAACACATACACACACTAACACACACATGCACAGACACACGCACACACACACACACATGCACACACACTGACACACACAACGACACAAAACAACACAAAAAAACACAAACGCACACGGACTCGCAGACAAACCAACAGAAGCGCACACGTTTTCACACAAGGAACGGCGCACAACTCTAATTACTCCAGTGACACGCAAACATCACAGAGTGGAACACATCTGCCAGCCCCACCATCGCCCCCCCTCGCTACTATCCTTTGTGAGGAGAGGGGGAGAGAGAGGGGAGAGAGAGAGAGAGAGAGAGGGGAGAGAGAGGGGGGAGAGAGAGGGGAGAGAGGAGAGAAGAGAGGAGAGGGGAGAGAGAGAGGGGAGAGAGTGAGGGGAGAAAGAGGAGAGAGTGGGAGGGGAAAGAGAGGGGAGAGAGAAGGGAGAGAGGGGAGAGAGGAGAGGAGAGACAGAGGGGAGAGGGAGAGGAGAGAGGGGAGAGAGGGGAAAAGGAGACAGAGGGGAGAGGGAGAGGAGAGAGGGGAGAGAGGGGAAAAGGAGAGAGAGGGGAGAGAGAGAGGAGAGAGAGAGGGGAGAGAGAGAGAGAGAGAGAGGGGAGAGAGAGGGGGGAGAGAGAGGGGAGAGAGAGAGGGGAGAGAGCGGAGAGAGAGAAGAGAGAGGGGAGAGAGAGAGGGGAGAGGGAGAGGAGAGAGAGAGGGGAGAGAGAGGGGAGAGAGAGGAGAGAGAGGGGAGAGAAGAGAGGAGAGAGAGGAGAGGAGAGAGACAGAGGAGAGAGAGAGGGGAGAGGGGAGAGAGGAGAACGAGGACGATTCAGCACAAACCATCGGTCTGCCGTGAGGAGATATTAACCGGCGCTTCCTGCGCTCCTGTGATGGCCGTCGTTACGGAGCGCGGCGATGGCGGCGAGGCGTTTCCATACCGACGCGGACGACGCTGGAACCTTCACACAAGGTTACCGCCGCACTTTGTCTCATTGGCCTGGGCTCCGCGCGCGGCCGACCTTCTAGATGCTTCCTAAATTGCCTCGGCTCCATTCTCGCCAATAACGTCGGTTTGAAAAGAAATGACACCAGACAAGGAACACATTCACACACACACACACACACACACACACAAACACACACACACACACACACACACACACACAGACACACTCTCTTATTCAGGGTGCAGACTCTGGACTCTCTCCTTTGAGGGCCTCAGCCGATGTTCTTTGTCTCTAACAGCACAGGGGTGAACCCACAAAGACTTAGGAACTTTGTGTTGCAAGAGATGGACTCTTGGGTGCTGCGGTTCAGCCCTTTGGACTTCCTGAGGGCTGAGCGGTTCTGCCCGCTGCAAGGTGCCGATTGGTGGAACACCCTCAAGCAAAACGACCTGCCATCCTTCTGTGTTACCTGAATCCATGTTCAGTCGGATGCACCTCATGAACGACTCAATTCAGTATTGACTACATCAATGAAAGAGAATTCTTTTGGGGTTGGATCCACAAAAGACTCCAATGCACCAGAATACGGTCAACTCGACCCTGTGAACTCACTGATCTCGTGAAACTTCTTCTCGCTATGGACATGACCCTTGACCCCCAGTGTTCTGGTTGTGGTTGTGACCTGTGACCCCCAGTGTTCTGGTTGTGGTCGTGACCTCTGACCCCCAGTGATCTGTTACTGATTAAAGGTTGTATCAGCGATGCTAGGCCGAATCATAAATGATCACATTCACCTGATCTTTCCTCACGATCCACCAGCTGCCCGCCCCGTAAGCAGGCCGTAAAAAACCCTCGTCTCTGTAGGCAGCCTACGCTCCGAGATCGTACACAAAAACAAATGGTACAATACCAACCACTCAAAACCAAAATAAATAGTATTCCAACCAACCACCGACAAGGGGCAGGTGTTGTGGGGTTTTGCGCTGCGTTCACGATAGTTTTTACTGGACGCACGAAACACAGAAGGGAGGGGCGAGCGGGCTCTGTTTGTTTGGGATCTCACTTCAAATACCGACAGAAGAGACGTCCCCCAACATCGCTGATACGACCTTTAATCCCAGGTACTTGTTGGTCCGGGCCAGTGCCTGGTCCAGGTACTGGTCCGGGCCAGTGCCTGGTCCAGGTACTGGTCCAGGGCAGTGAGGGCCTCCAGGGGGATCAGACAGGTCCATTATTCAACACAATGGGAAGGCCGGACTTCCCCAGGCGTGGAAAACGGAGGAAACGGGAGATAAGGGAGATTAAGCACACATGTCTCCCTGCACCCAAACAGTACATGCACACAGACACACACACACATACACACACACACACACACAGAGGCACAAACAGACACAGAGTCACACGCACTCACACACAAACACACAAACACACACACACACAGACACACAGACACACAAACACGCGTGCATACACACACACATGCATGCACAAACACACGTGTCTGCAGATTTTATACACACATGCACTCACATACATAAACACACACACACACACACACACACACAGGCCCTGGGACAGCGGTGAGGGCGCAGGTACGGCTGTATCGCTTTGTCACCGTGACGTTATCTGCCTGAAGTCTTGTTACGCTACAATTGCTTTAAAGGGGTCCTCCTTATCAAGCACAGCCGCACGTCGGAGCACGATCGACACAACACGGACAACATGAATACATCCAGCCTTTCAACCACAACATGTTACGGCTGTTAATTCGACCGCGCCCCAGACAGGAAGTGAACAGACGGGAAAGAGGCGACAGGTTTTTTGGCAGTTGGTCGTCGTGTTGAGTGATGACAGAACGCAGAGTTAGGTCAAGGAAGGATGTCTCTGGTTCCCTCTCTCTCTCTCTCTCTCTCTCTTATTTATTTCCTCCTCCACCCCCTCCACCCCCACCACAGTGAGTCCGGAGCGCGGCCCTGAATAGGCACGCCTCTCTGGGTTTATGCGCCCGGAGGCTGGGCTTCATGAACGCTAGGCTGAGCGCGGCGCGGCTAAGGCCCTCGCCGGGCGGGCGGACCCCTGCCCGGCCCTCCCATCGCCCCCCTGTCCGGGCTATAGCCTCTGACAGGGGGGCTCTTCTGGTCTCGCCCTCGGCCCTACATGTGTCATTACTCATTAAGTCAGGGAACTAAAAATAAAAAAATGTATTTATAAATGTGGTATTGTAATCAGCGTGCCCTCATGTAGCGTTACTAACAAGGAGAACAGAAGGAGGAAACAATGGGGGCTGACTCAGTGAAATCAACGCCGTCGAAACGTGGAGAAGCATTGGGACATTAGTTAATGCATGTGCTTCCACCCCTTCCACCACCCCCTGCACCACCCCTTCCACCACCCCTTCCACCCACCACCCCCTCCACCACATGAGTCTGGAGGGCGGGCATTGAATACACCTCTTAATGCATGGGCTTCCTTTTTAAGATTAAGGTAAGGCATCGCGACCCACTTATGGGTTGCGACCCCCCCCCCCCCCCAGGTGGAGAATCACAGGCCTGTGATGACTTACCCCCCCCCCCCAATCACGACCCCCGGGGGCAAACCCTACTACACCTCTCTCCATTACCAGCCCCGCCCTCGACGCTCTGTCATTGGTCCAGCTGCTAGACCCCATCAGCCCCGCCCCCTTTCTCAACCAATAACGCGCTCGCATGCGCAATACGCCGGAGCTCAGTCGCCGTCGGAGGACAAGTCTCCGCCCACCTCACGAGGTGTCAATCAACAGCACCCCCGAAATAACAAATACTAAAATAAAAAACACACAAATATTCAACCCTGTGTATTCATCAATGAAGTGATAGGCTGAATTGAGTTTTAATTGAATTTAGATACATCTTCGTAATTTGCTGACAATCATTACACAAGATATGTACATAAGTCATTATGAAATATTACAATTGGAATTTACAGGATCTTTGTACAAAATCTGCCTGACGACGAGGGTCACTTGAGGGCGGGGTCCATGTAAAGTCATTTCTTCAGAACAAAAACATTGACCCAAAAATGACTGAGAGAGTTTCTGGAAGTGTTTTTGTTTCACCAAGTAGAAGCTTTTAGAGTCCATCAAAAGGAAAGAAAAACGAAGAAAGGAAAGATATAGTCCATAAAAGTACATATGATACTGTGATACTTGTTTTTTTCTTCCTATAATGTTTTTTTTTCTTTTACTCAATGAAATATTTGTATCTGTTAGATAACTGCAAAAACACCAATAGAGAGACCCATTTGGATAGAATAAATCCATAGTATTTACACAAATCACCAGTATAGATTTTTATAAAAATGAACTTCTTTAAATTCTTTCTTTAAACATGATTTAACCTCATCTACATGAAACCTAATCACAATGAAACGCATCATAGCTCTATCATTCAACTCTACAGATAATGATGATTGTGGATTACCATATTTATGCAGCAACTTTCATTGCAATAAAAAGTTGGAACTCAACTCGCCCATCAGCGACATGTATACACCTGCGTATGTCACGATAAAGCCATTCTCTGCCTTCGGAGTGCCCTGCAAGGTGCCGAAAGAAGCACACAGAAGTCGAGGGATAAATGTGTTTTTTTTGCTTTTTTTCCCCTTCGTTTTTAATTTTTTTCTGGGCTGTGTGAGATGGGGCTGGAGTGTTTGAGTGCCGAAGAAGTGGGTTCTTATGTTGCCAAAGCGTTCCATGGTTCCCCTTGCTGCCCCCCTTCCCGGGAGTATTCCCAGGACCCCTCCATTCCACCCGTCCCCAGCCGGAAAAATAAAAAGGAAGCTTATATGTATTCGTATTCGGTGCCACTAGAAGATCCATATAGGAATGTGCAGAAAATAGAGTACCCATCGGTGACTGACCACACACGCACATACACACACACACACACGCACGCACACGCACACACACACACGCACACCCCCAGTGAACCAAACTAAGTAATGGCGATGAGGGTCAGAGAGCAGGGGAAATGGTAAGCGGCGCGCATATCGCTAGACAGAATAAATTCAACTAGGAAAACCAAAATGCTTTGCGCTCGATCATTATGATTGAGATGCAAATGAAATAAAACGTAGGCATGCTTTTAAAGGATGTTTTTGATATACAGTAATTATAGGAAAATAGTCTATCAAGGATGACTCCTTTAAAATCATCGCTAAAGCTTTCCCAGGATGCAGACAGCTCGGCTACGAAGTAAATAGATACACTAAACAAAACCAATCCTTAAAGTATATGCAAACACAAGCATAAATATTTGATCCACAGAGAGTAAGCTACGAATGACAAATATTAGTGGTATATTGAAATTCTGGAACAGGCACCAATGTCTGTCTTTTTCAAATCTCTGGCTCTTTTGTCGAAGTGTTGATCAGTCATTACGGTGTTGTCCGTTCCCGACGAGTCGCCATGGCGACCCGGTTGTCGGGCGCCGCGCTCTCTCCATTAGTCCTTGCGTTTTCGTCACACTTTCTCGTAATGAATCGGCAGAAAAGTAGGTGCACTGTTTTTCCCTCTCGCTCGCTCTCGCTCTCTCTCTCTCTCTCTCCCTCTCTCTCTCGCTCTCTTGCTCTCTCTCTCTCTCACCCACCAATCATCATATTTTTATCTCCCCTTCTTCACACTCACATCCCCCCCCGTCCCCATTCCTCCTCCTCCCCTCTCCTCCCCCCTCCCCAAACTCCCCGCCGGACGCCGCAAACAAACTCCTCCTCCTCCTCCTCCTCCTCCTCCTCCTCCTCCTCCTCCTCCTCCTCCTCTGTCGGCCGGGGGGGGTGTGGGGAGGGGGGGGGTGGGCGAGGGTCGGGTGGGGGTTTAGTGGACGTAGTAGAGCCAGTACACCACGTTGAAGAAGGAAAACACCGTGGGGAAGATCATCCGGGACCACTTGTCGATAGAGTTCACGTCCGACAGGTCGGGGATGTTGACCTTGAGCTGGGAGGCCCGCCTCCGTAGGCGGGACTTCTTCTGGGCGTGCCGCTCCAGGGCGCTGTGCCCATAGTTCTGGCGAGCCATGGCCGCGCGGCGGTACTGCAGCGTGGAGCTGTCGTACGCCAGCATGGTGTTGCGGGGGTCGCCGGGGGCCCCGCCCAGTCCCCGGGACAGGTCTCCCGCCCCGCCCATCTCGTTCTTCATCTCCAGGGTGCTGAAGAGGATGTTGTCGTCGGGGTTCATCTGTTGGGGTGGCGTCGCCGCGGGGAGGGAGGGGGGAGAGAAGACATAAGGGGGGGGGGTGAGAGGTGGTGTTCGTTTGGGAGGGGGATCACATGACCAGTCACATGACTATATTCTTAGAAGGGTTTAATATGAGGTGTGGCTAAAATTGTTTGTCAGCAACTTAAAACAATGGGATGCTTAAGGGAAATAAGCAAAATGAGTAGATGTTTGATTTATCTACAGTGCTGTGTTAAAGTAATGGTTCATGAATCATCTTTTATAGTCAGATGATTGTGCAAAAGAAAATCTATGAAACCACATTCCTGTACTAGTACAAAGCAGTTTTACAAACTCGTTCTTGTGAGAATTCCTTATTGTTTTTTCAGAATTTCAACCGGTGCGGTTAAAATTCTCTTCTCAAAAAACAAGCGGAATAAATAAAGTGAAATCAAAATAAAGAAGTAATGTGGGAGAACAAGGTTGGAGGTAGGAGGACTTGGAAACGATAGAGGAAGGGTCAAAGGTTTACGGCAGGGAAAACCTTGTGAAGTGAATTCAGATCAACACTTCTTCACTCAAAGCCTCACAACTGAGGGAGACAACTTCTTGCTTAATCTGCAACCTAGGAATTTTGTTTTTGATTTAGAAAAGATATTTCCCTTTAAAATGTGTGAAGCCGTTATTTTAGAAACAGTACATGGTGCAACCATTATATGATCTGTGCTGAAGTTCTAAACTGGGAGTTGATCATTTATTTTTGACAGGGGGAAGAAAATGTTAGATGTAGGGAATCTTTCACCAAAGTGACGATATTTTCTTTGAGTAATGTAATGCTAAGCAATGTAGTTCTTAGCTGAAATGTATAATTGCAAATGTATAAATGTTATTAAGTATGAGCTATTATTTTTAACTTGAGAAATATTATGTGTTTTCAACTTAGAGAATGTAACAAATGTTACAATTTTTTTGGGGGGTTTAATTTTTTCAACCATCCCACAAGAACTAAAAAATGTAACATGTTGTAAACCTAAATAAGTCTCACATTACAGAAATCAAAGTACAAAAACAAATCGGTCAGGAAAATGCATGGAGAGTAAACCAAGAGCGGGCAGAAACACAATGGGGGAGTGATGATCAAGGTGTCTGTATAAAAAGTCTACAGAAATCAAAGAAAGGCACACACAACTACAGAATTTTCCTCTGATCTATATCGATTCAGATGGATTGATTAAACCTCCGGTACCTTATTCCTCTGTTCGCCTAGTCCTAATGCAGCATCGTCCACAAAGATGGGATCCCACATCGAGTCATATGCGTCAATTTCCCTCTGTTTCATTCTGGCATACAGCGCATCATCTCTCTGAACTACATTTCCCACCAGCCACTGCAAGCATACAAAAGCAGCACTGTTACTTAGTGGGAGTCGCAGCTTGCCACACGCAGGAAGAAAGAAATGGTGGTTGGGTGTCGTTGCAGCTAACCTAAGCAGCCGAGTACATTTGATACAGAGGGCTTGGGATGGCAGCCCATGCTTTGCCTCTTGAGGTACACAGAAATAAAGAGTTCAAACACAAGCCGGTCATCGCCCCTGCATTCACTCTCTATTCATTTTGCTTCAGTACTTAAACATGTTCTAAGGGGCTGTAGTGGAGAGACAGGGCTACAACGGGGCGATACAGCGGGCGAGTACAAGAGCGCTGAGCTGGTCGGAGATAATGCTCCCCATCGATCACATGATCACCTCCAAGTCGATACACCCCCCCACCCCACCGCCCGACTAAACCGTCCGACGAACAAAGCTTCAAAACAAACGTCAGACAACACACGGCGAGCGGCGTCCATCTTGGTACCTTGTTGGGGTCAGGCCTCAGTTTCTCGTTGTTGGCGACGGCCGCCTTCTCGGCCGCCTTCTTCTGCCTCTGCGGCCCGCGGCCGAAGAAGATGTAGTTGACGAAGGCGTACTCGAGCAGCGCCAGGAAGACGAACACGAAGCAGCCCATCAGGTACATGTCGATGGCCTTGACGTACGGGATCTTGGGGAGCGTCTCCCTCAGATGGGTGTTGATGGTTGTCATGGTGAGCACAGTGGTGATCCCTGGAGATCAGTGGAGGCAGGGTTAGTGTTCTGGGGGCCCGCGCACACGCTCACACACATTCAGCCATTCACGACGGATGAAGGGATGAGGTTTCAGAGGTCGTCGTCGTTTATTCAGGTGTGGTTGGAACGAGACTCATCCACACATCTCACAGAGCCGGCGGCAGGGGTGGAATGTTTGGTCTTTGATTCTGGAGCATGAGCAGTAGAGACCTAACCGCCGCGGCTCAGAGGGGAGAACACGCAGAACCCATGTGGACAAAACCGTACAGAGAGCCAACCCCAGGGAGACAGGGCCACTGTGTGTGTGTGTGTGTGTGTGTGTGTGTGTGTGTGTGTGTGTGTGTGTGTGTGTGTGTGTGTGTGCGTGTGTGTGTGTTTGATGTGTTTGCGGCTGTGTGAGGGAAGATGCGGGGACCATCCCGGCATTCGTTTGCACGAGGGTCTTTCGTACATAAATACGTTATGAAGATAAATAATGGAGCGTTATGAGATTCGCCTGCAGTTGCGAACGTGATTGTACACGGGACCAAACCTATGGGCTGTGTAAAAAGCACAGTGTGACCACTTGAACCCTCTGTGATTAGTCACAGCACGGTTCACCTGCTTTTTTTTTGGACGCACACGCATTGTGGTTGATACATTAGTCATCTGCATGCACAATCTGCATCTGGTCAGATTCACACGTTATTATAAATAACTCCAAAGCCAGCAGCGTCATAACATGTCTCAGGGCACCGACCTCCTGCTCCTGAAAATGTGAACACAAACACACACTGGGACAGGTGAATGGCTTCTATGTCTTCCAAACAATCATTCACACATTCTCTGTTTGATTCACTTTCCAATCGTTTTTGTTTACGACAATTTATTACCGAGGAACATTTAGCTGTCTATGAGCAATGTTGGTTGATTATTATTTTGGTAATAACGCAAGTCAATATCACTGCATGTTTACTATTGAGGTTTGGTTCAGTGTGTGAGAGTTGGCCTTGTTCTGGCACTGAGGAGCTAGTCACTGGCCAATGAGAGCCCGGGGACTGACGGACAGACACAGGGACGTACAGACTGAAGTACGGGCAGACATACAGGCAGACGTACAGGCGAAAAGATAGAAAACAGTGAAATTCAAGGTCGACACAAACACATTCGCCTTCTTCTTCTTCTGCGTGAGTCACGCGCGCAGTCATCTCTGAACACCAGGCGCTGAGTGCTCCGTGGTAGAAGTGCTAACGGCGGCGCACTAAAGCTAACAGAAGAGGTTACACGGCGAGCTAAATGCTGCGAAGCGCTGAGTCCCTCGTCAACACAGAGGTCGGGCTGATTCCACAGACGCCCCGTGTGTTGGCCACGGGGTCTTAAGCTCTCTTTACACTTGTTTAATATTCGCTTCGCTGTGCGGGTGGAAAGAAACGGTGTTACCGCGGTGAAGTCAGCGCCAACCTTTTATCAATGCACGCAAAACAGAAACAACATCTCAGGTCACCGTGCCTTCATCGGATGGGCCTGTGTGTGAATAATAAATCATGAGGAAGGGGAGTAAGGAGGGGGGGTGGGAGACGGGACGGTGGGGGGAGGGTGGGGGAGGTGGGGGGAGGGTGGGGGAAGGCGGGGTCCTACCCAGGGCCACCCTGGCTGCGGAGGCGTCGTAGTTGATCCAGAAGGAGACCCAGGACAGGATGGTGATCAGGATGGAGGGCATGTAGGTCTGCAGGATGAAGTATCCGATGTTCCTCTTGAGCTTGAAGCTCAGAGACAGGCGGGGGTACGACCCTGCAGGGGGGGGGGGGGGAGATGTTTCACCCAGATCCGAACGTTGACCAAAATAGTATATGTGCATATATGTATTGTAAGTGACTTTGTACAAAAGCGTCTACTAAATACACTAAATGTAAACATACACATTTATCCTAATATCTATTTTACTAATTGACAAAGATATGTTTTACCCAGATCCTAACATAAACTAAAGAAGTACATGTGTATATACTTATTGTGAGTAACTTTGGATAAAAGCGTCTACTAAATTTAAACGTAAAGATATATATTTAGATAAATATATATTTTACTAATTGGCAAAGAAACGTTGGCTCGAGAGCTGTTAACTTTTATTCTTCAAACCCGGCTGAAACATTCTGCCTGCGAGAACCATAAAGCCCCCCCAACCAGGAACGCCAGGATCACCCCCCCCCACATTCACACACCGACGGCGGACTCAGCCAGCTGGTCAGGAGCAGTGAGGGTGAGGCGTCTCGCTCAGAGACACCTCGCCACGCAGCTAGGAGGAGACAGGGATCGAACCGGCAGCCTTGCTGTTACCAGCCGACCTGCTGTAGCTCCTGAGCCCCATGCAGCACAAGGATAAATCACTACATCAGATCCCGTCCTCCACAGATTCCCTGCTCTATACATTATATATCCATACCTATGTCTATATATACAACACAAACATTCTGCAGAGCTCGACGGCGGCGGGGGAACCCGTCCGTCCCGGATCACGGCTGACAGGAAGAAGACGTCTCCCCTCCCGGAAAAGGGGCCGACGTGGTAACCTAGCAACAGCCGGTGAGCAGCGGGCGGCGGCGGGCCTACCTGTGGAGAACACCACGTTCTTGGAGATGAGCTTGTAGTCCACGATGGAGAACTGGGGCAGCTCGATGCGGTCCACGCCAGACACGGCGCCATCGCCGCCACGCCAGTAGAACTCGATGTCGTCCGTGGTGTAGCCGTCTGCGGTGGGGGGGGGGGAGAGACTCAGAGAGGGTACGTTCTAGCGGGCCTGAACGTCCACACGTTGCTGCTACACCTGGACGTTGATGTCCGTGTGTGTGTGGGGGTGGGGGTGTGTTTGTGTGTGTGTGTGTGTGTGTGTGTGTGTGTGTGTGTGTGTGTGAAGGCGTGAGGGGTGGGATGGGTGTGTTGGGGTTGTAGTTTTTTGCGCTCTTTTTCAACAACAACGTTAAATGTAACGAAGCCTTTTCCCAGAGGGTTTTGGAGGAGATTCCCAGGAACGCCAGGTGAGATGGGACAGGACGGCCACAGTGTGCACGTCGCTCTAAGGCAGACCAGTAGTCACCGGCTCGAAGCCAGACGAGAACGGCCGTCGGCCCCTTCAGACCACAGCACCCCGCGCCAGAGCGCTGTCATCCACCGATGAAGATAAGCGTCGGAATCGGGAGAAGACAACAATGAGCTCTCTGCACTTGAACATCTGACGTGTCAGTGGACCCCCCCTCCTCAGAAAGCATCCAGTCACCGCACGGCCGCGGCGAGACCCTTCTGTCGCGGCGGCGAGGCGGGCCCTCCTCATCCTCATCGTCATGGTAGCAGAGCAGCAGGCGGGCGTCACCGCTCTCCTCCCGGTGCCCCCCTCTCTGCCCCCCCTCCCCCCCCACCCCCCCCCCCCCCCCGTCCCCTCTCTTACTCATGATGAGCGGAGCGCTGACCTATTTAGATTCACTGAATCATTTATCCAACAGCCTTTCTTTTGGAATAAAAGAAGTAATGTTTCTAAAGTCTTCCCTCCTTCTGTAGGTCGGTGTTCAGGGGGAAGCATCAGCGTCCTAGTGAGGCCCTGGTGTACATCTCTACCCTGAACTGGAACCTAACTTCCTGGATATATTTATATTCACATGTTTAATTGTATGTATATTACAATTAAGTATATCACATATAACCAAATGCGTTGTTTCCATCCACATTGATCCATCATT
>NC_136943.1:859035-861535 GCF_949987615.1 Pollachius pollachius
ATGTTCCCGACAGTCCGGCTCCCCCCGACCCCGGGAGTGGGTGGGGATGTTCTAAACGGATATGTGTTCACCTTGTGATAAAGTCGTCAAATTCACTCAGATTGGTCAACATTACAGAACATGTTGATTTGAACCAGAGCCATACATGGTGGTGGTGCAGTGCAGATATTTAAATGTTTTAAACGGTGAGTGGTGCAGGAGGGTCATCTCAGTGGAGGGCCGGCAAAGACAAAGAGGGGAACAAGAGAGACACTGGGGGGGTGATTCGGTGAATGAATGAATGATAAATGAATCCCCTGACTTGGCTCGCTAAATTACTTAGCACGATGTCGTCCTTGGTACGAAGACACGGATCTAAGAGTCTTCACTGTGTCCCGCCAAACAGGGGTGAAGAGAGGAGAGGGGAAGATAGGACCAGAGGAGAAGGGTAAGGAGAGGAGAGGGAGAAGGATAGGACCAGAGGAGAAGGGTAAGGAGAGGAGAGGGAGAAGGGTGAGGAGAGGGAGAAGGGTGAGGAGAGGAGAGGGAGAAGGGTGGGGAGAGAGCGAAGGGTGAGGAGAGAGAGAAGGGAGAGGAGAGGAGAGGGAGAAGGGTGAGGAGAGAGAGAAGGGAGAGGAGAGGGAGAAGGGTGAGGAGAGGGAGAAGGGTGAGGAGAGGAGAGGGAGAAGGGTGAGGGGAGGAGAGGGAGAAGGGTGAGGAGAGAGAGAAGGGAGAGGAGAGGGAGAAGGGTGAGGAGAGGAGAGGGAGAAGGGTGAGGAGAGGGAGAAGGGTGAGGAAAGAGAAGGGAGAGGAGAGGAGAGGGGAAAGGAGAGGAGAGGGAGAAGGGTGAGGAGAGGAGAGGGAGAAGGGAGGCGAAAGGAGAGGGAGAAGGGTGAGGAGAGGGAGAAGGGTGAGGAGAGGAGAGGGAGAAGGGAGAGGAGAGGAGAGGGAGAAGGGAGGCGAAAGGAGAGGGAGAAGGGAGAGGAGAGGGAGAAGGGTGAGGAGAGGAGAGGGAGAAGGTCGGACCGGGAGCAGGAGAAGGGAGGACTGCGCAGGGTTCTGATGAAGGGGTTATGCCAGCATGACCAATCACGCCGGTAGTAATGCAAATAGACATTCTGTGTTTGTATTGAACGGCTCCATTATTGAGTGAGAGCGATCCATTATGGATGAAGCCGTCCTCTGCGTCCTCTTCATGAGGAACACGAAACGAGGGGAACACTCTCAACCAGCGAGGTCCGGCCCGCACAATTGAACACATTTATTCTGTTTGTACATCGGCGGTTCATTATTGATCGCGCCCCGATCAAATATTGATGTGGCAAATCATCATATATCGAGGAGCATGACGGGGGCTGTGGATGGCTGAGGGGCGCCTTCAAAGCGCTGCTTGATTCACCGCGCCGCGCACGACCCTAAGCCAACGCACGCGTGGGAGGGCAACACTGATGGAGGGGCTTTGAGTGACGGAGAAATCCACGGACCACAGCCAATGGGACGAGGCGAGGCGGGCCACCACACAGCTCTATTCTGCAACGGTGCACTCATTAGTCAGTCAATTTAATATTAATGACCTTAATCAAAATGTCGCCTATTTTACCGTACTGCACTTGTACGTATATATATATATATATATATACATACACAGAGATGCCCTAATGGAACAGTTTGTGTATCTGAGTGTAAAACAACAAACTTACACTTTAGCTCATGGTTTTCGATACTTTGGATATTAAGTCCTAGAGTTTAAAGGGGTGATATCATGCCAGAGGGTGGTGTCAAACGCCTTGTAACGGCTAATCACACTCACATCTGGTGGCATAACATCACCCCTTTAATCTCTGGGACCCCTCAGGGCTGAGCGCATGGAGGGGCTTTAAGCTACGGAATGATCCTCGGACCGCCGCCGCCGGGTCGGAGCTGCGAGGCGGGGTCCGGACCCCAGACGTTCCCGGGTCTCACCTGAGGCCGTACAGAACCGTGCCGTCTGGGTGCAGGCGGATCATGCGGTTCTTCACGGTGACGCCGTGGACGAAGGACTTCTTGTCGTTCAGGAAGTAGGTGTCGGGCACCCAGAGCTGGTCGGCCACGCGGTTGTCCAGCGTCAGGTTCAGGGCGATCTCCGAGTAGGACAGGCGCTTGTCCCGCCACGCTTGTTGGAAGTACATGGTCAAGGTGTAGTCCTGGGAGACGGGGGGGGGAGGAAGAGGAGGAAGAAGAGGTTTAGTGAATCCAGACACGGACAATACTTTAAAGTCGAAGCCGCACACCCGGAATCATCGACGTACCACTTGATCCCATTTCATCCCATCCGATCCCGGTAAACCCGTGTAATCAGAAAACTAAGAATGTGTGACGACACCGGCCGAATACAAATTATGTCAAGAACAGGGAATTGATGAATTGGCATGGATTTTCTTATTTCATTTCTAAATCGATATCTGGCAGAAACGTCCATCTACAGCCAAGCCAAAAGAAAACAACAACAATAACAGAACGGTATTAGCGCGCGGCGGCGTGC
>NC_136943.1:864035-1000305 GCF_949987615.1 Pollachius pollachius
TCTCTCCTTCTCGCCTCCTCTCTCCTCCTCTCTTAATTGCTAGGAGGGAAGGCGGCATCGCAGCCATGTAGAGGCAACGGAGAAAATAGGTCCCTGAACTAATACGATTAGAACACAGTGAGCTCCCAACAATGGCAACACGCACACGCCTATGCACACAAACACAGACGCACACGCCTATGCACACACACACACACACACACACACACACACACACATACATACATCCACACACAAACATACAAAGACACACACACAAACATGCACAGACACACAAGCAAACATACACATACACATAAACATATACACACACACACACACACACACACACACACACACACACACGTGCCTGCATACCCAGGCACGGGCACACAAACACACGCCCACACACGCGAATGCACACTCACACACACATGCCTGCATCACACGCACTGGCACATACACACACATGACTTGGCAGCATATACGCACAATTACGCATTTATGCATACATATGACGAACACGCAAAGCTGCGTCTCTCTCTTGCCAATTTCGACAAATGGTGGGGGGGGTGAAGGTAGGAATGGCGCTGCAGCCGGGGACTGTGGTAAACAGCTGAACGGCTTACCACCCGGTGCTGCGGTGTAACTCCTGCCGACCAGATTACAATACGACCTTGGTGAACGGCACTCCTTAGAAACACCGCTCCTTTCCCACACACAGAGAGACAGTCCATTAGGCGTCAGGAGACATCTTGTAGAGAGAAAAGAAATAACCTACACACGCAGACACCGACACACACACACACACACACGCACGCACAGGAGATATGGAAATGGGATAACGATACAAACATGGCTTGGATAACAACACGCAAACGATGATGGGATAAGGAGAATACACAAGGCAGGATCAGCCATGGAAGCCCAGCTACAGACCTCTCCATCCAGACTCACAGACCCACATGAGGACTCTGACAGGACCCCCAGAATCTGTGTTCCCCAGGGGGAGCCTGACACCGCGACCACCGCGACCTTCAAGGGCAGGGGTGGTCAATAACTACTGATTAATACAATCGAAAACAGACAGGTAAGGCTAGCCCGCTAGCCGGCGTGACATGAATTGTAATCTCGTTTGTCTTACTATCAATTCAATGAAAATATTCCGTAGCAAAAGCACAAAAATCGATCGCACGCCTTAAGCTTTCTGCCGACGTTGCGTTTATCGCAGGAGTCGATTCATTATCGTATCCGAACTCGACAACAGGGGAGGCGGAGCGACAGCGCTGTGTGTCTGTCTCTCACTGCTCTCCCCTGTGCTAAATACATATAGCCCCGGACACCGGCGCTCCAGCAGGCTGCCTAGGCTCTCCATCCGTCACAGCCTGTCAGCCGGCAGCCGCCCCGCAGAGCACCGCCATCCGACGCTAATAAGGACAATGAGTGGGGAGCGCGCCTCATCCATCAACAGCACCCAGCGGCACCCAGCAGCACCCAACAGCACCCAACAGCACCCAACAGCACCTAACAGCACCCAGCAGGACCCAACAGCACCCAGCGGCACCCAGCAGGACCCAACAGCACCCAACAGGACCCAACAGGACCCAACAGCACCCAACAGCACCCAACGGGACCCAACAGCACCCAGCAGGACCCAACAGCACCCAACAGCACCCAACAGCACTCAACAGCACCCAACGGGACTCAACAGCACCCATCAGCACCCAACAGCACCCAACGGGACCCAACAGCACCCAACAGCACCCAGCAGGACCCAACAGCACCCAACAGCACCCAACAGCACCCAACAGCACCTAGGAAACACCCCGGTCAGACGCAGTGTGGAGTACGGCGACGGGACACGAGGCTAATGCCCTAATGCAAGGCTAATGCAGGGCTAATGCAGGGCTAATGCAGGGCTAATGCAGGGCTAATGCAAGGCTAATGCAAGGCTAATGCAGGGCTAATGCCCTTCGTGCAAAGGACCCCACAGGGAGCCGCGGTGTGGCGGAGGGTTAGCTAGCCGCGCTAACACTGTAGTTTCCCGTTTTGGGCGGCGTTCCGTTAGGGGATCGGAGAGGAGGAGGAGGTTGGAGCGAGACGGCCGGTCGGAGTGCGTTGACGATCCTTTAGAGGCCGGAGCTCAGTGATTGGTTAATGTACACGAGTTAACTTAAACATCAGGGGGGAGGAGGAAGGAGGTGCAGCCTCAATGAGTCGCTTGGTGCCGCACACAGACACACACACACAAATGCATGCACACACACACACACACGCGCACGCACACACACACACACACACACACACACACACCCTGAGGGGTAGTAACAACATGGAAGCCACTGTATGACCCGTTTGCAATGGCTCGTTTTGCAGCCACTTAGCCCCAGTATAGAAGAGGCTGACAGAGGCATTAGCGAAGCCGTTGGCACATGGGAGCCTTAATGGAGCGGGCAAGCGGACGGCCTGTCCTTTAGACTCTCCCTCGCTGTAGATCCTCCGCACGAGGGCCAGTCAATGAGCGGTCAACTTAAAGGGGTGAAGCAGGACACCTGCGGTGCTGAATGCCTGCTTTAACAGTAACGTAGAAAAAGAGACGTTTCTGCATGTGACTCATGAGTTGGGTGCTATAGAGCTGAATGAACTAAGTTTATTAGCCTGATTTTAACGCAGCCTTTGCTGTGCTATTCTGTACTAGTGGAAGACGTTTAAATGAGTCAAGCAGTAATAAATCCCGGATGGCAAGTGATAAAACATCACAAAGTAATTAGGATAAACAAACTAAGAGAGGAGGAGGAGGATTCCCAAGTAGAGAGAGAACCTGATTTGATTTCTCTGACTCCCCGTGATTCGCCACCGCCCCCCCCCTCTCCTCAAGCCACCCCCCCCCCCCAAAAAAAAAAAAAACTGTGTTGTCATAGCAACAATGAGTAAAAATAACACGAGCTTATTTTCCACCCGCTGAATATAAAATGGAACAGGATCGGTTTGGACAAACAAGATCAAAATGGTTGCTAATTCTCAGACGCTGGTGGCATCGCACTAACGTGGACGGTCAGCGGGGGGGCCGGTTCTCCGTTATCCCGTTACTCACGTAAAGAAATGAGCGCTTGTCGGGGTAATGACGGTAATAGAGGGAGGCGTTCACGCCCCACTAATTCCCCCCGTCCCAGAAACCGCAGCAGCTGGTTGTTTAAATCTTTTAATTCACATCCCGCTAATTAGCATGCACGGCGCGGTATGATACAGTACGACAGGCCCCGCCTCCTCCCGTCCCGCCAGCCAGCGACCGCAGGTATTGTACCTGTGATCAGGCAGCCGGGCGGTGAAGACCCCCCTGTACCCCCGTCCCTTCTGTCCCCCTCCCCGGAGGAACGCTCTGAGCCTGGGATGTGGCTCTGCATGCATTAGCAGCCGGGTACAGTACAGGCGCAGGGGGACGGGTTGGTTTCAATGGGTTGGTTCGACGCACACCACACGTGTGCGCACACACACAAACACGTGCACGCACGTACGCGCACACCCACACACACAAACCGACACACACCACACATGCCCACACACACACACACACACACGCAGACATGCACACACAGGTGCACGCACACAAATGCACACACACACACACCGCACACACAGTGTGTAATATAAACACGTATATTATACATGTATTTTTTCCCATACATATATTAGCATACATAATATATGTTACCAAGTGTTGGATTAGAATTACAACTAAGTGGTTAATCGTGATGGAGACTGATGCCAAATGTTTGTTAGGCAGGAGCAAAAATAGGGTGAGTGAGATAAAGAAAGAAAAAGAGAGACACCCCCCTCCGCCAACAGACACAGACACACACACACTCACACACACACACACACACACACACAAGGAATGAGAGTAAGCTACTGGCACAGAGACAAACAACCAGCAATACAATGGAGGGAAAGTCACAGAAACAGGGAGAAAAGGAGAGAGGAGAGGAGGAGGAGGAGGAGGAGGAGGAGGAGGAGGAGGAGGAGGAGGACTGTGAGAAAATGTTAGCTGCAGCTTGGTTCTTGGTCATGATGTCACATCTGTGCCACACTTTGCATTGACCCCCGGGGCACGGCCCCATCGCCCCCCCCCCGCACCTCAGACCCTGAGACATTGTCCACAACAACAACAACCACAAAATAACCGGCCATCCGTAGAGCCGGTGAAAGCATGAGCGGGGATGACCTGCAGAGTTTTGTGTTTACTGCCCAACGACATGTCTGGCATTTGCTCTTCCAAAGGCCTGTCCCCCCCGCGGCCGGGGGGCTCCAGGGCTCACGTGAACTATAACACAACAGGAAACCATTCTGCAAACACACTACAGCAGCAGCAACACACGCCGGCATACACACACACACATACAAACACACACGCATGCACGCACGCACGCACACCATTGCAAACAGTAACAAAAAAAACAACAAACCAAAGAACGAATCGGGCACAACAGCTTGTGCCTCCATCTTGGCTTGTGCGTCTCCAGTCAGCACCAACCCATCGAAAAAAGAATGAAACAACCGTCCAATCGCGTCGGAGCTAAACGCAGCCTCCTCCTTCACCAGGAGCCTTTTTCCTCATCTCCTCTAATTAGAGGAGCATGCAGCTGTCTCCCCCTCCTAGAGCACACGTCTGCCGTCTCACCTAGTAGGCCTTCCCCGTAACGGACACACTGCACACACGCCCCACTTCACCGCCTGCTGCCTGCTGCTGCTTCCACCGTAAACAGGACGGCCACCATCTTGAGGAACCCAGCATAGCCGCTCGTATGGATTCAGGAAAACCCACTCTGTGTGTGTGTGTGTGTGTGTGTGTGTGTGTGTGTGTGTTGGCAGCTCAAACGAGTCGTCTTGGGGGCGCCGAGGCTCCACACAGTGAGTGGCAGCTCTGGATTCCCCCATAGATTCCCCATAGTCCCGGCCCTCAGTGCACTGGTATAGACTGGAATAAAACGCAAACCCTTCCCAGCGCCTTAGCGCACTGTTAGAGAGATTCAAAGAGATCCAACCACATCTCACTCCTTACCTTGTCCTCCCCCCCCCCCGTTCCTCTCCCTTTAGACAGACTGTCCTCATGAGAAAGATCAAAGCAGCGGCCCCCCCCAGGCTGTGTCACCGGCCTTACTGCGGGGGGGGGGGGGGGGCGGCCAGGAGCCACACCGCTCCCTTATTGATTACGGAGCGTTCAATCCACCACGTCGACCGCAGTTATCGCTTTATCGTTCCAAAGGGGGGGGGGGATGAACATGAGAAGAAGAGATGTTACGTAAGCAGCAGCAGCGGCAGCGGGGAGATTACGCTCCTCTTTGCAGACGACACTGGGTTTTCTTGGGACTCCTTGTTTTTTTTTTGGGGGGGGGGGGGGTTTTCTTACATGTATTTCAGGGTCTGCCGTTGCGCCTTCGTCGCTGGGCTGGGTTCCCTCGGAAGGCTTCGGGGGCTGAGTGGCCTCGGAGCAACGGGGGGGCTACCTGCCCCCCTCCCCGCTGTTGACGCACGGCGCATGGCGCCCACGCGGACTGTGCAAAGCCATGTTCGGCGTTTATTCATCCGGATGAAGATTTCGTCACTTAACGGGAGGATTCCCCCTTTACGGGTGCAAGACGGGATTCGTGCTCCCTGAGCTCAGGGTTGGACAGTCGAGGGTCCGAGTGATGGAATGCCGTCCGGAGGAGGAAGACGGTTCTCCCCCGGTTCTTCTCCGGTTCTCCGAGGCCCTGGGCCCCTCGGTTCCGTCTGCCTGCTCAACCGGGCTGCGTCTGTTGGCTGTCAGGAGGCCGCCGCGGAGCCGGGTGCGTTCCTCCGCCAGCCTCGGCTCACCTGGTCTGAGGCTGTTTTAGTGGCGCTCTGAACGCGGTACGCGGTGCGACGGTGCGACCATCACAGACATCCCCCGCGAGGCAACGGGGAGAACAGCCAAACCTCTCCAGCCATCGATGGGATTAGGATTCGTGATTCGATTTCAGTTGTTGATCTTGAGTTTTTTCATCCAAAGTGATTTCCAGGGACACTTAATGGCTGTCCCGCCCGAGGGAAATCGAACCCCTAACCTTGGTGATGTAGAGCAGTATTCACCACATCGCTCACACCCGGCTCCGTTTGGTTGTTATGCCCTTTCCCTTCTGCCATTGCTTAGCAACCACGTGAAATGTGCTTGTTTAAAAAAAGAAGGGAGCCACTTGAAAAGAAACAGGACGTTCTGTCTCATAAAGTTGATCAAACAGCAGGGGAGAACCGATCAATAGGGCATCTGGAGTGGGGTGAACTTTCTCCCTCCTCACCCCCAGCTGCTGTGTATGACTTAGGATTCCGCTGGCTGCCTATGACCAGACATGTATTATTAACAAATGATTTACGTCATCACTCCCGATCTTCACCAGGCGGGAGATCGCTTTACGTAGACGATGATGCGCTATGCCGCGGGAGCCTTTCCCCCCCAAACGCATGAGAGGGAACAACAGTCCTCGCGAATTGACTGGCAAATGCGCTTTTTTTCCCCCCCGCCGGTAGAATATACACGTAATTGCAGGCATGACATGACAACCGAAATGAAAGCACCGACGGCTGACACGGGGAAGGGAAAGGAAAAAAAAAGAAAAGGGAAGCCGTTCAAAACACACGCGCCGTGGCGCTCTCAGGGCCGTACCAGTGCGCCAGTGAGCGTGTGTTTGGAATTCAAATGGAGCTCCGCTCACCAGAGCTGCACGCGCAGGGATGAGACCGAGCGCGCTGGTGCTGGTGAAGAAGATGATGATGATGAGGATGTGGTGGTGGTGAGGAGGATGGTGATGATGAGGATGATGATTGCGAGGTTTTCATTTGATATCACATTTCATATTTACATGATACATCAACTGTCACACCAACCCCAACCCCAACCCCCCCAAAAAAAAAAAAACACATCGGGTTCGTGCTGTAGCCATGGGGGCTGGGGTCTCTCCGTATGAAAACGTTCAGGGGGGGCTTCATACTTGGGCTGATTACAGTCATGTCATGCCTCATTTTCGACAGAAAGCAAGATATATAAAAACCACCATATAAAAACATGAAGATGCACCTACCATGTTGACTTCAGACACCATGTCGATGCTAGAGATGTCTATATTCATTCCCACCGCCACGGGCGCACCTGTGTAAAAAAAAAAAAAACACCGATTAAATGCCCGGGCTGGTTAATGGTTCGAGTCCCGTGAAGATGTGTCTGGACTCATATAGGGCACTCCATGGCTGCTCGTCATGTACGCAGGGCAGCCTGATTGCGCAAGCCATTTTAAATAGCCTGGGCTGACTGAAGCCTATTCGTTATTAGCCCAAATAGGAGTGGATTTAGGAGACATCGAGGTGGTGTCACCGCCGAGGATTGTGATTAAACCCTTCAATAAATCAAAAATGCACATTCTTTGGAGCATCCTATGGGAGACGAGTCGTGCAAAGGATTGCGCTAGACGTTGTGCAGATCATTAAACATGTGTAGAGGATCTCACAGCGTCTTCACATCAAGACGTTCAGATCCACGGTTGCTGCTGCTTTACCTCCGAAATCCGGCCTCAACCGAATGTCGTACCCCTTCATCAGCCTGTCCACCGTGTCTTTCACCAGAGGCATGTTACTCGGGTCTTTGATATCCTTGATGCTGAGGAGAGAAGACGGTGTAAAATACCTGGCAAATACCACACACACTCCGCTGAAAAGAGAATGCAATACTGCTGAGACAAACCAGCGCCATACGAAACAAAACACGTTACCTTTGGCTGTGAATAAAAGTCCCGAGCAACGAAAAGATCAAAAATCCAAAGTGATTTTTCCTGATCCTCCCCATCGCAACAGTTTTGAGGTGGCTTCGGGAGGCGAGTGAGGGAAGCGCGCATCCAACTTACTCCAGACAGTGCATGGAGCCCAATGAGGGGCGCATGCGTGCATCTACCCCAGGATCAAAGACTGGAGACTGATGATGTGGATGAGCAGCTTCCATTGCAGAGAAAAAAATTAAAGGGCCAAGTGAATGTTCGAAGTGGAGAACAAACATCTTGCTCGGAAGAGGGGAAATAGCCAATAATGTAATTGCATTTTAACCTTGGGTTTCGTTTCCAATGCATTGCAGGGGCCAATCGATCCGAGACCAATTGAATCAAAACACAGCATGCAGTACAATGTTCAAAAGAAGACGTGTGTTACTGTTGGGATACGTTTTATTTAAAGTCATGAAATACAGAAATTCAAGTTTTACAAATAATCATGCCGACACACACGTGACCAATAAAAAAAACGACAATTAAAAAAAACACCACAAACAAACTGGAGAAACAAGTTCCTTTTGGGTGAAATGTTTCAAAACCCTTTTATTGCTTTCCAAAGCCGGGCTCTGAAACTCCCCAGCCGAGGTGGCACAGAGTATATGCAACATCATCCTCATCCCAGCGTTCCTTCTTCTCTCAGGTTGAGTACATATTTTAAAAGCCGCAAGGAGGGATGCGAGCCTTCTGTAAGTTGCCTTTGATCTCGCTGTAGTGGGAGCTGTGTCTCTGTAGAGGGCAGGCTTCTGAAAGCATTGGTTCACTGTTGCGTCACCACCAGTGCCAGCCATCATAGATTATATCATCCACCTCCTTTTTTGATGTTTTTCTAGGCTTGCGCTTGAGTTTAGTCACATGTATACGTTTCTGTGTGCGTGTGTGCATGTGTGCGTGCGTGTGCGAGTGCGTGCGTGTGTGTGTGCGCGTGTGTGTGTGTGGGCCACCCTACCCATGATGAGACGGCCTCTTTAGGTCTACTTCTAAAGTATATATATATGTATATATATATATACGTATACATTTACACGCCAGGCATCAACCTCTCATGGCGCTCAGCTTTCTAGTCGCTGATTGGAGCACAAGTGGGCCGTGGTCACCCTCTGTGGCGTGAACAGATACGAGATGTGGAAATAAATTACATTCTGATTCATTTCCTCTGTTGGATGAGTGCAGAACAAATGCTAAGTGCTTGTTCAGAGTGGGAGAGAGGGAGAGAGGGAAAAGGGGGAGAGGAGGAGAGGGAGAAGGGAGAGAGGGAGAGGGAAAAGGGGGAGAGGGAGAGAGGGAGAGGGGGAGAGAGGGAGAGAGGGAGAGAGGGAAGGAAAGAGAGAGAAAGACAGAGAGACAAAGATACTGAGGGGGAGAGAGAGAGAAAGACAGAAAGTCAGAGAGAGAGACAGAGAGAGACAGAGAGAAAAAGCGAGAGCGATAGAGAGAGAGAGCGATGGAGATGGAATAGTTGCGGTCCCTCCTCCGTCACATGCCCATGGGGTGCTCTTCGTCTAAGAGGATGGTGAATTCATGTCTCTGCAAGAGAACACAATACAGCAGAGCATCAGTAACATGTGAGCAGAGATCGAAGCCAAGAGTGAGGGTTCAGTTCCTCTCTCTCTCCACCCGGAGACGTCCTGCTCACAGAGCGGGGAACGCCGAGCGCTGCCGTGGCGGCGGTCCTCCCAGGGCAGGCGGGAATAATGTAGGAACGGGGAAAGAGCATCAGGATCCCCGTACAGCGGAGCTCCGGCCTCCATCTTGTCTACCTCTCTGTCTCGTTACTCCGCACAACACTATCAACATAACACAAGCCCAACCCCGACAGGAACATGATGGGAGATCTGCACACCCCGTGTGTTATGTAACAGATCTCTCCCTCTCTTCTCTCTCCTGCTTTCATGTGTGTGTGCGTCTCTCTCTCCCTCTCTACCGCTCTCTCTTTCCCTCTCACCCTCCCTCTTTCTCTTTCATTCTCTCTCTCGCTTCTATTCTCTCCCCTCTTTCTCTTTCTCCCTACCTCTCTCTCCCTCTGCCTCTCTTTCTACCTCTCCCTCTTTTTCACTCCCTCTCTCTCCCCCTCTCTCTCCCTCTCTCCCTCCCTCTCTCTCCCTCTCTCCCCCTCTCCCTCTCTCTCCCTCTCTCCCTCTCTCCCTCTCTCTCTCCCCCTCTCCCCCTCTCTCCCTCTCCCTCTCTCGTAGCTTTGTGCCCTGTAAGTGGCTCAGTTATCAGAAGGAGATTGAACGCTTGTGTTTTATGTGGCTCCTGTTCAACATAACCAGCGGTGGGGTTCCTGTGCTCCTCTCTCCCCCCTGGGTGGAGGTCTGGAGTCCTCACGCTCTGCTGTCTAGCTCCTTCAGCCCTCGGGTCAGCCTAACCGAAGAGGAGAGCGCTTTATTGCCATTTCTCTATCGGAACGAAGCCCTGGGCCCCCACTCCTCCATGGCAGATCCACGACGTTTACAGCCAACGCGCAGCCTGCAACGCAGCTACAATAACACCTCACATTGTTCGCTCCTGGGGGTGTTGCAACATTTGCTATGCATTCATAAAAAGCTTTCTCTGCATTCTGTGTTGCCTTATCTAGAGGGCGGTAAAACCTTAAAAGGTAAAGGGTCGAACGACACAAAGACGGCACATCTTACGGCTTTTGAATTCTTCGAGCATACGCTGTCTGAGTGCGTGTCTTTTACGAGCGCGACTGTATTTCTGGTGTCTGACTCCCTGCGTGGAGAGTTCCCGATGTGCACACTAGTGGGCGTCCTTGAGAGAGACGCCCTCAGCCCCTTACCTTCACCGAGTGCCACGGAATCCTCTGGGAGCGACCTGGGATAAAACACGCCTGCTGAACGACTCACAGGTCTGGACCGTGGTAGCAAACAGAAGGCCTCACCTGGGCTTCTCCATGGTGTCCTTGGACAGGTACATGGACCAGTAGACGACGTTGAACAGGGCGAAGGTTAGGGGGAAGAGGATTCGGGAGTACCGGTCGATGGGGCTGGTCCCGGCCAGCTGGGGGTTTGCCGGCACCGCGGAGCCCTGCTGGAGGAAGATGGGCACGGTCCCCTCACTGGGGGCCATGGAGTGGTTCCTCCTCTTCAGGGTCCCCCGGTGGAAGCCGTCCGGCTGAGGGACAGGGAGGGGGGGGGTGGGGTTAGTCATGTAAGGGTATTTATAAAAACGGAATGTATTCTCTGTGTTTTGGTCCCCCTGCAAACTACGCTCTTGAGACCCGTCGAAACCTCTCTGTGCTTTCGTAGTGATCTGTGAACCGGAGAGGTTTTTGCAACATGTACGCGTGTGTGTAATGCGTGTGTGCGTGTGATTGCATGAGGGTTGCGGTTCGGGCGTGGTGCCGTTGGAGAAGGACCTGATACAGGAGTGCAGAGTTCTGTTAGCACAGGGGGCGACGGACTCAGGGGCACGAGGGCGCGGTTCGCGCCCTAGAATTGACAGCAAGAAAATAAAACTCCCTGTTCAATTAACCGTTCAACTACAGGCTCCGTCTCGCTAATTACTGCCCCGCGGTGAGTACGGATGTCTCTGTACATCAGGGGGGATGTCTACACCCTGCCGCACTCTGACACAATGTGTACGCCAACCAAGGTGTAGATAGACGCTGGTGGGGCCCCCGGGAACAAGGTGCACAGCAGGTAGCGGGGTCCTTATGAAAAGTGTGGAGATGTGACAGCACGGAGCTGTGTGCCGTGTTCACACCAGGGCTATTTATAAAGCTTTGGAGCGCTGAGAGCTCGCGTGAGGCAGATCCCAGCCTGACACCATCACAGCGGCGTGAGGTATTAGCATAAAAAAGAAAACCGTCATCTGTGAAGACCACACTGAAAACTTCTTATCATGGGAGCGGGATGTACTTAAATAGAAATAGTACTTAAATAGAAATAGAGTGAGAGAGAGAGAAGCTATGTATGGATGTGTGGAAGGGAACTTGCCTATTTGATTTTGTAAACAGTTCAATTGGATCTCTGACATATTAAAAAAAACTGATTTACCCATCCCACCAAATAAAAGAAACGAAAAACTAAGGGAGTGGTCCTGAAACTTGTTAGTTCACTTTCTTAACCTCTAATTTTCAAATACAATAACATGTTGGCGCAACACATTCTGCACACATTCAAAGGGTGCCTACTGCCACCACACCGAATCGTATCCCCATGTGAATTCTGAAGAGTTTTTGATACCCTCACCATAAATACTCTTCATGAGGTGATGAGGTCCACTCACCGAGTTACCAAAAGAGGATGACTACTGAAGAGGCTGAAACGTACACATGTGACTAAACTCAACGCTTTCTTACTGTTTTAACAGCGTCTTTAGCATCCGGAGCATCAAAAACATCTCCATCACCTCATCACCTCATCACCTCATCACCTCATCACCTCATCATCCACATCACCTCATCACCTCATCACCTCCATCACCTCATCACCTCATCACCTCATCATCCACATCACCTCATCTCCTATAACATCTCCATCACCTCATCACCTCATCACCTACATCACCTCATCACCTCATCACCTCATCACCTCATCACCTACATCACCTCATCACCTCATCACCACATCATCCACATCATCTCATCTCCTACAACATCTCCATCACCTCATCACCTCATCACCTACATCACCTAGATAACCTCATCACCTCATCTCCTACAACATCTCCATCACCTCATCACCTCATCACCTACATCACCTAGATAACCTCATCACCTCATCACCTACATCACCTCATCACCTCATCACCTCATCACCTACATCACCTCATCACCTCATCACCTCATCACCTCATCACCTACATCACCTCATCACCTCATCACCTCATCACCTCAACACCTACATCACCTAGATAACCTCATCACCTACATCACCTCATCCTCCACATCCTCCACATCCTCCACATCCTCCACATCCTCCACATCCTCTCGAGCTCTACGCCGGCCGCTCACCAACGCCCCGTCCTCGTCCTCCTCTGCG
Organism: Pollachius pollachius; assembly: GCF_949987615.1. Taxonomy (NCBI): domain Eukaryota; kingdom Metazoa; phylum Chordata; class Actinopteri; order Gadiformes; family Gadidae; genus Pollachius; species Pollachius pollachius. The sequence continues at coordinate 876,829 of NC_136943.1, forward strand.
ATCATCTCCATCTCGTGAAGCTTGGCCTTCTGCTTCTTCAGGCGGTGCGCCTGCCGGGTGGCGAAGTAGTTGACCGCCGCGAACTCGATGAGCGCGGACGCCACAAAGGCGAAGCACACGGCGATGAACCAGTCCATGGCGGTGGCGTAGGCCACCTTGGGCAGCGACTGGCGGGCGCTGATGCTCAGCGTTGTCATGGTGAGGACGGTGGTGATGCCTGGAGGTTTCGGCAGGGGTCACGGGACCAGCATGGGTGGACAGAGCCCAGCACATGGATAGAGATAAAGAGATGTGAGATGTTTGTAAATTACTACTACTAATAATAATTAATATAGAATAGAAAAGAAATATTCATGTTTTGTAAATTAATATAATAATAATAATTATAATAATAATAAGTAGAAAATAGAAAAAAATATTCATGTTTTCTAAATTAATAAAACTAATAATAATAAATAGAAAATACAATTTAATTCATGTTTTGTGAATTAATAATAAATATATAAAAGAATATTCAGGTTTTGTAAATTAATAATAATAATAATAATAATAATAATAATAATAATAATAATAATAATAACAATAATAATAGTAATAATAATAATTATAAAAATGCAACACAAAAAAAAACGATTCTTCTAATTTATGTGGGTGCATAATTAAATTAAAGTGTAGCAAACAACTTTGGCAGGTTCAGAAGGAAGAGACCAAGGGAGGAACGTATGTGACAGGACGGCAGAGGGGAGGGCTCTGTGTTGTACCAGCGACGGTGCGGGCGGGAACAGACTCCTTGTTGATCCAGAAGGACACCTGCGACAGCACCACCACCATGATGAGGGGGATGTAGGTCTGGATCAGGTAGTAGCCCAGCTTCCTCTGGAGGAGGAAGTGGACGACCATCACCGAGTAGTGACCTGAAAGACAAACAGCGTGGCTCAACCGGAGAGGAAGAGACAGACAGCGGACAGAGGGAGAGAGGGAGGGAGAGAGAGAGGGCGGGAGAGAGAGAGAGAGAGGGCGGGAGAGAGAGAGAGAGAGAGAGAGAGAGAGAAAGGGAGGGAGAGAGAGGGAGAGAGAGAGAGAGAGAGAACACAACACACAACATGTGCCCTTGACCGCCCTTGAAACGCAGCGGCTGCTGGCAGATGTACAGTTGCCCTGCTGCCAGGAGGAGGGGAACAGCCCGCTGACATGAGGCAGTACATCTAAAACAAAGGAGGCATGAGGGGAGACGGGGGGGGGGAGAGACAGGGGGAGGGGGGGAGAGCCGAAGGAGAGGGAGGCTGCGTAAGAGACCCTGTGAAATGGTGGGGAGGAGGAGGAGGAGGAGGAGGAGGAGGAGGAGGAGCAGGAGCAGGGACGGGACACTGCAAAGGAGAGAGAGGGCATGCAATGTCACTGTGTCAAAACACATGCGCGCAGACTTTCGCCTGAGCCAAACACATGTGCCTTCACATGTGCGCTCTCTCTCTCTCTCTCTCTCCTCTCTCTCCCCTCTCTCTCCTCTCTCTCTCCCCTCTCTCTCCTCTCTCTCATTCTGTGTCTCTCTGTCTCTCCTTGAGGTGTCTCTCTCAGCCCTGCCACCAGATAGAGCTAGATCGGCCCACAACGGGGAATACCATTGTTTCTGTTCTGAAAAAAGGAACAAACCCCCCAAGAAAACAATGACAAACCACATTCTCCATCCCCCCCTCCCAAGACCCTCCTTGACCGAGCTCAGCAGGTCTCACGCCCCCCCCCCCCCCCGTGACTCCTAAGCAGGTTGTCTGACCCCACACCGCAGCCCTGGACACTATACCATCTCAGGCAGAGAGCCGGCCCCTGTGGGCGGTGCTGGAGGAGAAACGGACACTGGGAACCACTCTCTCATTTGTTTCAGGAATTCGTTTTTTAAACAAATATACCTCGAGGACTTTGAGGAGCGTGGCCAACTCAACCTGTCGCTTTAGAACGAGGGAGACACGCGTGTGTAATGAGGGGCCTACGGGTCACCGCAGCGGGACTCACCGGTGTTGGACTTGAAGACGGTGCTGGAGAGCGACTGCCCCACCAGGTCGTACTGCAGCAGGCTCATGGACTCCGTGGGGCAGTCCACCGAGTGGATGGGGCCTTTCCTCCAGGTGAACACGATCTCGCGGTTGGTGTAGGCATCTAAAGAGGCGAGGGTCAGTACACGTGTAATTGCACTTCCACGAGGCACCACCTCAGGATGACTGGGAATACTCACAGCTCCCGAACCGGAGAGGACAGGTATGGCCGTCCATTGGGAAGTCCATGAGCCGCATTGGACAGTCTCCGATGACAGTCAACCTGAGGCGTTCCAAACGAGGTCTGAGTTATACATGTCAGGGTAATGGGAGTTGAACCAAGCCGAATTAGCCGTTTGTAACTCATCCTATAAGCATATGTAAATATTGATACCACCGCTCCAAAAAAACAAACACACTAGATATACCTAATCCTATACTTCACACAGAAACACACACAATTGCACACACGGAAACCGACGCACACACTATTAAGAGGTACCTATCCTATATTTCTCACACATATACACACACACACAAACACACACACACACACACACCAAACACACACACACACACACACACACACACACACACACACACACACACACACGCGTCCGGCTCACTTCATGGTGTAGAGCACAGTTCCATTTTGCATGATGCGGAACATTTTATTCGGGGTTGTCATGTTGTGGGCCAGGGATTTCTTGGAGTTGCGGAAGAAAGTGTCTGGGGTCCAAATCTTGTCCACCATTCGGTTGTTAAGACGCAGGATTTCGGTTGGCCCTTCGAACTTCAGCCTCTCGTCCACCCACATTTGCCGGAAGAACATGTCCATGGTGAAATCCTGCAGTGTCAGGAAACAGTGGTGGTGTTTGTTATTCACTTGAATGTCCCTCATTTATCCTCTGTGGTTAATTAAGTTAATTAATTTAATAAATTATTTTACATTTTATCTTGTGGTGTACATGTTTGCTACTTCCATGTCTAGATTGCCTCTGAAACAGCACACCCTTATAAGTGAGTTTGACAGTTCCACTGCCATCCGATTACAGCAGAAAGTCTAAACATTGATTGGTGGTGGTGGTGGTAGAAGCAATTCACGACGGGAAGTCTTTCATAAAATCATTCAGCAATCCTGCTTCGTGATGCCTTATTGATCTGCAGGCCGGCAATAATGCCGTTATGAGGATGGTCAAACACATTAAAATTCATTAGGCAGTAAGCCCTGAAGCTCATCACTTCCCACCGTCAACAGGCCCACATGTTCCCAGGTGACAGCAGAGAGACACGTTACCATTTCAACATCTGAAACCGGTCCAAAGCTGGTGACGAAGAAGTCTGTCTTCACCTCGGTTATACCTCCTGTTAAGAGTTAAGGGTTCACACTCACAGCAAGGCACAGCATCGGCCTACACAACATTTTGTGTCATTCAGATTTATTTCAATGTTTAGGCAATGTATCTGAATTGTTATTTTATGAAATTCAGCCTCAAACCGTTATAAAATAATTAAACAGATATATAAAGGGTATTTACCGCCAGAGCCGGGACGCAGTCTGTTGTCGTACCCCTCCAGCAGTCGGTCCAGGATCGCAGTGATGTTGGCTGAATGGCTTCCATGGACACGGCCTGTACTGATATGAGACAAACGTGTTATCATTTAGTTTAACAGGTAGGCATAGTTGGGACTCAAGTAAACCTATGTTTAGAAATAAAAACAACCTACTTTGCCCAACAAATGAAAGTAAGCAGAATGAACAAAGTCATTCTGAAACTTGTTAGTTAACTTTCTTAACCTCTATATTAAAACAAACACGAGGAAAGTGGAAACGCAAACAGCTGACTATGTGTGTGTCTGCACACGGAATGACTTTAAAGAGACGGAAAGACCTGTCCTAATCTAATTAAAGGATCACTAAATCCACTCCTTTTTTAGACAGTGAGAACCATTTCACACTCCAAACTACATTCGCCCACCAGATAAACACCAAAGCTATTTTATCGAGACAATTAGGTTAGTACAACTGCCCCAACCTTTAACGTTTTAAAGATTTAAGCTAAACAAAGTGTGTTTATGGAGGGCAGAAGTCTCCTCACCACTATATTCTTTTCCCCAGCAGGTGGCGCTGCAGGTCCGCCGCCTGACGGACACCCGGAACCGACCTGGACGAAGAAGAGCCAGAGCAGCATGAGTCCGATAATAAACCCCAATCTAGATGAGAAGGCTCTTCTACTCTATTACATCATGCTGCGTCTCCACACCATGACCACTTCTAAATAGATGTGTCATTTCTTGATGCCCAATCCAAGACTTTAGTTAGGTCATATCCTGTGAGGTTTTAGTGAACTATTAAGTTATCTTTTGGGGGTCTGGCAGACGATCGGAGGCTGAGCATCAGCATGTCGGTGCACTTCGAGGAGAGGAGTGGCGTTGTGCCCTGCCCTACCCCTTGGGGGTCGTGGTACCAGACCATGGAAGAGGTCTTCATCGAAGTGAACGTCCCTCAGGGCACATCTGGGAAGGAGGTGAAATGCACTCTGGGCTCAAGACAAGTTGAACTGCATGTCAAAGGAAAGGAGATCATCAAGGTAGGGGTTCTGAAAGATGCACACGTCGTCTGTTTCTGGTCTGGATTGTATTCATACATTTCGTGTGACGTTTTTAAATAGGCAGTGTTTCAAAGCACTGACACGCATGCAGCAGTATGGCTATGTATCGCCACAGTGATTAAAATGCACAAGTTGGACCAAGTGTCACTCTTATTCAAATTATGACTCGAAGTTGCGAAATCATCACTCAAGTAAGCCAGAATAACGTCTCTGGAAATGATCGCTGTACCGTAAACTACATTGTGACCCGGAAGTCCTGGGATGGGTCATCCTCATTTATTATCATTAGTAAATATTGTAGGCCGAGCTGTTGACAAGATAATGCAAGATGAAGGAGAAGGGAATTATGACTGAGTTTCAGATCCAAAACAATAGAAACATGCTTGGCTGAGACCCTCTCAACAAATATATGATTAGGCTTATTGACTCTTTATTCGTAGACTGAAAAAAAAACACATCTACAAACTAATAACTGCTTCATACTATGTTCCGTTATCATCCAGATTGACAATGGGAAACTTCCATAATTAGTTTGTGGGTTACCAAAAAGGCCCAATTGTATATTGTGAAAATAATTGCAGTTGGACAAGCTAAGTAACAGGAAATCCAGGACAGTAAAGGGATTTTGGTAAAATAATATCTTAGTTCTCTCTGTTGACTCTAAGGGAAGGCTTTACGACAGCACCGTTTCTGATGAGTCGACATGGACATTGGGTAGGTGAAGCTCCGGCCTTCCTTCTCCGTTGAACATCCTTTCACTGTGAGCCACCAGCCTTTCCCTCATCACCCGCCCTTTGCTCCCACAGAGGATAAGGTCCTGATTCGCATCGTCCTCATGAAGACCAACCGGGCGGCCGGGAACTGCTGGCCCTCCCTGTTAGAGGGGGACTACTGCGCCGACGCCTGGGTCCAGGATCAGATGCAGAGGAAGCTGACCCTGGAGAGGTTCCACAGAGAGGTCAGTGGGACTGATCCCAGTGAGACTATCCACAAGTTTCCTGGGGTGGTTACTGGAGAAATGTGGGCCAAACATCCGGCCTCCGACATGCCTCAGCTGTGTTTTTAGCTCATCAGCTGGAAGGCTAATCTCATCACTGTATATAGTTGCTCTGTCACTGAACAAAAGGATGTCTGTAAACAGCTCTGGAACGTGTGCCGTTCGAGTCAGTGCTTACTACCAGACTAAATAATTGGTTGAAATCGGAATGATTGAATGACAGACGGCGATTGTTTAGATCAATCTCGTTGTAACCGGTATTAAAACCCACAATACGCGCAAAGCTTCACGAGGAGACGGAAACTTGTGGATAGCAAGTCTTAGCACAGTTGGTACGGCATTTAAGCAATTAGATGTAGCGTGGTAGTTAATGATTACTTTCACATTAAAAGTAAATTACTCCCCAGGAAAAGGTGCTTAATTTTAGCAATAAACTTAATTTATTGTAATGCACTATAATACCAAAAGTACTTGTAGTAACTTGATATAATATGTAATGCATGTTATTTCTCTCGTGTTGCGACAGAACCCTGGATTTGACTTCAGCGGTGCAGAGATTTCTGGGAACTTTGCTGGCGGTGGCCCTGACTTCTCCAGCTTGCAGAAGTAACCATGAAGGTGTCGAAGTGGTTTGATACATTTGCCATGCTTTTTCTCGAACAAGAACAATGATACCTGCATTTCCCATCTGGGATTAATATCGTCAACACCGTCAGATGCTGCCTTTATACATAGGATGCATTTACAATGGGCAACTCATTGCCATTTAAATAAGCATATAAAATATAGGAATTGTAAATAAATGGTAGGTTTGAGTAAATGAAATCTATACTGTACAACAAAATGCTTTTCAATACGTTTTTTTATTGAAAGGTCCAAGTACATGGGTCATCCAGATGAACTATTTTCAAGTGCGATAATCAAATGCCAAATCCAAAAGTTTTTCTCTCCATCTCTTCAAATTAAAATCCATTCAAATAATGTCTAAAGTTTAATTTTGTTCCAAATTAATTACATCTGTAACCATTGATATAAGGATCATGTCTCATCTTATAGAGCAAGGCCATCGATTAGACGGCCGCCATACATGCTAGGATCATACCTAGCATCACTTAGGGGAGACCCCAACGAGCTCAGTTTCAAAACAAAATTAAAAGTTTCATTCACCTTGGGTAGGAGTGTGCATTGAGGACAGCCGAGCAACCTAGGGTGGGAGTTAAGGGTTTTGGGCCTGATTTCTTGGTTTCGTTTTTTAGTTTCACAAAACCCTTCTCCCTCCTCTTCCACATGGTGGACTGAGGACCTAGGCGGTTCTATACTTTATTGCTTAAAAACCAGCAACCTGTTCCCGAGAATAACCAAGTATCTCAGCACAGATTCAAACAATAACATACTGTACACTTGTGTAAGCGTTTCAAATCCGCAAAAGAAAAACCTCACTAGATGGTAATTAATGAATTTCACATCAAGTCGTACCGTGTTGCTTCACAAAAACAATGAGTTTCCCTTAAAGAACTGCATCATCAATAATGAAGTTCTGTAAGGGAAAGTGGGAGGGTGAGCGACCAGTTACGGGTAATATTTCAACCATTTTCTTTAGTTAGTAGTCTAATTAGGAGGTCGCCCACCACGGCGTCCCGAGGTCTTAGCATACGGTCTCGGGGATGGTGGGGAGATGAGCGATCTTGTAGTAGCTGGGCTTCAGCTGCCGCTGCGTTCTCCCGGAGATGATCCAACGGAGCCTCTGGCTGTTTGGCTTGGAGCACTTGGTGGTGGCGTACTCAGCCAGGCATTTCCCAGCCAGCTCCCTCACACAAACCAGGTCGCCATCTCTGATCTGCAGGAGGAGAGAGCCCATCAACACACACTCAACAGGGCATCTCACAATAAGCAATACACGGCCCACGATACCGATAATCAATATATTGTTAGACAATCCTATAACTATGAATACAAAATGACTGAAAAAGATAAGTGCTGGATTTCTGTCTTAAGTCATCTGTTTAGAGTGCCTTTTTATTAATTACAATATCGATACTTTGTGCCAGTGTCTAGATTCTAATATTGCACGAAGAATGGTGACGATATTGCGCAGTATTGATATTTTGTCCCATACCAAATAAAAGAAACAAAGTCAATAACACTATCGGCAGCATATTAATGCTTAAAAATGTTGATCATGTTTCACATCCTGATCCCAGTAGAAGATAAGCTCCCCTAATGCTCAGCTTAGTTTTCTTCTGCATCATTCGTGATCAACAATGAATCCCTTGTTCCAGTAAGGGGCGTCACAATGGTCCGTGGCGCCAACAGAACGGAGAGACCCGGAGCATGTAAACAACTCTGGGCCACAACCCGCTGGCCGAGAGTAAAGTGATACTGTGTTTACTCACATTCAGTTGTTGCTGAAGACTCTGCAGAGCCTCCGCTATGGTCTCCACATGTTGTTGATCGTGTTGCTCTTCAGCCTCCAGACGCAACAGGGCCAGAGCCAGCAGAGACGGCTGCAGAAAGGATTCAAAGAGCATTTTAGTCCACATTCAATGCAACCATGTCGTTTAAGAAACACAAGAGTTTAACAGATGCCCACATAATTTCAATTTGGACTCAACCAGGATTATATCAATACAGATACTTATTTAGGAAACATGAAAAAATATTTCCTGGAGTTTCACATTGATTGGAGCGAAAACATCAGATGGTATTCACTGTGTATTTGCATATTGAGGGAGGAAGCCAAATGGCAGACTCACAAGTGCTCACTGCAGAGTCATGTTGGGGCCTATTTTAATACCAGGTGTGATAAAACCCTATCTGACCCTATGGAGCAGGTTTACAGTTCTGAACAGCCGGGTTCGTCAAATTATGCTGCCATATTCCATGTCCAACAATCTGACATTTTGAATACAAGAAATGATAGGGAAAATAAGGCTACCGTACCTTTATTTTAGAGAAGACAAAGGAGCAGTGACAGGCTTTGAGCTGAGCCTCCAGTCGGTCCAGGCTGAGGATCTTTCTGCTGTTAGACAATGTCCATTTGGTCAGTTAACATATCAGGAAAGAGATAACTAGCGGAGAGGCATAGCTAACCTGTTGTTCATTTTGTGCTAGACCACCAAATTGGTGCCTTTAGTCACAAAATGATCAAATGCTATGAAATGTTGAGCTATGCCACCCTACTACTAGGACGTTTTAAATAATATAACATTAAGTTACATTTAGCAGACACTTTTGTCCAAAGCGACTTACAATAAGTACATTTGTCAGAAGAAAAACAATACATCGCTGTCGGTACAGTAAGGCTGTTCGTAGAAACAAGTGCTTAAGCTTTAACAATGCTAGGTTGAGCCATTCCTCATATACAACAAAGATAGTAGAAGTTCTACAATTGTATGTGGCTGAGACTACGCTCCTCGAGAGCATCCTTACCCGTCCGTGCTGAGCTGTGATTGGACCTGGCCGTGGAGGAGGCGGAGGAAGTGCAGGGACGTGGGCGCCTTGACCTTCCAGTACAGCTTCTCCATGATGATCCTCTCCATGCGCATCATGTCCGACACTGTGAAGCGGTTCTGCGTGATGCGGATCAGGTCGTTGGGGAGCGGCACGTTCCTCTCCTCCTCCGAGGACTTGACGGCGATGTAGAAGCAGCAGAGCCCCACGCAGGACAGGTGCTTGGGCTGGATCTGAGACCGGGGTCAAGGACGGCATCGTTAGAACTCCCAACCGGGACGGTTTCAAAGCACAGCTGACATTCTCTGAAGTGAGACAGTAAAAACGCTTGATTTGTGTGGAGTCAGGTGTCCTGATCTCAAATACAGCAGCCACTGTCAGGACTTATGGAGCAAAGCGTGCGTTATTGCCGTGTCCTTTACCTTCATGATCGATAGGAAGCGATCCAGCAGGCTGACGGCCAGGGAGAAGGTCTCCGAGCAGAACCCGAAGAACCGGGTCAGGGAGAGGAGGTCCTTCACTTCAAACTCCCGCAGTCGGGCGGTCATCCTGAGCCCGTTGTCGCTGGCCCCCTCCATTAGCCGCAGGCCGCTCAGCTTGGGCTGGTAGCGGGCCTCCTTGTCCAGCAGAGCCTTCAGCTGGACCGCAAAGGGCGCTGGCCCGGATCCTGTCACCGTGTCAATCATCTGACGAGACGGAAAGATCGAGACGGGACGTGAATACAATTTGAATATATTATAAGATATTCACGTGTGTACTTTTGTGTAGCCCCCTTGCCCAACGCGTTGGAGGACATACGTTCTAGTTTAAAAGAGGATAGGTGTTGTAAATAATGACCCACACCAAAAAAAAAAAAAAGGAACGCAGTCATGTTGACGCTCCCAAATTTCCATTACGTTTCAGTAGGACAGGGGCGTTCCAGATATAACCAGTTCAATATGAAAACACATCCGAGAAGTAAACCCTAACAACAAATAATATCATGTGATAGGACAAAATATGTAACGCATCCCAAATATGTAACCCACCCCATAAGTCTCCGGGCCGCTGTCATCAGAACCGGCCTGAACCGGCCTCGGAAGGGGCGGAGACCAGTCTAGCCAAGCGATTTGATTCAGCTCCAGCGTTTACATTAAACCCCCAGTATCCAGATTGTCTATCTTTGACGTTATATTAAAGTCAACCATAACAGATAATGACGATTAGATGGTGTTTACGACGGCCAGGTCACGCGGGGCCGTGTCGGGCCTTCTGCGTCACGGACCGGGGCCTGGCGCTCGTCACGGACCGGGGCCTGGTCCTCAACATGTCGGGGCATGTCCCTACACTGAGACCCGGCGGAGAACGGCTCCCAAGCTCCTTTTACGGCTTCGTCACGGTCCCACGGCACCAGCTCCATGTACTTACCCATGAGTTTAACCTCGATCATTAATTTCAACGTAAAACCGAGATGTTATAAGGTATTCCAGGACTATAATAAAGCTGAAGTAGACAACTTTCGCCTTGTGTAATCGAACCAAAACGTAGTTGTGAAACACACCAGGCCAGCAGGTTGGTGATCGAAACATCCCGGACTTTGTAAGTCAATACAAATAACTTACTTTACTCAGTACACACATGATAACTGTAGTAAGGTTACGTTCATCACCTCCCGGTATAAATGTAGTAGTTACACCGGGGAGAGGAGGGCGGAGGGCCGGCTTACCTTTCTCAGTAGATGGCTGTTTGTTCGTGGATGAAAAAAATGCGTCGGTGGAAAAGAAGATTCACGTAGAGGTGAAACTAAACAATAAAGCGTCAGTATATTATATCAATAAGAAGTCTTAAGCATGTATTTGACAGCGCCTTGCACACCCCCTACCCTTGGTGTATAAGGCAGTGGGGAAAAGGGGGCTCTTATCCAGTCGGGGCTACCTAAGACCAGCCCCGTGGCCGCGCACAAAGCCACCCGATTGGTTGGTTTTACAAGACGTCACCCGTTCTAAAGTGCCATAGGCTAAGCGGGGCGTTCGGCTATGCATAACGCCCGCCCCTTTTCAGATAGAGGCGGGCTCAAGTCGACGAGGTAGACCATTGGACGTGCTACGTTATCCATAGTGTCCGCCACTGGTTTAAACTGCCGTCGGTCTAGCCTAGTCACGTGGTCAAGTGGTCAAGCTAGCCGTCACTCGCCGCTCAGTAGTCAAGCTAGCCGTCACTCGCCGCTCAGTAGTCAGGCTAGCCGTCACTCGCCGTTCAGTGGTTAAGCAAGCCGTCCCTGCATTTGGAGTGCGCACGTATTCTATCATTTATTGTAAATGCATCAGGCCGTTTCAATGCATTTACCGTAAAGGATAGAATACACGCGCAGATAGGGAGAGTGACTTTCTACATGTGACTAACCCCGGTTTTCAAAATAAGGTGTTCACGGTATATTGTATATAGAACCTGCAGTGCCCACACACACAAATTAACCATTTTTACAGTGTCATTGTATCTGAAACGGGCGTTAAAAACAATTTCTGATAATGGCATATATATATTTGAGACCGGGAGAACCCACCCACCATTAGGCATTTTGACTATCATATTAGATCATATCGAATTAAAGTTCAATGTTGTACAGTAAAAACGGTAAAGATGCTTGATTTGGATGAATTATACAGTCAGGGTGGCCTGATCTCAAATATATCAGCCTCCGTCAGAGCTTGTGGAGCTATACATTTTCACAGCAAGTTTCTGTCATTTTAATGTTATTACGTGGGACTTTAACTAAAAATAATCTCAACAATTAAACAGTCAAAATGCTTGTCTGTGGGTAAGTGTACAGTCAGAGTTGCCCTGATTACAAATATATCAGCCAATATACCAGCCACTGTCAGAACGTATGGCGCAAGGTGCTTTGGCCCTTTCAATGCATTTATCATAAATTATAGAATACGCGTGCCCTCCAACCATAAGGCCGGCTGGCTTGCCCACGGACCGGCGAATCTGACAACAGCCAGGGTCCCACCGCTGCGTTATTCAATATGCTCAATTCTATCTTTCGTTTAAGCAAGACATAAATACCCAAATGTGTGTATCTGTGATGATAAAACAACCCAGCTTCATTATAATGACTGATTATAACAGAGGATAGACGGCTGCACGGAGTGACCTGACACCGGCGTGACGCCATCTAGTGGCGGGCCTCTGAACCACATCTAAAAGGTCCGCTGCGATCCTTGCAAAAAAAAAGTATTCTGCACCAATTACTTCCGGTGGGGTCACGGTGTTGCAGTAGCGTTTGGATATATTCTGTCATTAAAAACACAGCGTTTCATACATGTTTCACACAGCGTGTGTTGATCTTGCCATCTGAGAGAGTTATCGCTGGTTTAGTGGTCTAATAAACATCCAGAGGACCAACAGCGTGGTGAGACAAGGGGCCGAAAGAGGAAGCAGTAGGCGACCATCTTTCTTCTGCCAGCAATAACAAGAACGAGAGAGTGGCTCAAGTGGGACTATTGAGTTTGAGATTTAATGCATTTTTTATACTTGGACACATACTGGACGTTCACCTCCACATCCCAATAGGCTGACATTGTCGGACACGGATCTCCTCCCCGACCTGACCTGAGGTTCACAAGAAGACTGGCTATTAGAATTTGTATTCCATTTTTTCATGTTTCCAACAGGTTTACCTTCCCCTAATCCTCCACCCAGGCCGACCCAGGAGGCTAGACCAGCAGCTTCTGATGTCAAACACGACAGCAGCATCACGCCTTCGAAGAAGAGGAGAATAAACAGTGGGGCCGAGAGGGAAGACTTGATTGATTCCATTTCTTCGTCTCCCAAATCCCTGAATTCTCCCACTTCGCAACACATCCAGAAGAAGTTGCGGTTCGAGGACTCTGTGGATTTCATCGGACTGGATGTGAAGATGACTGAGGAAACTGCTTCATGCTCAAATAAGAGCAAGAACGTGTTCCTGCCCGGCGGTGGGGGACACCACGCCAACGGACTGACCAAGACCGCAGGATCCAACACGTTCTCCAACAGTAAACCTGGAGCCGCGAAGAAACTAGTCATCAAGAACTTCAAAGGTAGGCTTTTTGATGTCGGAAGCTGATGGGCATACTGATTCATGGCTCAACTGCCTGTAATGCAATAGCACTGCGTTCACTAGTGGTAGCCTGTTTCCTTAGTGCAAACAGGCCTTCTAAGATTATTGTGTCTCAGTATATTGCTCTTTTTGAAAACTGTTTTTGCACACAGATAAGCCAAAGCTGCCAGAGAATTACACACACGAGACCTGGCAGAAGTTGAAGGAGGCAGTGGAGGCCATTCAAAACAGCACTTCCATCAAATACAACCTAGAGGAGCTCTACCAGGTAGGACTGTGGAAGCAAGGCTTGATAATCCAACAAATGTTTGCGTGTGGCCTATGGAAATGGGCACCTGTCTTGATATACCACAAATATGTGGTTTCTTTCCCCTTTCTAAGGCTGTTGAGAACCTCTGCTCCCACAAGATATCTGCAAAACTCTACAAGCAGCTTAGGGCTGTGTGTGAGGACCACATCAAGGCGCAGATCAGCCAATTCAGAGAATATCCTTTCCCCTGTTCCCGTTTTCCTCCGTCAAGTCCCCTGTTAAAGCCATGCATTAGTGTTTTGAACTGAGATCAGAGATTTCAGATATCGCTCACGCCACTATTGTATGACCTTAACCCGTATACTTACAGATGCGTTGGATAGTGTGCTCTTTCTGAAGAAAATTGACAAGTGTTGGCAAGATCACTGTAGACAAATGGTAGGGGATCCTTGAATTAATAAACGCACTGGTAGGGTTGCTATAATATTAAACCAAATGTAACATTTAAACGACGTGTTTAAAACATTTTATTTTTCAACAGATCATGATCAGGAGTATATTCTTGTTCCTGGACCGCACCTACGTTTTACAAAACTCAATGCTTCCTTCAATCTGGTGAGTCTTTATTTCCTCCTCTGGGTTCACGCTAAAGCATGGCGGTCCTTCTGCAGAGCGGGCGGCTGACCTCGCTCTGCTGTGTGTCTCAGGGACATGGGTCTGGAGCTCTTTAGGTTCTACATCATCAGCGACCTGAAGGTCCAGAGCAAGACCATCGACGGCATCCTGCTGCTCATCGAGAGGGAGCGCAGCGGCGAGGCCATCGACCGCTGCCTGCTGAGGAGTCTACTGAGCATGCTCTCTGACCTGCAGGTAACCCTCCTCTAACCCTGCCTCCCTCCATCTCACGGACACACGTGTTTCTTTACTCCTTAGCTCGCTAGCTCCTTGTTATCGAGTTTCCTTTTCTCACTACATGTTTTGTAAATTGACATGCCAACACTAGTCTTGAGACTTGCTGTTACAGTTCCCGTGCAGCTCTGATGGAGGCTTATCTTTTAGCAAATAATACCACACTGGACTAACTATGAAAGGGAAACACTTTTTCTAGACTTCTCATTGGCCCATTTTCTAGGTTTCTAATTTGCACCTTTTCTAGAATTCTCAGCCATCTTGGAACCACCCCATCCAAAAAATACTTTTTTATTTGTCTGCGGTGCAGTTGTGGATTTACAAGAGAATATTAAATGTTCTGAGCTGTTTCCATTGACTAACTATTCCCCCTGTACACCTGTCCTCTATCTAATTAACATGTGTTTTTTAAAAGTAAGCTCAGGTGAAATGTCTCTTTTGGCCCCTATTGTTTCCAAGATGAATGGGAGCCACCAGTAGGGTCGACGGCTGTGTTATTTGAGATCAGCACTGACCGTTCTTTTGACGAAGCGTCAACATCTCATTAGAGAATAGCTCTAATGGCCGCCGTGTTCTCTCCAACCCTGACAGATTTATCAGGACTCCTTTGAGCAGCGGTTCCTGGAGGAAACTAATCGTCTATATGCTGCGGAGGGGCAGCGGTTGATGCAGGAGAGAGAGGTGATTAATGTGTCTGATACGCCCAGCCTCAACTCCCCAATGACTGCAATGGAGGGCCACTCTCTGAATGCGACCTGGGGCCTTCTGCTGCATACACACACACACACACACACACACACACACACACACACACACACACACACACACACACACACACACACACACACACACACACACACACACACACACACACACACACACACTCCCTTTCATTTAAGATAATAGAATAGTTTGGGCGTTTGTGTCATCGCACATTTTTTTCCTGAGCAAACACCTTTTCTCGTCGCACTGTTTTGCATCGCTGTAGCCAGTCCTGTCGTAACGGCCCTCTTCTGTCATCAGGTGCCAGAGTATCTGTACCACGTCAACAAGCGCCTGGAGGAGGAAGCCGACCGGGTCATCACCTATCTGGACCAGAGCACACAGTGAGTGGCCGGCCGCTGGGAAATGAATGGAGCACCTTTCGATGGGCTGCACATTTCCCCTGTTAGTGGTCGATGTAAATGACTCATTTTTGGTATTCTTTTAGAAAACCACTTATTGCTACTGTAGAGAAGCAGCTGCTGGGGGAACATCTCACTGCCACACTTCAGAAAGGTACGTCCCCATTGTTATCTATGTTATGACATTTTCAGGTTAATTTGATTGATTGATGCAGCTGCCTTTTTAAGGGCTGCCATTTAAAAGATAAATAAAGTAATTGGTACTGTATTGAATGTTCTAGTTTTGGCTATCTACTGTCTTTAATGCCTTTTTATACTGTAGAGTATTGCATACACCATAGACTCTGTCTGCAAACGCTTAGCGTGGATGCTGATCCAAGTTCCCGGGTTTCCATGCATGGCGGCGTGCTGGCATGGCCACGTTTCTTAAGCCCTTGTTGCTTGAACCCCCAGGGTTGACCCACCTGCTGGACGAGAACCGGATCGAGGATCTGTCCCTCCTCTACCAGCTGTTCAGCCGAGTGCGGGGCGGAGTTCAGGTCTTGTTGCAGCAGTGGATAGAGTACATTAAGGTAGGCTGTACGTTAAGGTGGGCTGTACGTTAAGGTAGGCTGTACGTTAAGGTAGGCTGTACGTTAAGGTAGGCTGTACGTTAAGGTGGGCTGGGCATTGAGGTAGGCTGTACGTTAAGGTAGGCTGTACGTTAAGGTGGGCTGTACATTAAGGTAGGCTGTACGTTAAGGTGGGCTGTACGTTAAGGTGGGCTGTGCGTTAAGTTGGGCTGTACGTTAATTTGGGCTGATCGTTAAGGTGGGTTGTACGTTAAGGTAGGCTGTACGTTAAGGTAGGCTGTACGTTAAGGTAGACTGAACATTAACCCATTCAGACCGGATCACGCATCTGTGCCTGTTTACCTTTAAGACCTGATTGGGCATCAATGCGTGTTTACCATTAACCCATTTGTACCTGCTGCGCGGAGCAACATTGTATCTACTAGATACAATGTTGCGCTGCACAGCAGCCGGTACAAATGGGTTAAGGTAGGCTGGGTATTAAGGTGGGCTGTACGTTAAGGTAGGCTGTACAATAATGTGGGCTGTACGTTAAGATGGGCTGTACGTTAAGGTAGGCTGTACATTGAGGTAGACTGAACATTAAGGTAGGCTGGGTATTAAGATGGGCTGTACGTTAAGGTGGGCTGTACGTAAAGGTAGGCTGTACGTTAAGGTGGGCTGTATGTTAAGGTGGGCTGTACATTAAAGTGGGCTGTACATTAAGGTGGGCTGTACGTTAAGGTGGGCTGGGCATTAAGGTACGCTGTACATTAAGGTAAGCCCTGAATAACCAACCAGGAACAGATGGAGGACACTTTGGTAGTTTGAACCCTGTTGTTGTTTCTTGAGGTCGGTGGTTGACTGCATCAACAAACAAATTATTACTAATTGAAAGAAAAACAAAACAAACGTTTAAACTAACTATGTCTCTTCTGATTCCTTGTGCAGTAGACTTTTAGAAGCACTTTTTGTAGTGACTCTAATTTTGATTATAGGATTGGAATGCTTTTAGCCTGACTTTAAACTTCTGCCTAATCGCAGCATTTAACAGTCATGAAGTCCTTTGGCAGAAACATATCCAGAACGGCTTCAAGATGAGGCTGAGAACAACTTTCCAGAAATGTCTTTTTTAAATTTTCAGCAGAAGATCTAAAATTCCTGAGTAGGGCTGAATGATTTTGGGAAATAATCTAATTATGACTTTTAGACCAATATTTTGATTACGATTTAGTATTTAATTTTTCTTTCTGAAGTTCCTTATCCTGAGGCAATCTCTGTTTCATTAAATGATCAGATTAGAGGGCTTTTGTACATTCATATTCAATTATGGAAAATTGCTGTTATTTTCAATTTTGTGCTTATGATCATCTTGGCTTTGAAAATCGAGATGGGTTGAGGAATGTCCTGCTGGCCTTAAAGTCAACACTAACGGTTCCTTCTCTCAGGTGTTTGGAAGCACGATTGTTATCAACCCGGAGAAGGACAAGACGATGGTTCAGGAGTTGCTGGACTTCAAAGACAAAGTGGACCACATCATCGACATCTGCTTCATGAAGA
Organism: Pollachius pollachius; assembly: GCF_949987615.1. Taxonomy (NCBI): domain Eukaryota; kingdom Metazoa; phylum Chordata; class Actinopteri; order Gadiformes; family Gadidae; genus Pollachius; species Pollachius pollachius. The sequence continues at coordinate 894,393 of NC_136943.1, forward strand.
ACGAGAAGTTTGTCAACGCCATGAAAGAGGCATTTGAAACGTTCATCAACAAACGTCCCAACAAGCCCGCTGAACTCATCGGTAAGAGAAGGCCTCTTCCTGCGGACACTTGTTTGATCCTAATCCAACCTAAACCTAATCCAACCTTCTTGTCTTTACTTCTATAGCAAAGCATGTTGACTCAAAGCTAAGGGCAGGAAACAAAGAGGCAACCGATGAAGAACTGGAGAAGATGCTGGACAAGATCATGATCATCTTTAGGTTCATTTATGGTAAGTTTTTGTTCTCAATATTGGTTAAAGGGGTAGTGAACCAAAAACATTATTATTATTATTATTATTATTATTATTATTATTATTATAATTGTTTTACTTAACTGTGTAATATGTCTTGAATGATTGTCAACATAGTAAGCTTTGTTGTATGTATGCACAAAATAGTATTTGCTTACTGTTACAAAAATTTTATTCCAGTACACTTTGGACGATATAATAGTACAACGCCATGTTATGTGACGGGCATTTTATATTGATCATCACTTCTTATAGACCTTATAAGAAGGTAGTATAATGTTTGTGTGGGTCGTAACCATGGGGAAGCAAGCAGGGCTGACGTCCCCACAGCCCGCTTGAAGGAGGTCGGGCTCGCTTCGGCCTGACCTCGGAGATGCTCCATGTCACGTGCGGCGTGGAACATTAGCGCATTTAAACTGGTAGTGGAACCGCAAATCAGCACGGCACGCTAGGACTGGGCATGGCTAATGGGACAGGGCCAATTCGAGCTGAAACGGGGGGTTACACTGACGCTTAAAATACTTTTACGATTTTTTTTTTTGCAGTGATGTAAAATGTCAAATACTTTGCATTAATGTCTGAATCCCCTTTTTAGGTAAAGACGTCTTTGAGGCCTTCTACAAGAAGGATCTGGCCAAGAGGCTGCTGGTGGGGAAAAGCGCTTCGGTCGATGCTGAGAAGTCGATGCTGTCGAAGCTCAAACATGGTTCGTGTTCTCATTCTCTCTGTATCTTGTTTACCCAAACCCATTGAAGTTGCATAAGTAAAGGTTGTCAATCCACCATACAGATATCGTAATGATTCATTAATCACCAATTATAATCTGGTTGTTTCCTTGCTTGCTGGGCACATCCCTTTTTATTTTAATTTTTTTAAGTGGGTTGTCATTAGAGTTGAACATAGACATTTTGGTTAAAATTATATAAAGGTTAAGCATGGATTTTCAGTTCTACACTTGATTTAGTCTCACAAATCAGACATTAAATGACAAATCAACACAGAGACTAGATCTAATGGCAGGCGTGCTAAAATCCGAGATCTGGCATTCCGTTTCTTTCGCCTCATATATCTGTAATCACATAATTGGGACGAGGCGTAATGCCCCTTCGGGTTTCTGCCATAGCATGGTAGGACTGCTGGATCTGACATTTCTCTTTATGATCACTTATTGACTAATTATTTATTCATTAATTTATACACTTACTAATCATTTACATTAAGAATGCGGAGCGGCTTTCACCAGTAAGCTGGAGGGCATGTTCAAGGACATGGAGCTGTCCAAGGACATCATGATGCAGTTCAAACAGGTGATACTCATTTTGAGCTACGCTTTCCCAAAACCATGGCCCTGGTTGGTCCCACATTATTCCTTTGACGCGTTGAATTGTCTACGCGTCCAATGGCACAATTCCTCGGAAGCCACTGACTGTACCTAAAGATATATATTGTTTCTCGTTCTTTTGACAAATGTACTTATTGTAAGTTGATTTGGATAAAAAAGTCATAAATATAGGAACAAACTGTTGGTTGACTACCATCGTAACGGTCTAACCCTCCTTGCAAGTACCAGAACATCCCAGGCAACATTGAGCTGACGGTGAACATCCTAACCATGGGTTACTGGCCGACGTACGTCCCCATGGAGGTTCATCTGCCTGCAGAGGTTAGTATCCGGTGGACATGGATGTCTTTCACCTCACACATGAACCAGACACTGGCGTGACTTACAACACGTGTGTTTTTATCAAATGATCAGATGGTGCGGCTGCAGGAGATCTTTAAGACCTTCTACCTCGGCAAACACAGTGGGAGGAAGCTGCAGTGGCAATCAACACTGGGACATTGTGTCTTGAGGGCGGAATTCAAAGAGGTATGCTAATGCTTTCTGCTCGTTTCCGCTCTTCCTGTGTGTCCTGAGGACCACCCCGTGAAGCCACAGGTTTCAAACACGATGATCTCTTTGTCTGTGTCCCTGCAGGGCCGCAAGGAGCTCCAGGTGTCTCTGTTCCAAACACTGGTGCTGCTGATGTTCAACGAAGGGGAGGAGTTCTCCCTGGACGAGATCAAGTTGGCGACAGGAATAGGTTTGTTCAATCTCACGCACACAGGATTCGAAAGCATTTAGCAACCTGGCCCTGTTACTCAATGTGCCTTGTCCCTAAGATTCGCGAACGATTCGTCAGAACAGAGCTTCATCTACCCTCAACCTTACATTGATTGAGTCTAAAACGTTCTCATGGTGGTTGAGGCAGCTTGGGCTTTTCTTCTTAAAACCACTCACTTGTAATACTCGAGCGGCGACGTAGGCTAATGCTGCAGAAATGTGCTGTTTTTCGAGCACCGTCACCGTCTGAGACCTTCTGGTGTTTGAAAAGGCTCCATTTGCGGGCGTACCTCATATTTAAAAGCAAAGGGATGAGGCCAGACACCTGAGATTCCCTGTAACAGACCATATGACTTAACGAACTGAACAAACGACTCAAAAGAACGATTTGTGATAGTGAAGGGAACTGAATTCCCGGAAAATAATCGTTTTTGCCCACGCCTACTAAGAACAAATGGTTTAAGTGTGTGTTTGTGTTTGTGTCGGACACTACAGAGGACAGCGAGCTGAGGCGGACTCTGCAGTCGCTAGCGTGCGGCAAAGCCCGGGTCCTCACCAAGGTGCCGAAGAGCAAAGACATCGAGGACGGAGACAAGTTCTCGTGCAACGACGACTTCAAACACAAACTCTTCAGGATCAAGATCAACCAGATCCAGATGAAGGAAACGGTACGACCTGGCCCAGGGTGGCAGACTCTCTCATTCTAATCGTTCCCCATTGTGTTGAACTGAGATCCTCATGGTTCCTGTGTGTGCCCCCCCCCCCCCCCATCCCCCCACCCCTTCCCTTAGGTGGAGGAACAAGCGAGCACCACCGAACGGGTGTACCAGGATCGTCAGTACCAGATCGACGCCGCCATTGTTAGGATCATGAAAATGCGCAAGACCCTGACCCACAATCTGCTGGTGTCCGAGGTCTACAACCAGCTCAAGTTTCCAGTGAAGGTAAAAACCCTCACCCACAACCCTGTGTCTCTTTCCATTGGCTACGTTATTAAGGTTTAATATGTGAGCAGCCGGCCAATTAGTTTTAATGCAATTTAGGCGCTCTGCACAAATGGCATTTTTCTAATGAGCCATTAGGCAGTCTTGTTGGAGCACAGTGTGTCCTGTCAGACCCTGTTGCAATGTGCCTTCGCAGCTCTGTTGAACATGCCAACGGAAGAGGCTCTGCTGAACTTAAACAGGGCATTGTTAACCCCCCCCCCCCCCCCCCCCCCCCCCCTCTCCCCGACCCTCAGCCTGCTGACCTGAAGAAAAGAATAGAGTCTCTGATCGACCGAGACTATATGGAGCGTGACAAGGAGAACCCCAACCAGTACAACTACGTGGCTTAGAGGAAGAGGGCGAGAGAGCAAGAGCGGGAGAGAGATGGAGGAAGACGAGGGCCATCCGGTTGGGCCGAAGGCTTTCTTGAATGCTTTGTCTCCTCTCCTGGTCGCTCCATCGGACGGCTCCAGTTTTTCCTCCTTAAACCCAGCGACCGACAAGTGAATGGATACTGCTTCCCGGGAGAGCCTGTCAGGGCTGGGGTGACCTTGTGGACCGCATGCCCGTTTAAAATAGGATATTGTCCGCGTTCCTCTTTCGCCAGTAAGAGAATGGGACTTCCACGGACAAGGAAACATACAGATGTTGGTCATTTTTGCTCTTTTCTGTTTATGGAGGGAGGAGAAATATTTATTTTCAAACTTAGATTCTTCTCTCTTCATAGTTTCGTGAAATGCATTCGGCTCCTTTATTGCGTCACTTGTTTTTTTCGTTCACCGTCTATCCTCCGCCAATACACACATGCATACACACATATACACCTCAACATATACCCACCTAACACTGCTCACTTGTACTCTGTGTTGGAAGTAGGAAAAAATAGGGTGGTTTCCTCGGTCAGCGTCAGATGTGAGGCCAATGGATTAACATTCATCTCCAGATCTCATGTTTGAGTCGTTCCAGTGTTAAATGTGTGCATCTGTGAACATTTTAAATTTGCAATGCTCCGTTTCACTGCTACAGCGATGCTTATGTCAAACAGAATTCATGGGATAGGATCAAATTTGAAAATTAGGCCAGAATTGCGGTATGTGCCAAAATTACAGCACTTATTTTGTTATCCCGATGTCTTCATCTTGCTCTGCATTTCCATTGAACACATATTTTTCATCACTTTTTTTTTCTTCCCTATGTCACAAGTTTTTTGTACATACATCATGGACGTTACATTTTTAAAAAAGTGTTTGAGAGGCACCTGTTTTTTAAAAGGTTTTTGTGTTAACAAGTAGGGTGTTGTAATGACTAAGCACAAGAACGTCAGTCGCTCCTTTTCTGAATTCTTTTTTTCTTTTTTCCATCACCTAATGAGCATCTTTTTTTTTTTTTTTACACGTTTCATTAAGTGTCTTGTTGGCCCTGGTTAAAAGTGGGATGAATGTGAATCAATTGTCTCAACAGATGAATTGATTAAGAAATCATGCTTGACCAGATTTATGCCCTGTGTCCAAATGAGTCTGTTGGGTTATTGCTTCAGATTAAAAACAATTGTCTGTTTGAATTCATATTTTTTATCTCCTCCACTTTATGCTTCGAAAGTATGTGCAATAGTGTCTCTGACAATAGTCACTTTAGTTAAGATACGATTATCTATTATTTAAGTTGTGTATTTAAGACCTAGACAGTAACTAATCTCCTATATAACTGATGACAGTGTTTAAAATGGGCCTTATGACGCCACGCCTCTGTTATGACGCCACCTCCAGCACTCAGTCATATGACCAGGCCGGGTCCATTTCCTGGTACAGTCGGTAGCTGCAGTCTGGGTTCACCTGCAAGCGTCTCAAGCTCAAGTCGGCTACTCGCTGTGGTCAAGAACAACAAACCATCCGGCCAACATGATCCACCCCGCAGTGCTCTTCCTGGCCCTGGCCCTCGGACTAGGTACGTACCGCGGTGATGCGGCTCCGTGCGTCGGCACGACTTGTTGTTGGTCGAATGGTGAAACTTCTAGGACACTTCGGGCCCGACGTCGGACTTCGGCTCTCCGCTGAAAACACGCACTGATACTTCAATAACTTATTGTTCGTCTCACGGGGCTGACGCTGCAAATCCTAATAAAAATGTGCGTTTAATTTGAATGCAAAAATAACCCTGCGTAATCCCCGGCAGCCATGATCCTTTGACTCAGCATCTAGCCCCCGTGTTGTGCTAGGTGGCTACATGTTAGCTTCGGTGTTGTGCTAGGTGGCTACTTGTTAGCCTCTATGTTGTGCTAGGTGGCTACTTGTTAGCCTCTATGTCGTGCTAGCTGGCTACTTGTTAGCCTCTCTGTTGTGCAAGGTTGTTACATGTTAGCCTATATGTTGTGCTAGGCGGCTGAATGTTAGCCTCTGTGTTGTGCTAGGTGGCTACATGTTAGCCTCGGTGCTAGGTGGCTACTTGTTAGTCTCGGAGCTGTGCTAGGTAGATATTCGCTATCTACGTCAGTGCGGGTGAGCTAGCGCTGGACGCACCACGGAGGCCAACCATCCACTTTTATTGCATTCAACAACCGGTGATCCGCCTGGGATACTGTGGTCCACTGGGGCTATCTGTCATACTTTGGACGTGGTTTGGTTTTGCCTGAACGCATTACTAGGTCAGGTGTCCTGTGTGACAGGGGCATCTGTTTTGAGCTTATCTGGGTTTTATGGTCTGCACTTGATGAGCCATGGCCTGTGAAACCGCTGCGCAGAACAGTGACATTTAGCTTCCTGCTGTTCCAGTTTCCTCCCGTCCCGTACAATGACTCAGGCATTACAGGGGGAGCCGTGTCGATGCCGTCATGGTTGTTCTGTCTGACTGTACTTGTTTCCTTTGACCCAGTCACATGCTGTCTTCACTAACACGCAGTTACTACACAAGACTTTATTTGCTTCCTTCGACCCAATCATTCGGTATCTTCGGTGACATCTAGTAACTTCAACAGACAGTGCGCTCGTTTCCTTTGACCACATCCCAAGCTGTCTTTACTTTAATTTGGTAACTTTACAGAACTGTGATGCCTATGCAGTGTAAGAGGTTTCAATTCGTTCGTCACCGCAGTTAATTCAACTCAAAGTGAAACCAGTTGTTAAACTGACTCGGAGCATTATGGGTTTTAAAGGAAATGGTTTTTTTTACGCAGGAAGGAAGGCGCTGTGTGGTTACCATGGCTTTGACCCACCACAACTTTGCAAAACCTTGTTGTTGCTTTGTGCCGTTCTATCAGTGTGTGAGAGGCCTTAACCCTGTCGGAAGCATAAAGAAAAACCCTTCTCAACACACAACATCAACACACACGTCGCGTTCTACTTTGTGTCCCAGAAGCTTCACCCCTCTTTGACCCTGACATCAGAATCAACAGCTGATAAGACTGAGCTCCACAGATACACCCCGACACCGGGGTTCGTGACCTTAGGGACTTTATGACTTCTTCGTCATGAGAAAAATGACGAAGAAGTCACGCCAACATCCGGAGCAAAGGGGAACCATAACAGACTTGTTGGTAGAGAGACTGGCAAAACTCTAGTGTTTTACTCCCGTTTTCTCTCAAATATGAAAGATAACACCTTATACTAGTGAACATGTTTTAGACCGGGCTAAAATAGGGTTCCTTCATAAAAAATATTAAGTTACTAGGTGTGGATTTGTAAAAATGTTCGACACAAAAAAGTTTTCCCCAAAATGAAGGTGGACCGGATATGTTTCAATAAGTAACGGGCGGTCAATCATCTCTAGAGAGGATCTTTCAAGGTCCATTTGCTGCTGTTTTGTGGTCCAATGGTTCCACTTGCTGAGGTCAGACTCTAGGAGAGAGTAGGGCTTCTCCATTATGGGAAAAATCCTAATCATGATTATTTTGGTCAATAAACCAAATGTGAAATTATCGATTATTTTTGAGTTTGAAAACATGATTTTTTTATTTTTTTTTTTTCAGGATGTCTATCCCAAAAAAACACTTTGTTACTGAGAACTTTGACATTTCGCCTTAAAAAAATACACAAAAAGGTCAAATAGAAAATGTTTACATCTAAAGTAATGTACAGATATGTATCCATGTATCCAGCCGTTCACTTTCTATAAAACATTTAATGAAAAAATAATCAAACTCGATTATATTAGCTTTGCGATAGTTTGACGCTAAAATCGAAATCGTGATTAAAATAAGATTAATCGCCCAGTCCTAGGAGACAGTATTTCATGACTTGGCAAATTCGATTCCTCCACGTGTGACAAAACCGAAAGTCCAAAAATAATTTCTTCAAACCAACATTATGCCAAAAAATGTCTTCTCCATTTTTAAATTTTAAAAATATAACCTTTAAAACCAAACTGCTTTGTTTTTACTAATGGAGAACGTCTTTGTTTTGCAGGCACCCAGTTGACCACTGCGACTGAGGTGTTGGTGAACAACACTGAAGGCAAGCTCTGTCTGTATGCAAACCTGAAGGTGAACTTCTCCGTCGTCTACGAGGCCGTCGGAGACAAGGTGGGTCCATCATCCAAAGGGTTTTCTCATCTACACATCTGCGAACTTGTCGCTTTTCAGCGACAATCGCCGTTTTCTTGGTCAATTGGGTCATTCACGTGAATCGCGTAGAACCGGAGAGTTTTTTTAGAGGTTGGGGGTGTGGGGAAGGCTGTCCTTCATATGAAACATTATTGGATAATTGTTATAATTGACATTTCTCTGGGCCAATCGGAATCTCAGCACTTGCATCAGAATCTTGAAGCACACAGCGCCGACTGAGCTTTTGGATGAGACGTCTGGCTATCGCGCGAGTCTGATGGAAACTCTTAACGTCAATTTGAAGTAGGGGTGTAGGCCTATGGTATAAACAGTATGGAAAGTACACCAGTCTGAATTTGCGCTACGGTATGGATTTTGACGTAACCGTGACACCGGTGTGACCGGTAGACAGTGTTGTGTGTAACGCCTAACAAAGTAAGTAACGCGTTAATACAGTAACCTAACTACTTTTTCATGTAAAAAGTAAAGTTACGCGCAGCTACTGAAAATATGGTAACGAAACATAGTGCCTTTTTCAATTCGGCGCCAAGTTACTTTTCTCAGGGACAGATTTGACAGCTCAGAATTCGAGTAGCCGTATATCTCGAAACATCGATCAGTCCTTGGACCGATGATTCCCCCCCCCGACACTTGTTTACTCTGAGGCGTTTGCAGGTCTGCATCTATTTATACTTTTGCTTCTCCTATGTTCTTGTTGGGTTCATCCTTGGCAATGACAATAGAATGATTGTTGATGTGATACTTATGAGCCATCTGCATAAGGACCAATTATTCAACAGCACTAAGCTCTCTTTAGTCTGGTGTCCTCCTTGTTCCCGTAAAAGTGTTGACCACTTTGATCACACATTTAGTAATTACATTTACATTTACATTTAGGGCATTTAGCAGACGCTTTTATCCAAAGCGACTTACAAGAAGTGCATTTGTTATAATAAGTACATTTGTCATAAGAAGTGAAACAATATATCGCTGTTGGTACAGTAAAGATGTTCATAGAACCAAGTGCAAGTATTACAATCGCTAGGCTAACCCATTCCCCGTGTAAAGCAACGATAGCAGCTACTGTAGACGCTACACAATTAAGTACCTTGAATAAGTGCAATGTGCAAGTGCCAGGACGTACAACATTCAATGGTGGCTGTGCATTGGTTTCTATGCAGAGTCGAGGTGAACGAGGTAATTAAGCAGAAACTTTTACCAAAACAGGTCAAGCTTGGATCCATCGCAACTTAAAATGATCGTATTAGTGTACATTATGTAGGCTAATATTTATGCATATTTAGGAGCTTATATTGGTTTTAAATATACAAAAGGTATTGATTAAACACACTTTTTTTTGTTTCACCAGCCACTTTTTAAATGTGCTCTTGGAGCACAGTAGCATGATTCATGTTTTCACGGCTCCGGCCTGTAAGATGATCCCTGTTCCTGTTGAGTGACGGTGCGTCGTCGTGTCTTTCAGAACGCGACGGCGGCATTCTCCCTCCCTGACGCCGTCCTCACCAACGGGAGCTCCTGTGCCAACAGCAGCTCCACGCTGCGGCTGAGCTTCGGCCAGGGACACTCCTGGACCATGAGCTTCAGCAAGGGAGCGCAGACCTACCAGGCCGTCTCCGTCACCGTTGACCTCAACCTCACCGACGCGGCCATCTTCCCCAACGCCACGTCAAACAGTGAGCACAAAGCCTCATGTATATTAAAAAATTATTCGCCAAAGGCGAAGTGAATAGCGGGGAATATTATATAATATACTATTCCCCACTATTCACGGAGCCTGAGGTACACGTTAACACAAGATAACACTTTTTGCCGGGATTTATTTGTTTTTATTAGCAAACAAAGCGGGATACTTTGTGATAAACGATATCCCGAGTTTGAGATCTTAACCATGAGATATTGCCCACCAATCAAATTGCGCCATCTTAGGAGATTCACGTGTAGCATATACTAAAATCGTATATGTAGAGATGTTCGATATTTTTTTTTTTCCTTCCGGTACCGATTCCTGAACTTGAGGATCGGCCGAAACCGAGTGTACCGATACAGCATCTAGCATTGTAACTACTAACAGCACTTGTTCTCTTTGAAGGGTTCTCTTATGTTGACAGCTACCGTCGCCAATTAGATTTTTCACAACTAGATAATTTACATTTATATTCTAGAATTATAATAATGCATTTGCATTCTTTTAGTTAAGCGTGAGCACCCATGTTTTTCCGACTTGATAGCTCGAACACACGAAGGTCATAGATGACGTGTTTCCCATTCCGACTATCCAACTCTGACCATCAACGAACAAAGCATAACACTGCGTGTGTTTGCGATGTTCTTTGCCTGTGTAGTAAAGGAGCTAGTCACATGACGGTATCGGATCGGCGCATAGGCTTGCATACTCGCCGACACCCGATACTACATTTTAGGCAATATCGGAGGAATTTCAAAACGGGCATCGGAACACCTTTACTTACATGAACCTAATCATACATGAACATAACCGTCTATGCCCGAGGGATGGGGCCCCACATTAATCCACTTTTCTCCTTGGTTCCTCACAGAGACGATGAGTGTGACCGTGAACGTGACCGCGACTGACCTGTCGAAGGCCGGCCTCGGAACCTGCTACTCCTGCAACAGCCAGGACGTGATCCAAGAGGGCGGCGTGAGCCAGACGCTGTGGAACGTTCTCATCCAGGCGTTTGTGGCCAACGGCAGCAAGAGCCAAGAAAGTAAGTACAGGGAGTCACAACGCCTCCACACGACGACCTCACCGCGTACGTCCCCAACATGTCCCTGACGTTCCCCGTTCTCCCACCGCTTAGTTACGCCATGCGCCGCTGATGTGCCGATCACGCCCAGTCCCGCTCCCACCAACACCACCACCACCACCACCACCACCGTAGCGCCCACCACCGCCATCCCAAGCCCCCCGCTCCCAACACCCCCGACCGGGAAGTACCAAGTCACCGCGGAGGTCAACCGCACGGCTTGTCTCATGGCCAACTTCGGCCTGCGCATCGGATTCAAGATTCAAGGACAGGTATTCACAGCCACGCCTTTTTAAAAGTTGCTCCATCGGCTCCTCTGCCTGAACCTCTCGTGACGACGTGCTCATTGGCTGCCGTTTGCTCGTCTTTCCTTCCTTCCCTAAAAGCTCCAGGAGATGAACCTGGAGCCCAACGGGACGAGTGCCTCGGGGACCTGCGGCGTCAACAGCAGCCAGCTGGTGCTGAGCAACTCCGTCGCCACTCTGATGTTCACCTTCGTCAATGTAAGCTCGCCTGCTGAACACGGGGGGGAGAGACACGCCTCACCCTGACGAGCTGGTCGTCGCCTTGAGGGGCTGACACCGCCGTCGTGTGAATGTGTGCATGAATGGGTGAATGTGAGGCAGTATTGTACAGCTTTGAGTGGCCGCTGGTTAGAAAAGCGCGGTATAAATACAGTCAAGGACACAGTAAGGGTGTGCCGAGGTGGTTGAAGGGCCGTTTGGGTTAATGTTCTACTTTGTCTCCTGCGGTTCACAGGAGACGGCCAAGTTCCGCCTGCACGCCGTCAGCGTCAACATCACGACCGGCACAGGTGAGCGGGGTCACGACCCCCAGCCTTTCATCGCCCCCCCCCCCCCCCCCAAATCACAGTACATTTTACATTAACATTTAGCAGACGCTTTTATCCAAAGAGTCTTACAGTAAGTACATTAGTCAGTACCGTCGGTACTGTAACGATGTTCATAGAACGATGTGCCAAGCACTAACCATCGCTAGGTTAACCCTTTCCCCGTATACAACAAAGATATCTACGATAAGATGCTACACAATGATAAGTACTATTCTTAAGGGCAAGGGCGTAGAAGAAGTGCGTAAGAGGGCTAGGGGGGGGGCTATGCAGAGTCAATGTGATCTCTGAACAAGAGAGTCTTGAGTCTTCTGCGGAGGCTGGTGAACGACTCTGCGGTCCTACATTGAGGTGTCTTCATGCAGTGGGGGGTTCTTTCACACAGCGTGTTCTCCACCCCACAGGGCCACAGTTCTCCGGTGGGAACGCTAACCTGAGCCTGTGGGTGGCGTCAGTGGGCAGCTCCTACATGTGCAACAAGGAGCAGAGCTACAACATCAGCGACTCCCTGTTCTTCCACACCTTCGACCTGCAAGTGCAGCCCTTCGCCGTCGCCAGCGGGAAATTCAGCACGGGTAGGTTCCACCAACGCACACACACACACACACCTGCAGACACACACCTGCCTTATCATCTGGGCGACGGGGTTATTGGGTTATTACAAAAACAGACCAGATTCAGAAGGAATAAGGTAACGCTAATCTAAGTTAAGTAAAGGTTGTTGGACTCATTAAAATTGGCTGGAAGGAAAAGAGGAAGCTGAGTAACGCTACAGTAAGGACCTTAAGTCAAATTGGGTCCGTAAACTTCCTTTTGTTTATTCAAGTTATGAAGGTAAGTTAAGTGTTGCTCTTTTGCCTTTAACACATATTATTTGTATCACATTTGATTTCATACACAATCGCATAAATTTATAGTTGCATGATATGATCCGATTTAAGTAATTGTAAACATAATTCATGCTACAACATGTAGCCTAATGGATGCATCCTCAAAAAAACATTAAAGATCAGGGTATGAAACATAAACCAAACCATCACTCATGTGTAATCTGACCAATCACCTTCAATCGTAAACTGTATAGAAGATGCATATTTCCTATTGGCAATAAAACAAGTTGAAAACGACTGCAAATGTGAAGTGTTTGACCGTTGAGCTTTGTTGTCATACAGGCGCCTCCTGATTCCCTTGTTGATTAACCCTCTCTCTATCTGCAGCTCATGAATGTTCACTGGATGACACCACAGCCTTAATCCCAATCATTGTTGGCTGTGCACTGACTGGCCTGATTCTCATTGTAGTGGTTGCTTATATCATTGGTCGAAGGAAGACTTATGTTGGATACCAGACTCTCTAGAGCGGGTCCTGCGTTAATCCTTCATCGTTTTTACGGGGCTTCCAAGTTTGGTCTTTTTGGATTATTTGGGAATATTAATTTGTCAGTTATATTGGATATTAACTGCGTTACATGCTGATGGTAGCAACTTTTCAAGCTGATTTGGGATTTATGTGTCAGTCAGAACACAATTTGACTCCAGAAAATACTGAATATCGCTTGATGTTAAGCACTAAAAAAATAATTTGTAAAAATGTTATATTTTAGTATTATCCTTGTATTATTATTTCAAAACCAAAAAAGGAATAATTCCTGAGGCCCAAACTTTCCACCCCATTGTTTTTGTTGCTTCATTGTTGTTCATTCTGTTGTCTGGTTGGTCCTTTTTCCTTTTTGTTTTGTTTTTTATTTGACTTTTATTGGTTGTACATGAGTGCAAGATACAGTGCCCTGCTTTTTAAAAACGTCACTCAAATTGGAAAAGATAATTCAGTTAGCAATAAATAGTTTCAAAGGTTTTCTCCGCCATGCACGATTAGATGACACGTTTGACCCCTCCCCCTTCAATTACTTAAATCTCATACGCAGAAAAGACTCATTGACATTACCTCGATTTGGCAATTTCTAATTCAATATTAGACCATATTTTGTCTCTTAAATCCCACATTTGAGTTATTATTTAGCTTTCTTCAGTTTTTGAGTTATGTTGCCTCTAAACGTATTAATGTTGCGGACTCATGTTGACAACATGTGCAGTCGTTTCCTTGCATTGGAAACACAAATCTTCCAGAAACCCATCTCGCCTTCTTTGCACTTTGTTTAAAGAATGTCAACCGCTGACATCGTTTGAGTTCTTCCTGTGGATCAGGTGAACAGATTTGAGATGGCTCCTCCGACAACCACGCCTTTTTGAAAAATTTAGATAATTGTCAGGTAACGAATCTCCTTCTGTACAAACCAATATTTCACCCTTCAAAAACGTTGTGTAGCGCCAATCTCAAAGGTCACATAGTTCCTCTGCTACGGATAGGCTCTCTGGGGGCATTATGTTTGGTAAAGGGATCGCTCTCTGGCTGAAGAGAGCTTCATATCAATGCACTTAGGCCTTCTCCACATGTTTGACATGCCTGTTGAAATGTATGCTGCATAGTCACCCGTGTTGTAGTTTAGGTTAATCGTTATGAATGCTGGAAATAAACTTGTGCTGGTCGCACAATTCAGTGTCCTGAAGCCTGTCCATGTGTGTGTTTTGTGGGTCCGTCTGCGCTGTACCAGTGTGTAGACACTGTGTACCAGTGTGTAGACACTGTGTACCTGTGTGTACTAGTTTAACAGCCCTTAAGTCTATCACTACAGCACTACAACCGCATAAGAAATGACTTTTGATTTGATATATTTTTACGTTGCTTGCGATCAAACCATTAAACATGCATGAATCAGTGTATTAATGACTTTGATTTTTGCTTCTCATTTTGTTTTGGTCACTTTGGTCGACGCTTGCCTGCTTTTTAAGGCGTGTGCTGCCCTTAACCAAAGTAGGGGAGGGATTTGCAGCACCACTCTCTACTAGTTAGTGTGCTGAAAACCAACCCACTCAAACAATCGTCTCTTCTAGAGGTCGAATGACCGGAAAGTTGTCTCACTTTGAGCCATGCTCAGAGATGGTTTGGTCCGGCCCTTTCGTTTGGGGTGTCATTTTGCAAAGGGATCTAGTGCTGTAAATCCGAACCCACTCACAAATCGCTCGTCTACAAATGATTGCTGACGTCGTTTTCATTCTTTTAGGCTTTTATCTGTGATAAATCGGATGGAAAATCGTGGTGTCATTATGAGTGCATCGTTTTTGTTTTTCTAAATCAAAAGTATGGAAATAAAGTATGTTCTTTGTCCCGGATCCATGTGTAAATCCTTTCATTTTAACAACACATTTTCCATTTCTTTAGGGGGGGGCCTGTTAATGTTGACCTAGTCACCGTTCATTGTTGTGTTTCTTAGTTCTTCACTCTCCTTCTGTTTTCTAAAACGTTCCTGTGTCTGCTCTCTTCACTCTCGTCTAGCCGAGGAATGCACGCTCGATGAGAGCTTCCTTGTTCCCATAGCGGTCGGAGTCGCCCTGGTTGTTCTCATTCTTATTGTGCTGCTGGCCTATTTCATTGGAAGAAAGCGAAACCTAGCCAGTGGCTACGAGTCTTTCTAATCCCATTATTTCACCCAGTACCACCAGTATTCAATGCCGGATGCCTTTTGCCTAACTGTGTGAAAAAGAAAAGAGAAACAACTTGATGAGTCTGCATGTTAACCATATATGATGCATTCTATTGCCTCCGTGTTCAGTGTGTGTCCTTCCTCGATGTAACACAGTGTGAACATTTAATGTAATTACAGCCATTGTATCCGATTGTGTTGTTCTGTCGAATGCCACTTATCCCACGTGGTTGAACGAGTGCGTGAGTCTATGTTTGGACTGCTTTCTTGCACCTTCACTGCAGTTTGAAACTCTGTGCCATGTGATTCTGTTCACCCCCTCTTTATTTAATATTATCTGTCTGCTGACTAAATCATTAACTCTCTGTCTCTGTCTCTCTCTCTGTCTCTCTCTTTGTTTGTTTACGTTAGCTGAGGAATGCTTCCTGGACTCTGATTTGAGCTTTCTGGTGCCCATTGCAGTGGGTGTGGCACTCAGCTTCCTAATCATCCTTGTGCTTATCTCTTACCTGATTGGCCGAAGGAAGAGCCGCACCGGCTACCAGTCAGTATAGGCTCTTCCCGCACCCCCCCCCCCCAGCTTCTGTCTCCCTGGCAACCCTAACACTGCTTCCAAACCCTACTTCCTCTAACAGCATCTCCTCCCGACCCCCTCCCCCATCCGACCACTGCTGCCCCTTGTGGATGGGGGGGCTGTCTGTTTTCTCCTCTTAGTTCCTAATCAGTTGACCTCTGATATTTTCCTGTACCCGCGAAAGAGTTTAAAGACCACCCATCAGCGATTTTTCTCCTTTGGCTGCTTTTTCATTGTCCTGTCCTCCAACAACTTGATCAAGCACCCAAACAAACTGATCATCGATTAATTCTTAATTAATAGATTGCATGTTATTCATCAAATGTTTTGGTAGCTGGCTATTCCCTTCCCTAGGGTGACCACCCAACCCCCCCTTTTTCAAATGTATGTCTCTGTATTAACTATGTGAACTATTCTATATATGTATAGAATGATTTATTTGATTTTATGACCAATTCCACACTATTCTGTTTTGACATGCTCATCCAATAGAACTTCAGACTCCTACTTTCATTGGTTTGCAGCCCTGCGCCGCGGTTTTATTTTTGTACTCACATGTATCGCTTCTAATGACTTGCACATGATGAAACGCACACTCAAGAGAAATTGTGCTTTTTGCATTAAATGTTCAGGAAGACGTTAACTCAATGAAAGGGACAGTAACATATGAAGACCTTTTAACCAGTGGTGGAATCGGTGTTGTGTAGATGTGATTGAGGCTGGCTTCACTAACTCGTACTAATGTTAAGGACCTTCTCAGGAAAAGGTCGTCAGAGGAGGGGTTTCTCGGTCCCTTTACTTTGTGCTGAAATGTTGTGTTTCATGTTGGTTCACTCAAGTGAATGTATATGAAAATTAGGAACATTTTTTGTTTATTTTTTGTAATACATTCATGATTAAAGGTGGTCAATTGGAACAACATTAAATTGGTTTCAGATCTGGATTAAGCCCAGTCCCCACACGGATAGAAGAATTCCAGTCAGACCTGATTTGCACTTAAAGAATCCCGTTCACTATCGGAGATAACTGACTAAATACCGGCTGCACACAGGCCCAAGCCTCCTTGTGTTTGCACCATCACATTCGCACAATTAGTTTTCTGTGCAGTCCTGTACACACTTGGGGCTTCAGTTAATGATTATCCTTGCTGTTCTTGAGTCGTCATGTTGTTTTCTGCGTGAACTTCAGCCCTAGTACCGGTGACCACCTCCTGGACAGAATGTGTGCCTTTTGTAATTATTTTGAGTGCCCCCTGAGTCTCCATGTGATGAAGAATGTGGGAAAGCATACATTGGTTTCGATTGAAGTGGCAAACAAATTAAATAAAGGTTGATCTCATGTTTTCAAGCTGTATTGTATTCTATTAAGAGTTTATGTTTTGTGTGTTGACGCAAGGCGCAGGTCACTTATCACAAGACACTTTAGGGTCGTAGTCGCTGACTGTGCTGTTCAGCCTTGGAACAGGAACGATGCTTAACTTTTAAGTATAAAAAACTGATGTGTGTGGGTGGGTGGGTGGTTTATGTTAGGAAAATAGTAAACTGTCTTGAGAAATTACATAAAACCGCACCTGCTGAAAGCAGCCGTTTAAGGATATCAGTGAATCTCCAATGAGGAGAAAACTTGGTTAAGATTATCCATGTGTAAAGTCAATCGTTAAAGTATTTTAACAATAAAACAATGACTAAAGGAGAGTAGTGAAGAATTAGGTATTTTAATCCTTTGAGTGAAGTTGTGTTTTAAAAGAAAAACTATTACACATTGTTTCATATTTCCTTTTATTGTTCACAGTCGTCTGTGGTTTTTCATTTTCCAAAGCACTCAGATGTTTTTACAAAAACAAAGTCAAGAGGTGGCTTAAAATGTTTCTTCATATATTACTGTCCTACTCAAAATGATAAGTAATGCTCTATTTTGCATTTATTTAAATGTTTTTTTTTTTACAGTCCTGCTTTGAGACAACGTTGATGTAGATCTGTGAAATCTTAAAATATACAAGTGTTTGAAATGTATGCAAGAAATTAGTCAACTTGTCATACAAAATGTGATAAACAAAACTTTATCATAGCCCCACTCAACAGGTTTTCTAAATATCTATTAATAGTTAAAAGTCAAAATTGGATTTGCATAGCTATTAGCTAACTATTGGCCAGTATGTAAAATATGCCTTCTATAATGCAAATTTAGTTGTATTAATCCTGCTAATAATTATAAAATATCAGGTATTCAATGATATTTTCTACTACTCCTTTTCTCAGCATGCTCTGTTTTTTGTGTGTGTGTGTATGTGTGTCTGTGTGTTTGTGTTATCCAACACCTATTGGACAAACGTGTTGTGTAACGTTTATTTTCTTTAGGAAATTACTTTTAAAACAGAAGGCACAAACTCGGAAATGAAAGGGAGCGGGAAAACTTCAAGTTAATGAGATTTGTCACTAACACTTTACGACTCATATTGTCATCGGAGCAGTTTGCTGAGGGTGTCGGTCGCCGGCCGCTACGCTCCGATGTCCAGAGTGAAGGAGATGGCGCCCAGGTAGCGGTCGGTCGGGGAGTCGTTGATGATTCCCTTGCCGTTGAGTTTGCATTGTACATAGATATGAGCGTCGTATTGCACGCCTGCAAAACGAACCGCCACCACCGGGGCAGAATAGTTCACCTGAGGCACAGAAGGCAAAGGGGTTTCAAACCACATGCCTGACGCAAAGACCAGGCGTGATGCTTCACAGTACCTCACACCCTGGTTAACGGCACAGTTTAAAACGAGGTTGTCCCATTTTCGCGAGCGTCACTTACGTGTCTGAGCTTCCCGTAGTACGGATAGTACTTCAAATCAAAGAGACTTTTAGGGAAGAACTCGACTTCTCCCAAGGCTTCAGGGTTGCCTTTCTGAAGACAAAATCAGAACAAAGACACGCTTAGCCCTCCTCCAACATGACAACCACGGGCAGAGCGTGACAATGAGGACTACATCATTACCTTAACCCCACAGGTCACATTAATGGCTTTGCCTTGGCCTGGGAGGTATCCAAGAATCTGCAACGATAAAGAGCCGTGGAGGAAGGTGTCATCCACAAAGGCATCGCCTGCAGTGCCTGGATTATCCACTAGGTGTGTGTGTGGGGGGGGGGGTTCAGGGTTCATGCATTTCATTCTTACCCGGTTCATGCGGAGAAAAACGCACGGCTTCCCCAGAGAATAGCCGTAGTGGGGGTCCTGTAAGCCGGAACACTCCCCCAGCCAGGACCTCTTGAACTGACAGGCTTTGCGCTCCAGGGTCTCCTCCAAGTGATCCTGCATGAAGTACTTCTCCTGCGAACAGTGGATGTTCTTCCTCTCCTGGACGCCGTCATTATACGCTGGATGTCCGGAGGTGTGGGTGGTGTGCGTTCGTGCGTGCGTGCGTGTGGGAGAGAGAGAATATGAATGGGAGGACAAGTGAAAGAAAGAGAGGGAGAGAAGGGGGGGGGAGAGAGAGAGAGAGAGAGAGAGAGAGAGAGAGAGAGAGAGAGAAGGGAGCATAAATAAAGCGAGCCACTGCAGTTCACTGCCAAATCCGGGCCTCTGATTAAGGCAGCTCGACAAAAGAGAGTAAGAAAAAAGAAGGGGAGAAAAGCACACAGTTGAATGGCTGCACTCTGCCCACAAAGAGGTTTCCCCTTCCCAGAATGCCCTGCGACATGCAAATGGGATAATGGGCAGCGGTAGTGGAGATCCGTGCTGGAGTATTAACTCCCTGCTCACCCACTTGATTTAAACATCACCCCCCCCCCCCACATCAACCGTCACCTCTCCCTCCCCCTCGTTCACTGTAATGGCTGTCCGGGACAATGAGGACACGCCCCCCTGGAAGGACCTTTGTACATGGAATCTGTACTGTACACACGGCCGACTCGGACTCACGTTTGAGGTACTCGTCCATAGACCGCGCGTACTTCTTCCAGGACTTGCGGTCGGAAGCGTTGAAGGCGATGTCGTGTCCGTCCAGGTGTGGGGCCATCGTCATACCTGCCAACAGAGAGCCACAGACAGTGAACCGTGCAGAGACTCCAGTAGAACCACAGACAGTACTGTTACTCCAGTACAACCACAGACAGTAATGTTACTCCAGTAGAGCCACAGACAGTAATGTTACTCCAGTAGAGCCACAGACAGTAATGTTACTCCAGTAGAGCCACAGACAGTAATGTTACTCCAGGAGAGCAACAGACAGTAATGTTACTCCAGTAGAGCCACAGACAGTAATGTTACTCCAGTAGAGCCACAGACAGTAATGTTACTCCAGTAGAACCACAGACAGTAATGTTACTCCAGTAGAGCCACAGACAGTAATGTTACTCCAGTAGAACCACAGACCGTACTGTTACTCCAGTACAACCACAGACAGTAATGTTGCTACAGTAGAACCACAGACAGTACTGTTACTCCAGTACAACCACAGACAGTAATGTTACTCCAGTAGAACCACAGACAGTAATGTTACTCCATTAGAGCCAAGGATACTCAACTATGCAGAGACTCCAGTAGAACATACAAACAGGCAACTGTGCAGTATAACTATATAGTCCAATGTGCAAAGACTCCAGCAGAACATACAGTCAACTCTGCAGTGACTCCAGCAGAACATACAGAACTCTGCAGTGACTCCAGAAGAACATACAGTCAGCTCTGCAGTGACTCCAGAAGAACATACAGTCAGCTCTGCAGTGACTCCAATAGACCATACAGTCAGCTCTGCAGTGACTCCAGTAGAACATACAGTCAGCTCTGCAGTGACTGCAGTAGAACATACAGAACTCTGCAGTGACTCCAGTAGAACATACAGAACTCTGCAGTGACTCCAGTAGAACATACAGAACTCTGCAGTGACTCCAGAAGAACATACAGAACTCTGCAGTGACTCCAGAAGAACATACAGAACTCTGCAGTGACTCCAGAAGAACATACAGAACTCTGCAGTGACTCCAGAGCTACAGAGAGAAGTGGATTAGAAGTGCTGAAAGAGAGTTATGGGTCCACTGGGCTGAGTCTCCAGTGGTACATAAAGAGGGCCCTTAGAAGTGCTGAAACAGGTAGGGGAGGGTCTGAAAGAGAGGGCGGGACGGCGGCTATAGTTACCTGGTGGCATCACTCTGTCATTGAAGGTGGGGTGGTACGGGCTGATGGACCACATGAGGCAACACATGCAGCCCCCGAACATGGCCGCCAAAAACAAATAAAGTGCAGAATAGAAGAGGAGGATAAGACCTGCGAGGGGGAGAGAAATAGAACAGTCCATACATGTTGTCACTCAAGGTTGGGTCGAGTTCATGTTTGTTAAGCTTTGCAACACACACAACCTGTGTTCAGCTTGTACACAACCTGTGTTCAACTTGTACGCAACCTGTACACACCTTGCGTTCAACTTGTACACAACCTGCATTCGACTGGTGTTCAGCAGTAGTTGCCCTGGTGAAGTTGTGTAGTGTCTAGTTAACAAGCCTCTGTCCTCACTCAGGCTGCTTGTTAATTTACCCCGTCGTACAAAGGTACAATCCGGTTGGGTGGTCACTCAATTCATAATCGTTTCGCCACCGACAGAACAACCAGCAGCTCTGACGTGGGGGCCACACAGAAGAGAGAGAGAGAGAGAGAGAGACCCTGAGAACTAAGATTGTGCTACAATTTTCAATTAAGTGTCCATTAGCTACTAATCACGAGCAACGTGTCCTAAATTGAATGGCCTTCCCTGGTCGGGAGCGATTTCACAGGGGGCTGGCGGCGACCAGCCTAGCATCCCCTGGTCCACAAAGGACCTTTCTGTTTGAGCTCAGTGAGAATTCTCCCAGCTGTCTATTCACTCAGGAACACATTGGACCTCCGGTTGCCATGATAGTGGAGGTCTTTTGCAGCCATGGAGGCCCAGCCAGCTCCAAGGAACTCCGGTCACCCCACTCTGGTATTGTGTCGTCCCTCCCCCCCTCTCTCTCTTACACACTTCCCCCCCTCTTGCTCTTCCTCACTCTCTTTCTCTTTTTTCTCGCTCTCTCTCTCTTAGAACCCCCTGACCCCCCCCCTCTCTTTCCTCTCTCTCTTTCACTCTTCCTCTCTCCCTCCTTCCCTTCCTCCCTCCCTCCCTCCCTCTCTCTCTCTCCCTCCCTCTCTTAGACGCCGCTCTCCCCTCCCTCCCTCTCTCCGAACCCTCCTCTCTCTCCCTCTCCCCCTCTCCCTCCCTCCCTCTCTCTGAACCCTCCT
Organism: Pollachius pollachius; assembly: GCF_949987615.1. Lineage (NCBI taxonomy): Eukaryota > Metazoa > Chordata > Actinopteri > Gadiformes > Gadidae > Pollachius > Pollachius pollachius. Next base: position 916,295 of record NC_136943.1, read on the forward strand.
CTCTCTCCCTCCCTCTCTCTCCCCCTCTCCCTCTCTCTGACCCCTCCTCTCTCTCCCATCCTCTCTCTCCCCCCCTTCCTCTCTTAGACGCCACTCTCCCCCCTCTCTCCCTCTCTCGCTGTCTCTCCCAGGGCCAGCCATCAGAGGCCCCTGGTCCCTCCTCCTCCCCAGGGGCCCCACCGTTCCTCCAGGAGAGGGGCCCGCCAATGGCCCGAGTCCCTTCGTGTGAGGGGCTCTCTTTAGAGTCTCGCTGCACAGCGACGGTGCAAACCAAGGGAAACCGTAACGCTCTCCGGGGCCGCAGCTTGTTGCATAAGCGGGACGCCCGTGAGCTCGCATGTCTGCGACACAAACCGACACACAAACCGACGCACAAACCGACACACAAACCGACACACAAAGAAACGCGGCGAGCTCAGCTACGCCCCCACGGGGACCCGTCCCCTGCCGACGTCCGACGGCGGCGCCATCATCAGTGACTCATCAATAGCGTTCGCCTCGCCAGTGCGGACCCATAGCGGAAACAGCCACTTAGGAAGAGAAGGGGGACGCACAAACGCACACATAAACACACACACACACTCGAAACCAAACCAAACTGAGGCCTCAATGGGTTGAGATTTGGGTCACGGGGCCCTGAGCACGCGAGGGTCATGTCCGCGGGTCAGCTGGGCTTTGGGAAGAGCAGAGTACGCTTTAGGAGGAATGTGATTTCTGGCCTGTGAAAGGGCTGGAACATCCATCTCCCACTGGGAGCATGTCCCCAGGCAGTCTGTTTTTGTCAGGACAGTTGTGTCCATGCACCTATGTCAACATCAGCCCCGAGGACATACTCACGCACACACACACACGTTCACACACACACACACACACACACAAACACACACACACACACACACACACATATGCACACACACTCACAGACACACATTAGGGGATGAAAGAGATGCCCCTCTAAGGAAACCTCCCTGAGTGTGTGTTCTTAGAACAATAAACCGTTAACACACCACAGTTACTCTTTCTTTACGCTCACACGCTCTGAATGTAACCGTATCTCGCACCCTTCTCTATAAATCAATCTGTGAGCACTGTAATTGTATTAGCGCTTAAGTACTTTGCGTGCTATTGAGCCTTTGGAAAACACACAGTGAAACACACACTCTCTCTCTCTCTCTCTCTCTCTCTCTCTCTCTCTCTCTCTCTCTCTCCCTCTCACTCTCTCGGGGGTAAACTCACTCCAGCTCTTGCCCGAGCGGCCCATGAACTCCTTGGTCTCTGCGTTCCATAGGTACGTCTTCACGCTGTCGATCTTCTGGTACAGCGTCCTCTTGGGTAAGGGCTTGCGCTTCCACTTCTCAAAGTTGAGGTCCTCCTGCTCCAGCGGCTGATGCTCGGCCAGCTCCTCCTGCTCTTCCTCCAGCTCGTGGCCGTGCTTGTGTGTGCCCTTCTGGCTCTGGTGGGAGGAACAAACCAGGGTGGAAAAGGAAAAGGAAAAGGTGCCCATTTTACACGTGTTCTTGGTCGCCACGTTCTGTACACATCCTTTTCTTTCTCTCCCCTCTCCTTCTCTCTCTCTCTCTCTCTCTCTCTCTCTCTCTCACTCTCTCCCTCTCTCCCTCTCTCTCGCGCTCGGTGAGGCCCCGGAAAACAATCTCACAATTCTGAATTACGGTACAAATGCGTGCACCTTGAGGCCATGCTGGTTTCGCCCGCTCTCTAAGAAATAGTGCACTGAGGGTGCCGTCCTCTGCCTCGTCAAACTATATACCCGCCGGTGACCCCCTTGGCCCCTCGGTGGGGGACGCGATGTCCCCGCAGCGGAGCCTCCTGCCTGGAGCTGCAGCTGCAAACAGCACTCGGGAAGGGTCACTCGTAGCCAGATGTTACCACAGTGTCTCCCAGCGTCCAGAGCGCCGCAGACCCCCAAAGGAGCAATGGGGGGAACTTCACAGGACTCCACTTCCTTGATGAAGTTATGCGTGTGAGAAAAACTTCCTGATGGAAATTGTAATCTATATTTCATTGTAGGCCTGCATCACATTGAGCCGTGGTGGGTGCTTAACGTTCCACGGGCTCGCGGGCGGTAAAATACTGTACTGTTTATTAACGGCAATGCTTATTATCTCGCCCTACTGAGAAAATAACCACAGCCCTGATCGACAGAGATGAATGCATTTTAGCCCTCAATGCTTTGGAATCCCAGGACTTCGTGAACTTACTGAGTTTCCCGGTTGGTTATCAAGTTGTTCCTCTCCAGCTCCCCCCTCTGTGGAAGTGGGCTCCATGGTTCTTCACAGACAGAAAAGGCACTTGTTAAACCAACACATCCACCGTCCCGTCAAGTTGAACTCCACTGGCATCCGTACATTTTTAAGAGCCTTTACGCATTATTCCAAATGCGTTACATTTCAATGACTGGCTAAAACATATAAACCACTAGCTCAGTTTATTAAACATCACGAAAATACCTGAAGAGTCCTGTTCAGTGAGCGCGCAGATAAATATGGTGAAAACGATTTGACCCCTTGATGATCAAAAAAAAAAATCAAAGTTGTCAAAAAGTATTTGGGGATTTCATGAGAAGGTTTTACGCACGCTGTGGGAGCCGGGCACGGAGAACCTCTGCTCGACTAGGTGCGCCTCATAGTGAATGAAGGCTGAGGGAGGACAGGGGGTGGGAGAAATTCGTTTTTTTTTAATCCCCAAAGGACTTTTGGCAACGGCCAAAGCAGCGAGGGCCGAGGCACGACACTGTATTCCGCACACGCACAGCGAGCTGCCATTGTCCGTCGAGCTGTGCTTAGACTATAAGGCAATACGTTGCAAAGACCCCCGGAACAACGTGTGTTCTATAGGTTCTCTCATCCCAAGGCCATTGTTGTGGATCACTGACAAAATTAACATTATAGTTATTTTTAATGTCTGCATTAGGACTGGCGACATCAAATAGGATCAAACGCACGTGCAATGAGCATCCTCTTACAGTATGTGAACGCATGTCAGTGGTTGAGAATACATTAAAATGAAACTAAACTCAAGACAAGAGGATAAAAAAGTGAACTTAAAGTTGCATGAATGGGCTGTTGGCGCGGGGGTACAGTGCGTCACTGGGTCCGCGGATGGAGTTAAAGTTGGAGCGCTGTACCGCGGGGACATCAGCACCCCCGTCACGTAGGGCCCGCCGGCCCGCTGCACACATGGGACAGAGGGAGAGGGTTTTTTTCTTTTTTTTTGCGCAAACGAAAGAGAAATTGCGTCATGGAAACATAACTATGGTCCTTGATGCTCGCATGCACGTGCTTCGTGCAGGGTACGCGCGGGGGGTTTAATGAGCACTATAATAGTCCGCATCAACCAAACTGATTCGATGATGACTTTATGATGAGCGGATAGGATTAAATGTGCAGAGACTGAGGCAGTGTGTCGCTCTAGCGTTTACGTAAGGGACCGTTCAAGATCACACACTTCACACAATCCATTCAGACCGTTTCCGAGAGGATGTTGGTACCTTGATCTGTTATGTGCTCGCTTATATGAGGGTATCAATGCTTAAAACGAGAAAGGCAAAGTCCGTTTGACGTTTGACGTAGAACTCATGGTGTTCCAAATGCCTCGTACACCACTCGCTCGAGTTGCAAGTGGAGAAATCTCCCAGCTTTACTTAACACACCATTACTTACTGGTGGTCATCGTGACGCGGTCCTCACGCATTACGTTGACGCGTGGTCCGTCAGCCTAGATCTATTTAAAGCGGGATATCACCGCACACTGCACTGATCGAGTGTAAGATGAAGCCCAATGACAGTGTTCATGTTAAAAACGAACATCATCCTGGGCATAAATGAATAATTCCCACGCAGACTCATTATTACCATCAGCAGCGATTAATGAACAGTTTCATAAAGCATAGTTGGCCTATGCGTGCTGCGCATGCGCACTCGCACCGACGACAGCGAGGAGGACAAGCGGGCGATGTACATGAGGGAGACACGACTGCAGCGGCGGGACTGGGTCTGCTTCTGTCGGAGAATGCCACTGCCGCAAGGAACCTCTGCGTTATCCTCCAGCCGTAAACAGTCGGTCGCTCCTCTCGTCAAGTACCTCATCTTCAACCTCGAGTCATAATTCTTTTCGGGGGTGGAGGTGAGGTGACCGTCTCGTCAAAACAACCTCCAGGCAGGATGCCCCCCGTGACGAACCACCACCAGCCGCCCGCCAGCGGAGCGGTTCTGACCCACACCAACGTTACCATGGGTAGGTGTTCAGCGCAAGGTCAACGCCGTGCATGCAGCAATTGGCACAATTGTGAATATCCCTGAATTTCTAGAGGCGATGTAGATGTTTGTACTGCGTTGAAATGATTGAAGCGTCCGGTCGCCTGTTTTTTTTTTTTAACTTGCTGAGGCTATTTTCCCCGGAGCCACCTTATTTGTTTCCCCAGTAAGGCAAAAATAAAACGTTCTTCCTGGTTTTAAATTAAAATAAAACATATTGATAGGGAAAGGCTTTCCACTGTCCATGGCAAGACCAGGTTTTGTTATTTTGGTCTCAGTGTAGATGTCTCTATTGGTGTTGTCAGGTTACTGCAGGTGCGGCAAAATTACATTATCCTCCTGTGCTCAGTATCAGACATCCGTGGACACCATCTTTCCCGTCATGGGCTCTGTTTCCTTCTGAAATATCTCTTAAGTCAGAGACGACCCAACGTCTACTTCAAAACGGCATTCATGATTAACGTACTAGTCAACGATAGAATAGCATACAGTAGGCCTATTTTCTATGATTTTATTGTAACAAGCAAAGTGTTTCAAACATGTTAAGGACTTGTGTTTGTAAAACCCCTTCCCAGAACTGCAGCAATAATTCAAAGACAAAAGCCTGCAGCGCCAGTTAGAAAGAAGCAGATCCTGTCAGACTTCACAACAACAAACTAAATCAATCATCGTTCATTACACACAACTGTAGCTGCTTGTGCTCTGCCGGGGCCGTGGAGCCGGTTCAGCTTGAGGTCTGGCCCGGTGAATCTCAGCAATGTAAACGACAATGGAGGCCAAACGACAGACTGTAACCAACGCATCCCAACCGCAAAGAACGCACTCTCCTTAACGAGCCTCGCCCCCCTAGGACAGGGCGGTGTGGCGCGGCTAATGGACCCCCACCGTAGTCCTACTGCCTCGCTAATGACCGTGTGTCTCCCCTCGGTGGCTCTCTCTCAGGGTCCTTCAAGAGGAGGAAGAAGAAATCCATCACTGTGACGGTGATGCTGCTGATCGTCTCCATCCTCATCCTCATCTTCGGCCTGGCCGCCACCACCCGGACCCAGAACATCACCGTGGGGGGCTATTACCCAGGGGTCATCGTGAGTGGGCCGCACCCACCTGCTGCCGCCCTACACACACACACACAGGCTCACGCACACAGGCTCACGCACACGCACACAGACACACGCACACAGGCTCACGCACACGCACACAGGCTCACGCACACAGGCTCACGCACACGCACACAGACACACGCACACAGGCTCACGCACACAGACTCACACACAGACACACGCACACAGGCTCACACACACAGACACAGACACACGCACACAGGCTCACGCACACAGACTCACACACAGACACACGAACACAGGCTCACACACACAGACACAGACACACGCACAGAGACACACATGCGCAGCCACACACAGGCACAGACAAACACACACACTTGCACAGATACACACACGCGCACACACACACACGGGCATTGAAACATACACACACACAGACAGACACACACACACACTGGCTCACACACAGACACATACACACACACACACACACACACAGGCCCACTCACAGACATGCGCACACACACACACACACGCATGCACGCGCACACAGATATAACAGCGGGGCTCGGGCCGGCGTAATGCGAAAATCCATAACCAATCAAAAGCGAGAGATGTGATTTTATTTTCCGTAATGAAAGCCCTGACTGTGAACGGTCTCTCAGACGGAGTGAATCTTCGCAGACATTCATTATTCAGCGAGGCGCTGTCATTAGTGGCTGAGTGAGGCGGGCACTCTGCGGCACACGGCTTTTGTTTTGTTGGCGGGCTCGCCCACACACACACACACACACACACACACACACACACACACACACACACAGTGTTAGCGTTCTGAAATAGCATGAGTGCATGAGCGTAGCGTAGAGTACGGTCCTACACATACGAGGCAGGCCTCTCAGGAGCATGGGGGGGAAGGTAGTTTTACCCTAAAACCATCGCCGCTGTGGGGCAGACCGTCTGGGAGAGCCAAGAACCAGACAACATGTAACCCAATATAACACGTAAAACAACTGAATATCAGGTCAGGGCTCATAACTAAAGGCCAGTGCAGCCCTTACTGGAGGAAAACAGGCTTTACTGAGCACCCGCGTGACATTTAGGGCGCAGTAACCGATAAGAGCGAACCGATCGTTTGGTTTTGCTCACTGAAAAGTTCAGTCCGTGATAGATCACAGCCCCCTGAAATACTGTGGATCTTTAACGTCGGAGCGCTTGGCTGTTTTATATGACGGCAGAAATCGATTAAAATTTTGTTTTGGATGGTTGTTATGACCTAGAAACTACAGTTAGATCCAAAACAGACGGACAGTAGCCAGTGCATTCAGCCTTTATTGAGCGTTACAAACGTAGACTGTTGCTCAGACACTCAGAGAGTGGGAGCAGTTACCAGCAAAGATGGAGAATTAAGAAAATGATGATTTAATTGCGCCCATTATCAAACAAACTCAAACAGCCATTTCCTGTCGTTCCAGCTGGGGTTTGGCTCCTTCCTAGGAATCATCGGGGCTCATCTGATCGAGAACAAGAGGCAGATGGTAAGAGGATGTTTACAGCTTCTTGGAATCACGTGGGAAGCGATGCAAATCAGCACATCTCTTCCAGGAACAATTCAATCCAAATTAATTCAAAAATACTTTATTGATCCCCAAGGTAATTGAGGCATCCAGTAGCTCATCTGTAAACAGACAATCAATTAAAAGAAAATCTGTTTTTGGATGAATGTGTGGTCGACCTCCATCACTGTTGAACTTAGTTTCGAGTGATGTTTTCATATTATGGTGGCTGTCTGTGTGAGTATGAATGCGTGCATGTGTGTGTGTGTGTGTGTGTGTGTGTGTGTGAGAGCGTGCGTGTGTGTGAGCGTGCGTGTGTGCGTTTGTCGTTAAAGCCGGCATTAGTCGTTATCCCGTCCGTCCGTGTCACCGTCCCCTCTGGAGTTTATAGTCGTGCCTATTCCCCAGCGCGTACCCCCACCCCCCAGCGGGATCAGACAGAAATAGCCGAGTGTAAGGGGAGGAGGAGCAGGGGCACAGATGCAGCACCTAAGGAATGCCGCCTTGCAGAAGTCCGGGGCGAAGGCACCAGAACTGTCACTGGGACGTCCTGTCATGGCCAGAGTGAAGAATGGATGTGTAGCGTGATACCTCTCCTGCCCTCCCCCCACCCTACCGCAGCAGAGTCCGTGTGTCAGCGAGATATACAGCGAACCCGCTCAACCGGAACCCCCCCCCCCCCCCCCCGCCTAGGAGTACAACGCCCCCATCGTCAGGATGGCGTGCGTCTAATTAGGGCGTTTTCCGTTGAGTGGAGATCGTTAAGAGGCACGGAGCCGTCCGTGATGTCAGCGCTGTTGTATCTGAAGTTTTAGAAGTGTCTATGGTCAAATGGTCTCATTGTGTGATTTGTGTGTTACGTTTATGTATACCTTATGTTTACATTTCCATTTGCATTTAGCAGACGCTTTTATCCAAAGCGACTCACAATAAGTTAATTTGTCGGAAGAAAGGGAAACCACACTATATCGCTGTTGGTACAGTAAGGATGTTCATAGAAGCGCCGAGCAGTAACCATCACTAGGTTAACCCATTCCCTGTGTGCAACAAAGATAGCGAGGATAACACAGGACAACCTTCAAGTAGACATATCAGATATCAAGATATCTTCATGTAATATCATGAAATCCTTTCAACTAGTCCAATTCAGTGACACAAAAACGATTGAGTCATCACAGAACCCACATAGGAGCTTTTTTCCGACACTGAAAGTACGACACATCACATCTCAGCTGTCAGTCAACCTGTCGTGTTCCTCCCTGATGTTGTCATCAGAAACATCACTCCCATGTGAATGGCGTGATTCATGAAGACCTCGTTTGGCTGACTCAAACTGTCCCAACAGCATGCTAACCTAGACGCCCCCCTCTTGCTATCACTGTAGGCTAGGCTAGGCTAGGCTTTGTAACTGGGTGTCCCAGTGTGGGATCAATGTGGTGTGAATGGGACAAAAAGGAAGCTAGAGCAACGGCGGAGTAAAGAGATTCCAAAGAGCTGGGCACCGGGCCAGCCCAAAACAGGTCGGGCTCACTCACATTACCGTCACTGGCTCCTCATATCACCGCTCACTGTCCTCCAGACGTCAGCTTCCCTCTGCTCCCCTGAGGGGGGTTTGAGGATCACCACACCCACGCTACATCTCTCCAGCAGCCAAGGTGGGGCCTGTCCTACAGGCAGGGTGGGGGCCAGACCGTTACGAGCTGGTCAACCCAGCTGTAGAGAGAAGTAAAATAGTCAACACACATGTTTTATATTAGTGATGTATATGGCCGTATTAATAGCTCTGTTTTGGACTGATTGTACTGCTTCAGTTGATATCGGAGGGACTGCCAGGTTAATGTGTCAGCAAAGTACAAATGTGTAAATTCAAGTCACACTTTATCTCCCGTGTCATGAACATGGTGAGGCTTTCTGAACGTTTAGGGCTCTTGTTATTAAGTCTCTTTCGGTTAATTATGTCATTTTAAATGTCAAGAGTTATGTTTGAGATCTGTTCAATGTAACAACTTGGCATTCACCAAGACAACATAACCCGTCAATGTCTTTGTTCTAAAAACTTGACATTAACCATGACAACTTAACCTTTCAATGTCTTTGTTTTGACAGCTTGACCTTAGATGCTTGCAGGGTTGATACTAGGGGTGTGCACGGGTACACGTGCACACCCCTAGTATCAACCCTGCACACGGAGATAACCATGGCAACCAGTCAAACAAATGTTCTTTTTGCGACTGTTGTAACCGGTCTAGTTGATCCTCACCTGCAGCCTTCTGACCTGCAGCCTCATGTGCTTACGACTGTCACGTTGTTACATACATTAGCATATGTCATGGTGCTATGGTGATATGGTGCTAATCTGTGTATTTGCACACCTACACTTAACACATGTAGTTGTTCAAGGCTACACATTTCACAGCAAACACCTATTAACTTGGACTTCAAGAGGAAAGGGTTGTCAAGCTACACACATTAATTCAGTCACCTCAGAAGGAACCAGAAGGTATTTGTGGCGCTCTACAAGTATTCAGCTTCCCCAGTAAGGACACGGACAGTATTCTGTCTGCCATAAACATGACCCAGAGGTTGGTGCTCTTACTCAGCAAAGGGAGCTCGCATTGCAGAGTGCATGTTAGCGATGTGCTCCTACTACAGAGCCACTGGGGCAGGGCTGCCGGACTGCGGGTATAAGTTACACAGTTGTGGGGGGGGGCCCAAGGCAGAGGGGGGCCCATGGGAATAAAAAAATAATAAAAAATAAATCATGTCTGTAGAATTTTCTAACATCCCCTAGTGGTAAGGCTAGGCTAGGCTTTGTAACTGGGTGTCCCAGTGCCCCTAGCGGTAACAATTGCTCTCCCCCCCTTTCCCCCGGGCAACAATTCTGCCCAGGGGGCTGGTAGGGGGAATCCGGGGGGGGGGGCATCAATTATAATCTTATGATAATGTAGTAATAATATGAAAAGTAGTAGATCTCAAAATGTGGTGTTGACGTTGGGCATGTTGTTTGGCAGCCATTAGAGCCCATAATGTGTATTCTTAGCAATAGGCAACGTTGCTTCCGCAAAGCTTCAGTTTGGTGGTTTACATTTTGACACAATTACACAAAACAGGTTGTATTTGTGTTGACATGTTCAACAGTCATACAATGACACAATATATGTTGTATTTCCCATTGTTCATATCTGTGTTCGTGAAATGTTGAACCCTGGCCTTGGCGTGGTTTGTCCCTAACATGTCTGTCTTCCGAACATGTCTGTCTCTCTCTGTGTGTTCCAGCTGGTGGCGTCCATCGTCTTCATCAGCTTCGGCGTGGTGGCGGCGTTCTGCTGCGCCATCGTGGACGGGGTGTTCGCCGCCAGGCATATCGTAAGAACTGTAAACACACATGGGCGCCTCAACAAAGTCATTCAATAGCAGCCTAATGTATAGCCCTGCACTTAGGGGCCCCGTCGGAGTCTTCATCCACTCTGCACGCGGGACGCATCAAAGGGTTCCATAGATGATGAAGTGGGCTTGACATTAAGTCTGAGGTGATGAATAAATTAATTTATTCATCACAAACACAGACTCCTTATGATAAGGAGTCTGTGTTTGTTTGTGTGTGTGTGTGTGTGTGTGTGTGTGTGTGTGTGTGTGTGTGTGTGTGTGTGTGTGTGTGTGTGTGTGTCTATGCCGGTGTATGGATTGATGTTAGACGGGTAGGTGTATATTTAAAGGCATATTGCACAGCACTATTGGCATTCCTCTCCGCATTCCTCCTCGATGCTGACAAGGTCCAACATGATCGTCTCAGGAGGGGAAAATCTATTTATATATAGATATAGATATATATAGATATATTAATATATATAGATGTATAAATGTTTTAACAACGCAGCCATAACAGCCAACAATTGATATAAAAGAAACAATTCTGCCTGATTTGCTGAACATTGACTTCTCCCTCTGCAAATTAAATAACCTATTATCCTTTCTGTATCGTTGTTTTAAATGACAAAGATTAATTTACCAACGGCTAACTCAGTCCATTCAGCATTGTCCTTCTGCCCCTCTGTTGACTCACTAACCCTGAGAGTGATGTTGTGGCCTGGGTGTTCTCTGGGTGTCTGGGTGGTGTGAGGTCCTCCTGTCCCCCCCGCTGTGTGTCTCATAACTGCCCCCCACCCCAGGACCTGCGCCCGCTGTACGCCGGCCGCTGCGACTTCCACTCCAGTGACACCTCATCCGAGCGTGACGTAAATAACCCCCGCCGCTCTCGCCTAATAAGCAGTAGTGCCCCTGGTCGTGGTAGTATTGCTGCACCCCGGATCCATTTCATTTTCGTTCATAAATGTGAAGGGATTGATGTCGGGTCCCGCCGGCCGGATGTCACATCGGCGGCCGGCGGGCGTCGCTTCAGGCCTCTGAAGCCGTGGTAACCGTCTGTCTTGGGCCCCAGGTGCCCTGCCCAACGCCCTCCAAGATGTCCTGCAAGCTGAAGGTGAAGGGAAACACCTGCTACTGCTGTGACCTCTACAAGTGTGGGAAGTGAGTTTCAGTCCCGGCCCCCCCCCACCTGCATGACCCCCTCCCCAACCCCAGCGCTGCCCTGCTTCTCCGCTCCTCTGATCTGTACTTAACCCCGGTCACCCCTTTACTACTTACTGCACCGTTTTTTAAAGGAAAACCAAACCCTCCAAATGGGATGAGGGATGAGAGGTGATGAGTTACATGTCGGGGTTATGGATCCTGAGCGAAATCTAATCTTTGTGCCTTAAATCTAAAGATTTGTGCCTTAAATCTAAAGACTTAAATATAAAGATTTGAGGCACAACGTTTTAAAGTGAAAGATAAGTGTAAATCTTAGATTGTACGTCAAACCGTACGCTCCTACCGTACGGGGCACGGTAGGAGCAATAGTGAAACCTTGAACAAATATAGAAACTATTTCTTGAACAGCCATATAGTCCGGCTCCTAAATTCAAATTGTTTTTCTGATGGTTAGAATACCTTGGTTTTCCTTTAAAGGACTAAATGTTTGGATATCTGTGTAACTAATCATATTTACAGTATAAACCGGTTATATTTATATTGTGAGTTTGTAAATTGTACCAGAAGAAAAAGAATGTTTTTTTTCTTGTTACCTATGTTTCAGAGAGCATCCTCTTATGGGACAGCAGAATAAAGATGTTTTGAAAAAGTTTAGGAAATCCTCCATGATTTGGAAGTAGGTCCCTCTTCTAAGCCCTGGTGGTTGGCTGTTGATGGTCCACCATTTTTGTAGTCTTCTGGGGTTGAATGCGTGAATGTGACCCGTTTGTCTGTGCTCCATCTAAGTGGCCCAGGCTGATTGTGGCGTCTCACTGCATGTCCTGGCTTCTCTGTGCCGACCAGCCTGTCCTCCATTTATGTGATCACACACCGTACCTGTTCATTTGACTGGTGCCATTTCTAGCTCTCTGACTCTCTGGCGTTTTCATGGGTTTTTGTCTCTTTCCACATTCAAAGTAGTTGTTCTTGCGGTAAATCATTTAGCTTATAGGCGTGGTTCTGTTTTCCAACCCTGCCCTCTTTGAAATGTTGTGTTCATCATCTGTAGTCTCCATGATAGCTTTGACTCTTTTTCACTGAGCTTAAACCGCAGTTAAAACGAACAACGAACAAAACGAACACCGAACAAAACTAAAGCCTCTTTGTATTCAAACACGTTTTGAACAGGGCATAATATTTGTTATCGGTTTTGCTATCATTAAAATACACATCAACCATTTGTTAGCATTTATCTTCGGTCCAAGACAGAGAACTAACTGTTGGTTTAAGCTAGTGCTACGTAAACAGAGCCCGAAACTAAAGCTACAAATTAAAATAAAGTAGCATGGAAACATAATAGACATATATACAAATATAAAATATATATTTACATATTAACATATGTAAATATAAAAGACTAGCAATGATAAGAAACACTTCATAAGAAACGGAAAACAGAAACCATAAGAGGTGTCATGATCGGATAACAGCTCTCGCATGACAATGATGATGATGAAGATGACGATGATGACAATGATGGTGATGATGACGATGATGACGAGGCAGCTTGATAACGCCCCACCTGCCCTGTTGCGCCCACTGGGCGAGCCGCGTGGAGGTGGTCGGGGGCTACCACGAGTACGTGGACGTGAAGAGCTGCCAGGACGTGGTGCACCTCTACCACCTGCTGTGGTCCGCCACCATCCTCAACATCGTGGCCCTGTTCCTGGGCATCATCACCGCCGCCGTGCTGGGCGGCTTCAAGGACATGGTGACGTAGAACGCGCCTATTGGAACGTAGCACGCGCCTATTGGAACGTAGAACGCACTTATTGGAACGTAGAACGTGCTTATTGAAACGTAGAACACACCTATTGGAATGTAGAACGCGCCTATTGGAACGTAGAACGCGCTTATTGGAACGTAGAACGTGCTTATTGGAACGTAGAACGCACCTATTGGAATGTAGAACGCGCCTATTGGAACGTAGAACGCGCTTATTGGAACGTAGAACGCGCTTATTGGAACGTAGAACGTGCTTATTGGAACGTAGAACGCACCTATTGGAATGTAGAACGAGCTTATTGGAACGTAGAACGTGCTTATTGTAACGTAGAACAAGCTTATTGGAACGTAGAACGAGCTTATTGTAACGTAGAACAAGCTTATTGTAATGTAGAACGCGCCTATTGTAAGAACGCGCTTATTGTAACGTAGAACGCACCTATTATAAAGTAGAACGCACTTATTGTACTGTAGAACACACTTATTGTTACGTAGAACGCACTTATTGTAACAAAGAACACCCTTATTGTACTGTATGACGCACTTATTGTCATGTAGAAAGCACTTATTGTATGTTGTACGTCCTTGCACGTACAAATAGTACTTAACATCGTGTAGCATCTTATCGCTATCTCTGTTGTATACGGGAATGGGTTAACCTAGCGAATGTTAGTGCTTAGCACTTGTTTCTATGAACATCGTTACCGTACCGACAGCGATACATTGTTGTTTCAGTTTTTTCTGACAAATGTACTTAATGTAAGTCGCTTTGGATAGAAGCGTTTGCTAAACACCCTAAATGTAAATGTTAATGTAGAACAACAATGACAACGGCGATCATCTAGTTTGGACGTAGGGAGAAAAGGCAAAGGGGGGAAGACCCAAAGCAAGGCGAGATCTACTCGATCCAAAGAGTTTCACAGGAGTTCCTCTGGATAAGAGCTTCTCATTACCAGGCCTGCCTGCTCGCCTCTGACTCCTGAACCTCCCCCACCTCTCGCTGCAGATCCCTAACCCGGCCTCAGACGTGTGTGAACCGGAGGCCCTCCCGGCCCCCTCCCAGCCCGCTGCCCCCAGCACCTACCTGAGCTCCTACTACAGCCCTGCCCCCTGCCTGCCGCCCTACACTGCCTACGACCTGCAGGTCAGCGCGCTCCGCCTCTCGCGCTCCACCTCTGAAACACACACTTTGTTGACACAGAATAGGGGCGGGACACAATGTCGATACTGCGATATACGTTCACTCTTCTTTGTGGGATACTAGAATCGATGCACTAGCGCCGATTATATATGCATCGGCATATATATATATATATATATATATATATATATCTTTTTTAAAGACTTACTGGTAAAGACGAGTAATTCATGATAATAATTGCACCTTACCTTTTCACGGTCATTTTGTATTCATAGTCAGACATATGTATCGCTAAAGGATAGACTCTATGAATCGCTGTATCGCGATATTTCCGGTATCGAGGGCCATGTGCTGCGTATCGTATCATACCCTGAGGCACCCTGTTGATTCCCACCCTTGATACGGACGCTGAAACCGTATCAAGGGTGGAAATAAGTATGATAGTAGCGAAAAACAGTGGCGTAACATCATGTTGGTGTGCCCCGGTGCAAATATCGCGTCGCTTGTCGCGTTTCCCTGCTTACTACGCCGAGGGTTTCAGATAATTTAGTTAATTGATTAAGGGCGCCACCAGAGGGCGCCCCCGACACATTTGTCTCCCGGGGCGATTTTGAATTTTTTCTTCCTCCGGTGCGGTGCACCGCTTGCACCGGCGATATTTACGCCACTGGCGATAAAAGAGTAATAGCGTTTTAGATATTACCGGTATCGTGGGCCATGTATGGCGCATTGTATCATCTCTGTCCCAGCTCCCGCGCTGTGAGTGACGTTCCTCTCCCCCCCCCCCCAGGGCTCCAGCACCCTGCCCGACTCCTCCGGGCTGTCGGACGAGTCCCAGTCGGGGGCCAGCCACATGTGGCCCAACGTGGTGCCCCCGCGATACTCCCCCCCGCACTTCCCCCCCGACGAGAAGCCGCCGCCCTACAGCCCCTGACAGCCCGCCGGCGCTGGGCGCTGGGGGGGCGCTGGGGGGGGTGGGTGGGGGGGGGGGAGGATACTCGTTACTTGCTTCACTATAGGAGCAATAAGTGTAAAAAAAGAAAAAAGAGAAAATGGCCTGCCGTCTGTCCGGGCGACGAGAGGGTCACCGTGTCCATCTGCACGAGCGCTGCCGTTGAGGCCGGCGGCCGGCGACGGCGCCCGCCTCGGACCGCAGCCCCGCACCGCCTCCCCTCAGCCGCCCTGGGGAGCGGCGTGGGGCTGGATGAGGTCCAGAGGCCACTCCCCCCTGCCAGGGTCCCCCAGTGCGTCGACGCGCGCCTCCAGAACCAGAGGAGCTCCCGGCGCCCCCCGGAACTGTTTACACCTCTGCCTTAAGACGACTGACTTCCGGCGAAGGCCCCGATGGATCCTGTGCATTCGGCTCGGCTCTCGCGGCGTGAAGCCCACCTCCGTGTGGCTCGCTCCTCGCGACCACGCTGGTTTTCTGCAATGTTCGTCCGTTGCCTCTTCCCAACCGGTGGCATGACCTGGTGCGGGGGGGACGCTAGGTAGCGCGCTGTGTGTTTCATTTGCAAAGGCACGAGGAAGCCCCGCCGTAGGAACGCTACGACAGCCGGGGGCTTCCCGCTCTCTCACGGCGGTAGGTCCTAGCTGCTAGAGAGAACTGAAAACTGTGCAGAGTTTCTGCGCCCGTGTAGGTTTCTTTAGAGAGGGTGAAGAGTGTCTTCCACTGGAACCCAACCAGTCTGTTAGCTGTAACGTTAAACGCCACCCACTTTTTTCAACACGTAGAGAGGCTCCTTCGAGGCATAAAGCTTAGTATCTTATAATCCACATGGCCTTACTTAGTCAAGTATATTTAGTAATTACGCGACCAGTTTTCCACTCAAGGGTCGGACTGTGCCACACTAATTGTATTTATGCGATCAGTTGTGGGCTTTCTCTCTGTAAATAAATGAAGCTCATGTCCTTTTCCAGTTGGATATCCCCCTCATACCACTACCAGGCTGTGGGTGGGTTTGAGTAAAGTCCCGAACAGCTCGTAGCAGGCGGTGGTACTTTCTGCCAACATCACTGGCCTTCCACTGGGGAATGCTTTTATCATTCAGGCTGCTTATCGTTTGAAGAGCACTCTCTCAGGCGCTGACGAAGTGTTGTTTCTTTGCCATTAAAACTTTTATGGAACTGTATTGTTTTTCTAAATAAAGTGTCTGAACTACTCCTGAGATGTATGAAAACATGTTACTTCACCCACAGTGAACCCACTCAATCAAACTTGAAACTGATAGACATGTCTACGCTGAAATACAACCCCTTTAATTTACTTTATCACGATAGTGAATAAGTACTCAGTGGCACGCGTGATACAATGGTAAATGAATAAGAGTTTTGTGTCAATACACTTTAATAATAATTATACAACTTGTAGGAAAGAGGACATGGAAAGTACAAACCTGTAGAAAGGACACCACAACAGACATGTTTTGAGTTTATTTAATGCCAAAAGCACACGAGACCTTATAAATACATTTCAGATGAACGTTGACAAGTAAAGAAAAAAAAGGCCATGGGCACAAATATACATTATAAAAAACACCCCCCTTCCTTGGTTAGTCTCACCCTAAACCTGCTAGATCTCAAATGAATGACATGAAGTCGTTTGGAATGAAATAATAATACCCCATGACCCACACTGCTACCCTGATAAAACACAAAAAATGTAACAGACAAATACATGAGACGTATTCCAAAATAGTCTTTTTACTGCATGATTATCACTAAGTGCTATATTTACAGACTAGAGTACATCGCTGTAGCCCTCCGAACCCACCTCTTTAAATACAATCACAGCCCGGGTACAACCACCAGGGGGCGTCTGGCACGGACAACAGTTTGACGTGACGGGAAGAATGAATATGGCCAGCATATAGGGCGACTCACAACAGAACACTGAAGGGCCGTGAGGATCAATCAAAATGAAGAAATAGTTTAACCAGTCTTTTAAAATCCATGGATTAGTGCAAACCTCATTGGACTATTTACTCTTTTTCAAAAGACATATCAATCAAACTTTACGTAGGATCAATTGGGCCATAAGAGGTTAACAGGGAATAAAAACAAAGCCATTCATGATTTAAAATGTGGGACTGGACTGAATCAAAGCACAATGAATTGTGTGCAATAAAATTAATCCATACATCTTTCATTTTATGCTGGAGTCATCCTTTCACAGTGGGAAGTCTGAAACATGGGTTAATCAACCAATATTTGTTCCTGGTGCCATAATAAACATTTATACGTTAACATCGTACAGTACAGTCAATCTGTGATGAACCAGATGATAAACAATAAGTAACATTTAAAGATTGAAACCCTTTAATTAAAATCCTTAATGAGATAAAAATCATGATTTCGAACGCCTGAACTTGAAATAGTTGAGGTTGCTTTAGAATTCAAGGAATGTTAATCAAATCTCATAATATAATAATGAGCTTTGAACGAGAGCACAAATAAGAAAGGCTCTGAATAAGTCTGGAGTTAGAACTAAAGACGTTTTTTTTATTATTTGGATTTTGTTATGTTTTTTTAACTCAAAATATGTAAAATAATTTCTTGAAGGCATTCACGCATCTGGCATTCACAAAAATGTTTTATTACTAATACCTTTCAGTTAACACAGACCATAATTGTTACCACAAAAAAACGATATAACGATGTCAGTGAGTGAGAGCCTATCGCAAGAACACTTCAAGGAAAACACGAAGCAGGGGTAAGAAACAATGTTGAAGAATAGGGATGCACCGATACCGATACCAGGACTCAGACCCGATACGTCGTCGATACTGTGACGATTTTCTCGTCACACTTCTCAGATGCAACCAGGCGATACCACTTTGCGCAACGTCGCGTAACGTTTAAGAACCAGCAAGCCCAAACGTTTTGGTTTCATTTTTTTGTCGTGTTTTGTCCTCTATGATCATCAACATAGGAATCAATGCCATTTTATCACCGTAACTAAAACAAGTCTCCAATTGAGAGAACAGAAGGGCAACGTGTGGCACATTTCACATTCAACATCGATCATTAGAACACTCAATCACAACGGCCGTACTAAAAAAGTATCACAAAGTGGCCGTGGGCTGTAACCATGGCGATAACACGCCCCCCTCTTTCTTACAGTTTTCTAAACTGTAATGGTATTTTTCATTCGGTATCGGCATTTTTATCGGTACTCGGAACCTGGGTCTGAAAAAAAAGTGGAATCGGTGCATCCCTACTGAAGCGTAAGAAGCTGTGAAAGGCACAGGTACCAGAGTCACCCCCCCCCTCCCCCTCAGTAGGTCTCCGGGATGACAAAGTCGAACTCGGGGTTGCCCTGCTGCTGCGGGGGGTTCATGCCCGGCCGCGACCGGGCGTCAGAATCCACGAAGATATCGTTCCAGCTCAAAATCTTACTCTGCTGCGTGGGCGACTGCATCTCCCCGCCGCCACCCCCGCCGCCGGGCATGACGTGCTGCACGCTGCCGTCCTCCCCGATCATGCGGACGCCGCCCTCGTGGGCGGGCCAGCCCGAGGGCGGCGTGGGGAGGGACTTGTAGGGCAGCAGGCGGTACAGGTTGTTGGGGGTGTCGTCCTTCTCCTTGCGGCCCGACGGGTCCTGGTTGTGCGCCTGCTTGCAGTGCGTGGACAGCACCTGGTAGTTGAGGAACATGTCGTTGCACATCAGGCACTGGTAGCGCCGCTCCCCGGTGTGGTGCGCCTCGTGCTTAGTCCGGTACTCGGCCAGCGCGAACACCTTGTTGCAGTAGCGGCACGGGTACTTCTTCTCCCACGAGTGCGTGTTGAAGTGCCGCCGCAGGCTGGTGAGGCACACGTAGGGCCGCTTGCAGACCATGCACACGTAGAAGGTCTTCCCGTCCATGATGAGCTCGTAGTGGTCCTCCGGCTCGCTCTTGATCTTCTTCTTGCCCGGGCTGCCGGCCGGCGACGCCGCGCCCTCCTCCAAGGGCTTGAGGGGCGTGGCCATCAGCGCCCGCCTCCCCTTGGCCGCCTTGGAGCCGCCCTCGTCGGGGTCCTCCTTCACGGGGACGATGTCGTACGTGTTCTCGCCGATGTTGGCGTACACCTTGCACCCCGACGAGAGGGCGTCGATCTCCAGGGCCTTGTCCAGCGTGATGGTCTTCTTGGCCACCACGGCCGCCTGGGGGAAGCTGGCCCCGGCGCCGTGCCCGGACGACATGTCCGAGAGGCGGATCTTAAAGTCCCCCTGCTGGGCCGTGGCACACACCTGCTTCTTGTGGACGGCCATCATGTCGCTGCTCTCGCAGGGCTGCGGCGTGTTGGGGGACACGGGGGTGAGGCTGTGCAGGCTGGAGACGGGCGTGGTGGGCGTGGCCCCGGAGGAGACCCCGGCCGGGGAGCAGGGTATGCTGGGGGATGTGTTGGGGCTGGGGTGGGGCCGGGAGATCGGGACCCCCTGGGGGGAACTCTTCAACGCGGACGGCGCGCCGTCCTCGGCTTCAGGTGGATCTGTCGCCCCCGCGGTACTTTGCGGTTCCCGCTTTTTGTCCGACGCTGCGTCCCCCGACTCGCCGGCTTCCAGGTCGATCACCGCCGGCTTCGGGTTCTCCTCCGCCTTCTTGGAGTCCGTTTCCGAGACGAACATGACGTCGTCGTTATCGGAGTCCCCGTCGTCGTCGGCGGATTTGCACGTCTGGTTAAACTCCTCGGCCGATATCGAGAAGGACTCGGTGATGATGGGCATCACCTTGGTGGACACGCCGCTCTTGCACTCGGGGTCTTTCGACAGACCCGGTAAGCCCTTCACTTGGGACAGAAGCGCCCCCAAGTTGGCGAGGAACTTGACGCCCAGTATCTGTCCGGCGCTGATGAGCTCCTCCAGCATGTCGGATCGGACGCGGATGATCTTGGAACTGTAAATGTAATTGAGGATCTGTTCAAAGATTTCTGCTTTGATAAAGTTCAGTTCGATGACCTGCCCGGCGACGGAGAAGAGCTGGTGAAAGTAAGTGCTGGAGGCGGACAGAATCGTTTTGTGGGCTCTGAACTTCTTGTCCTGTATGATTATCGTGACGTCGCAGAACAGTCCATGGTTCCTTTGGTCGTTCATGGACCTCAGCACAGTGGCGGAGTATTGTGTGTCCGTGGCGGAGATCAGCTTGAGGTTCGGCATGCCTAAAGCGGGGAGAAAACAAGAGAAGTTAATGTAGGTATATTCAGGTTATGGCACCATCATGATTACATTAAAGTACTGCTCCAAAACAATGTGCAGGTAAACACAATGTGTGTGTGTGTGTATTTGTTTATGTGTGTGTGTGTGTGTATTTGTTTATATGTGAGGGTGCGTGTGTGTGTATTTGTTTATGTGTGAGGGTATGTGTGTGTGTGTGTATTTGTTTATGTGTGAGGGTATGTGTGTGTGTGTGTGTTTGTTTATGTGTGAGGGTGTGTGTGTGTGTGTGTGTGTGTGTGTGTGTGTGTTTGTTTATGTGTGAGGGTGTGTGTGGGTGTATTTGTTTATGTGTGAGGGTGTGTGTGTGTGTGTTTGTTTACAGGTTCTGATATATATCAAATTGACAGTCAAATCCATCATTAAAAAGTAGACATTATTTATGTTGCCTCTAAAGTAATCTCTATTTTTAAACTTGCTTTGACGGTTTAATATATTTGTACTTCTATTAATACATATGTCACATTCTGTACGTCCCTCAAGGCATTTTCTAACGGCGTTTCCTATTTAAGTCCACATTGGATGTCTTTATTTCCGACCTTGCCATTGAAGTCATGTATAATTGAGTGAAAGAATAAAAAAAATGATTTTTCTGCAACTAGCACGATAGCAGTAGCTGCTAACATGCAAACAAAAACACAGCTAACGTTAGCTCCTCCATCCAAGTGCGCTGTGTATTTCAAACACGTCCATGCCACCACACCCTTGCTACACCACACACAGGGACCTGCACGAAGACCTGGGGGTTTAGTGACCCGGTCATCGCGCTGAGAGAGATCAAGACCAGGACATGCACATAGGTGGTCCAGGCTAACAAAAGTAACGCAGCCCTGCATTTGTTCCTCCTTCAATGGGCGACAGCGCGGCCTTCCGTGGCAGAGAGGTTTCCCCCACACACACATACACACACACACACACACACACACACACACACGGGATGAGGTCTTCTTCAGGCTGTTCAGACCGATTGCATGCAGGGTATCACTTACCTGCGCTTTCTGTTTTTCTGTTTTGACCAAGCCGGATTGTTACCTGCAGTTGTAACTTAGCGAGGCACAGACGACAAAAAAATAGACCGCCGCGGCACGTCTCTGAGGTTCACTACCGCTGTCATGACCCAGCCGGCCACCTGGGGCCGCTGTAGGGAGGCCACTACTTCTTTCATGACCCGGGCGGCCACCAGGGGCCACTGTAGGGCGGCCACTACTGCTGTCGTGACCCGGGCGGCCACCAGGTGCCACTATAGAGCGCCATCAGAGTACGTTTTTAGACTTCGATAATTGATTTATTTCTAAAACCCAAAATATAATAATAACAATAACTATATTTAATCATGATAATGTTAATAAAGGTTTTTAGTTGTTCAAATGCAATATCGACTGGTTAACGAGCCTTGAACCAGTACAGGACTGTTCCCAAGAGGAACCTTGCTTCCCTGTACGCTGTTCTTCGGGTAGCGATCTACGGAGGCACAATATCCTGTTTGGAAACGTTTTCCGAGGGCAACAATCGTCATGGCGTATCAGGGCTCTCGGTAGAGGCCCAGTTGTTGTTTTGTTCCCCAGTTCTGCCGTGGTCGTGTGTTTTAACGGCAGCCAGGATGCCCATCTACGACCGCTCATCAGACCGCAACCCCGATGGTGGCAGAGACCATAGTCCGGGCCGGACCAGAGACCATAGTCCGGGCCGGACCAGAGACCATAGTCCGGGCCGGACCAGAGACCATAGTCCGGGCCGGACCAGAGACAGGAGTCCGGGCCGGACCAGAGACAGGAGTCCCGGCCGGACCAGAGACCACAGTCCCGCTCGTCCCCGGCGGCGGAGCAGGTCTCGGTCCCGCAGTGGAAGCCACGGAGGCCGAGATTTGTCTCCGGACTACTTCGGTCCAAAACTCCCGAAGCCCCGAAACAGGGAAAGGGAACGAGAAGAACACGAACATCGGCTCCATGAGGCCCGGAACATCAAGAGGATCCGCATGGGGAGCCCCCGCCGTAGCCGCTCCAGGTCCAGGGAGAGGCACGGCCAATGGACGGAGCAGCGAGGCGGGCCGAACGACTACTACGACCAGCAGCGGGACGACGCGCAGCGGCAGCGGCAGGAGGCCTTCATCGCCAGGTAGCTTATTAAACGCAGTGTTCCCTATATGCGCAACGTGTTTGAGACGTTGGCCGTATATATATTTTTAAATAATAAACAACAAATTATTGCTTGTTGTTTTTTTTCTACCAGGCGGCTACAGGAACGGGAGAGGATTGGGGAACTGGGCTCCCCTGAAGTGTGGGGGTATTCTCCAAGAGTCAAGGAACCAGAGTACGTTTGTAATCGTTATCCCTTTAAATATTGATGTGTTGTCTCGAAGTGAGCCGTTCAACATGTAACTCCAGCGGCCCAGTATCGCTTGAAATCCATCTAAAGTGTGTTGGTCATTCCTCCAGCTCTGACGAGTTCACACCCGTTGAAGACGTGAAAAACAGCAGTTCAGATGACAGCTCAGACGGTATTACGCTCGATATCCTTCCCACCCTTTGCACCCACGTTACAAATTTAATTTAAATGTATTCAAATATTGTTTGATGCTTGCAGACGATAAGAAGAAGAAGAAAAAGAAGAAGAAGAAATCCAAAAAGAAGAAAAGCAAGAAGCACTCAGAAGACAGCGAGTCCGGGTCAGATTCTGACGGTATGATGTTTCTCATGGTTTCACATCCCATTGTTTGTTTTTCAAAAGTGTTTTTAGGTGTATAATATATAGTGTACTCTACCCATTTCAGAGGAAGAAGTGAAAAAGAAGAAAAAAAAGAAGAAAAGCAAAAAGTAAGTTTGCCTTTCCAAATGTATATTTGTTAATCTCCCACAGAGCAAAAGGAGAAACGATGCATAAAGATTCATATTTTCATCTTAATTTTCCATCAGGTCAAAGAAGTCCAAGAAGAAGAAGGTGAAGAAGAGCAAGAAGGCGTCCAGTGGGTCCAGCAGTGAGGAGTCCGGGGGGGAGGAGGGCGAGGATGACGAGGACGGGGGGCTGGTGTGGGTGGAGAAGACCTGCATGGATGAGAACCTGGTGGGCCCCGAGGCCCCACTGGCCCAGATGTCGCAGGACGACAAACCTCTCGAGTGGGTACACGTCAGAGAACGATAACGCTACTTTGGTCAGGTTAGCGTCAGGCGTTTTCATTGAACCTGCTGTTTGTCTCTTCAGTTTCGGCCACGCCCTGTTGCCGGGTGAAGGCGCGGCCATGGCGGAGTACGTGAAGGCGGGAAAGCGTATCCCGAGAAGAGGAGAAATCGGACTGACCAGTGATGAGATCGCCAACTTTGAAAAATCTGGCTTTGTTATGAGCGGTAGCAGGTATGTTATCCGTGCAACACTGTCCCATAATATAAATGGGTCTGAGTTAATTCAGATAAATCACTATCTCAGAAATACATTTTAAAATTGTATGTGACTACCAAAGTATAACACTTGCAGGTTTGTCTTCAAATTTACCTGGAAAAGATTAGCTGTTCAATGTCTTTTTAAGTTATTGAAATACTCCTACTGGATCAGTTTTTATAGATTTCTTCTATGGAGTCCAGTAATCACTTTCTGAAGATGAAATGTTCTTTAATGATCTGCGTATGCCTGACTGTATGGTACTACTCACTGAAACCTCTGAAGTCCACTTGTTTCTGACGTTGCACCGCTGACTGATCATGTGTCCTTTTCAGACATCGCCGTATGGAGGCTGTGCGTTTGAGAAAGGAAAACCAGATCTACAGTGCGGACGAGAAGAGGGCCCTGGCCTCCTTCAACCAGGAGGAGCGACGGAAGAGGGAGAGCAAGATCCTCTCCAGCTTCAGGGAGATGGTGTACAGGAAAACCAAAGGCAAAGATGAGAAGTGAACGGGGCATCTCAAGCTTTGGTTCTGGGTTTGTCTGTCTCAGTTTTATAGCAGTGTTTTATAGTGAAAGCCCACATGCATTGTCCAGCCTAGTTTTGTAAGCAAATTCTATTTTTTTGGTTTTTAAAACTGTACTGTGCAGACATTTTTTTTGCTTTTAATTTGATTGGACATTTGTACTAGTATGAGTCAGATTGGCTCACTATGGTATAAATACTGTATTGTCAATTATATTTAGCAATTGGTTGTGGGCTTATTCTGCTCTTTACCTTGTGTAAATTCCCACACATTCAGAAACCCACTGTGGTTAATAAATTCTTGAATGTACCCCCAGCTTCCTTTGGGTTAAAACTCGGCCGTTATTGTTCTTTAATGTTATGAAGCACATGATTTATCCTTTTGTTTTATGTTTTTTTTTTTTTTTTTTTTCTTTTACAAAGACATCTTGGGAAGCACTAGAGTTGTCTGGTCGGATGGTTCAAAGGTTGGCTCAATGGCCTCGGGCAAATACTAATCTGAATCCAAACTGAGGGATCTTGACTGATAAAAGACAAAACATATGTATATCCCAATTTTTTTTTAAATTTTAATGTAAACAAATATAGCTCTAATCAATTAGAGCTGCTACACAGAGCAGGTGACACGCACCAATCCTTCTTGAAATTTTAGTTTTGGTTTTATTAAAATCACATTAGAAATTAAAAGGAAAAGTCAATGCAGCAGTGATCCTCGGTTTAGGCAGGGAAAGATATGCACTATTTACTTACTTTTCTTCCTTCTAAACATTGGAATATTTGGAATAAACTTGTCTGAAGCTTGGAATGTTTTATTAGGTCCAGCCCTACTATTCAGAGGTTGGTAGTAAAAAAAGTATAAATACTTTAGGCTACTGTTCTTAAGTAGGCTAGTTTTCATGCATCTGTACATGAATTTATTTTTCTCACTACTTATGAATATTTCTCCCTACATTTACACACCTGTAATTTGTACTCCTTACATTTTCAAACCAGGTCCATTATCCATTAATTTATTCTGCATGCTTACGTGCCTTCCCAAAAGGCTTAATTAGACCTGATTGTGTTCTGTTTTTTGATCACTTTGAGTTCAGTGTTGACAGACAACTGATTGGCACTGTGGATACATTTTTTGTATTTATTAATTTGTTTTTTTTAGTTGAAGTTAGAATGGATTAACTTTAACGTCTCTTGAATAATATGACGTGAAGTTGAATCAGTACTTCTACCAGTATGTTTTTTCTACTTTGTCTACTACTTGAGTATATTTTTGCAACTGAGTTGGGGTCCCACCTTGATAACAGCAGATTAGTATCTGGCTGTCTGTAGAGGCACATTATGTAAGGTTCAACTATCAGTAAAGGCTTATATTTCATGAACAGGGCCCTCCATAGAGGTAATGGCAGTCCCAATGCAAAATCCTGTTAGTGGCTTGCACCTTTAGTTGAGACTACTGAGTGAAGAACAGACAGGCACAATGTAAATCGTATTTGACGTGTATAATGTTAGAATTAACTGTACACTTGTTTGAATAATTGAAACCATAAGGTTTAAACATATTTATTATACAACACATTTTAGCAGTGACATCTTGCCGTTCTCATTGAATGTTTTCAAGTCCCTAAAAAAAGAAGAAAATAACATCAGTTTTCAAACACATTTTGGGTGTGGACCTGCAGGCCCCATGGGGAGTCAGATGTTACCTTGGATTGATGGTACTCTCCCTTCCCAGACACCCTCTTGTCTCTCTCCATCAGATACCACTGGTACGGTACCCGGGCTAATCTCTTCTCCTGCAAACACAAACGTCTCATCATCTCAAACAACAGTTTTATATTGAAGAATATTTCGACGGGCATGTACAGAGGTTTGGTGATAAACAGTGGACTCTCTCAGACATCCTGGGGGTCTTGCAGGCGGGCTGCAGTCAGCTCACCTTCCCTCCGTTGGTGAACTTGTGGATCTGTATCGTCGCGGCTCCAGGGATGATGAGACACGCGGTCATGATGGCCAACCCGGGCAGTATCTCATACCACATGCTGTCGGTGCTTCTGGACCATGCAGCTCAGTTATATATTCAATAAGACGCTTTAAAAGGAGCGTCTAACGGGAGGAAGCCAACAAAATGTCCAACGTCCTCACAACAACTTGACGGTCATCCGTTCACTTCCGGGGCGCAGCGAGCTTTTACTCTTAATTTTAATAAAATATCAACGCAAACTGATTTTTGGTGCAGTGTGTGGATTTTGAATTTAAATACAAGTGAAATCATAATCATGAACATACTATTACATAGTAATATAACAAAAGTAATATATTGCATTGTCAAGTACATATACAACAACTATTAAAATGTTTTATTTTTTGTAGACAGGACTTAGAGATATCTCTATAATTATTTCTCGTAGAGTGATTATATTTAAATTAATGTATTCCGTATTATTTTCCATTCAAAGGTGCTGTGCGCGTTGTTTTGATTGGACCACAGCGCCCTCTATCGCCCTGGAGACAGAACTACCACAGCGCCCTCTATTGCTCTGGAGACAGAATTACCACAGTGCCCTCTATCGCCCTGGAGACAGAACTACCACCGCGGTCTCTAGAGGAAGTGCCTGCTAGATACTTTGGTCGCTAACTCACAGCTAAGAAGTAAACAGAAACAGCGTGGATGGACATTCATAAGAACTGATCTCTAAACCAAACTTTCGACCATGAAGGAGGACAAGGAGAACACCCGCCCCAAGGAGAGGAGGATGGAGGGGAAATGCGAGGAGGGAGAGAAGATCGAGAAGCCGAAGGAGAGGAGAGAGGCGATGACAAAGGTACGACCGGCTAGCTATGCTAGCGTCGGGTCAGCACGTTTGTTTGGATAACTTTCGTCGGGTAAAACGCCCCACCAGTTGGATTGTTTATTGTACGTTTCCATGTTCGTGTTTTTCTTCCGACGGTCCTTCTAACTCCACCGCTGTGTTCAGATCGTGATCAGACGGCTGCCCCCGAGCCTCACCAAGGAGGAGCTGGAGGAGCAGCTGCAGCCGCTGCCGGACCTCGACTATCTGGAGTTCTTCTCCAGTGACACCAGGTGAGGCGGTCCTCCTTATGAAACAGTTCATGGAGGTTTAATACTTGAGCGTTCACACGACCTTCGTCTTTCTTTGTATGTTTCTAGCCTCTCCCCCCACGTCTTTTCAAGGGCGTATATTAACTTCAAACAACAAGAGGATATCGTCCTCTTCAGAGATAGGTTTGATGGATATGTTTTCATCGATGGCAAAGGTATTAAGAACATGCATTTTACTATGGGAGGCTTCGTTTGAGGTACAATTATGACTAGATAATTACTAGACATTTTTGTTAACTTGCTTCCTTGTTTTCTTCTTAACAGGACAAGAGTATACAGCCGTTGTGGAGTTTGCGCCTTTTCAGAAGATTGGCAAGAAAAGAATCAAAAAACGAGATGCAAAGTGTGGAACCATAGATGATGGTAAAGTTATTGTCGACAGCCATATCGGAAAATGTTATTCCTGCAACGTTTATATTCAACCATCTCCTCCACCCTAACCAATATCCATTTTGAGCTTTCCTTGAACCTCAGAGACCATGTCTGGAACATCTACTGTCAATGTCTAGCTTTTAGTATAGAGCTACTTTTTAAACGTTACATAATGGGAATCAAACTTTGAAAAAAGTGGTTTCATGAAGATTGCCGTTTCCGTTTTAGATCCTGATTACGAAAGGTTCCTGGAAGTATATAATGGACATGATGACGAAAAGATGACATCCACTCCAGAGACTCTCTTGGAAGAACTTGAGGCGAAAACCAAAGAGCTTGGTGGTATGTAACATGTGGATTTTAAAATGAAAATATAACACAAGTCTAGCGAAGTATTCAAACAAAATGATTCACTCTTGCCCCCCTTTACAGCCAGAAAAACAACTCCCCTCTTGGACTTTCTGAAGAATAAGCAGGTCATTTTTTGGTGGTAAAATATTGCAGGATACACTTTATATACTTTACATTAATGGTACAATTATATAATTAACATTTACCCATTTAATCTGTGAACTTTAACATTGTGCAGAGAATCAGAGAGGAGAAGAAGGAGGAGAGGAGGAGGAGGGAGCTCGAACGCAAGAGACAGCGTGACGAGGAGCGACGGAAGTGGCGCGACGAGGAGCGACGGAGACGCAAAGACAACGACAGGATGAAGAAACCGGACCGGCCCTCGGACAAGGACCAGGGGAAGGAGGAGCCCAAGATCAAGGTAGCTACTGCGGAGGGCCCAAGCATCGGCTTCAACTCTGCCAAAAATGTGATGTTATTTATGAATATTTTCTTGAACCCCTCTTATCCAGCTCCTGAGGAAACCAGACAGAGGGGAGGAGATGGACACGGAGAAGCCTAAAGACAAGCCGAAGAGACTCGAGAGGCCAATGAAAGACATGGGAGTGATGGGGAGTTTGGATCTGAAGAAGAGGATGATAATCGACAACAAGGAAGACCGACCCAGGAAGTGAGTGAGCCGATTCTCAGGAAGAATTGTCGTTATGTATATATAATATATGTAAGGGATTAACACACTGTCACTCTCCTAACACGCTCGTAGGGTCGATGAGGAGGGACGCAAAGAGTTCCGGGAGCGTGACATCGTTCGGGACCGGGAACGTGACGCTATTCGAGACCGGGACGCCGTTCGTGACCGGGAAGCCATCCGAGACCGGGATGTTGTCAGAGACCGGGACGTCGTCAGAGACCGGGAACGCGACCGGGAGAGGGACAGGGAACGCCGGCAGAAGGAGAAGGACCGCATCCGGCGTCAGGACGAGGACAGGAGGCGGCGGCGGGAGCGCCACGACGGCGAGAACGCCTGCAGGAAGAGAGAAGAGGCCGGGAAGCGGGACAAGGAGCGCGACTGGGACAAGAAGAGGGGGAGCAGCGCCAACGAGTCCGCCCCCAACGAGAGGTCGGCCAAGGACAACCGGAAGGAAGAGAATATGAAGAGAGATCGCATGCGCAACAAGGTAAGGGCATGGAGCAGAGCTGCTACTTATACAATGTTATGTGAATGTTTCTACGTTCGTCTTTATTCACATCTTGTACATTTTTGCTCCAGGATCGACCTGCCATTCAGCTCTATCAGCCGGGGGCCCGGAACCGCAACCGTGGTGGCGGAGGAGGAGGTGGTGGGGGCAGTGGGGGAGAGTCCCAACTGGCAGAAGGAAAGCCCGACAACGAGTCCAAGAGAGCCAACGACATGGGAGACGATTGAATCAGTTTTGGGGCAGCATGCATGTGAAGCGTGGGGTGCAAGACGGGGCTGGCAGGGCTCTGAGGGGAACACACCAGCGCCGCAGCGTAGCGTGTAGGTGCGTCCTATAGCCAGACCAGGGCACAGTGATGTCATGGTGCCACACTTGTCCGTTTGTCGGTCAATAAAGGATTAGGTAACACAGCACTTCCTGACTGGTGTACATTTGGCTCTAGGGACCTGTCGCTGATGCCAAAGCTTCTTTGGGACTTCATTAAATGCCAAGTGGCCTTATCGCAGTGTTGCTATGCTTCTGTCAAGTGTTGCAAACGTTGGAGCTTCATTTTGCTGAACAGTCCATCTATGCCACACCCTTAAACATTTAAATGTAGTTCTGCAATAGCTCTCTGCCCTCACCATTCTGTTGTACATTTTTTGACTGAAATGGTGTTACCATTGCAGGATATTTATTGTGTTTCTCTACTGTATGTTCTTACAAGTATTATATAAAAGGTCATGGAAGAAATGCAGTTATTTTTCTCCTGCAACAAAAACATAAATTTATCTGCCATTTGAATACAGCGGTTGCCTTATGTGTGGACTTGAAGGAATTATTTGTTTAGTTTAGAAACTGAGACATTTATTCACTGATACAGCGATAAAGGAGAAATAGCCATTTGTGACTTTAGAACTGTGAGCTTAAGCATCGCTTCAAGCCTGCCTGCAACCTTCAACATACCAACCTGTGGCCTTCAAACGTCAATTCAAAGAACTCAAGATTAGCCCTGCATAAAAAACTAATTTCATGATGAATTAAACAGAGTACTGCATGCAATCAAATCAGTTTAATCCAAGCTCATTTTGTTGGAATGAAAAATAAAATGGTAATTAATGAAACTGTCTCGGATTCTTATTCCCTACATCTCTTGATGACTTAAATTTTCAAATTCACATAACAACCAGTCAAAGATATTGGGAAAAAATTGGAAGCAAATACCAATGTATGATTCACTTTGAGGGACTTGGGGGGGGGGGGGGGGGGGTATTGTTTTCACCAGAGAATTCAACAGCCATATTGAGTGAGGTTACATTGCATTGTGATGTTTCATATGCACATTGATTAGGACTAATATGTACATAACAGTCAACGAGAATGAATTTTCACTCTAATAAATCAATGTCAGACAGAGGCTATGTAAATGACCAAGAAGAAAGAACACATCCTACTTTAAAATGAGTGTGAGGTAGGTTATGTAAAAACTGCCTTTTTCCACTATTGAGCATTCATAACTGTTTTACAAAATGAAATAATCAATGCATATGTATCAATCCTCATTTTGCATGGGCCTGGTGTGAATGGCATAATTAATCATTAATTAGGTTTTTTGTTTTTGTTTATGTTCTTACCGCAATATTCCACTAGTGTCGCTGTGTAGAGAAAACTAGTCTATTTGGCCCGTCTTGATTGGTTGAGAAACCCTACATCACTGCCGCTTCCCTTCCTTCCATCTCTTCGATCGCGGCCATAGTGGGGAAAGCACTGTGGACAAAATGGTAAATACAAATCTTAAAACATCCACCGCGTTGGCTATTTAAAATCTGAATGAACCTTTCTAAATCATTGAATACATCTTTATATACCTTAAATATGTGTATATTGTGTGAAAACATACTTTACATTTTAAACAATTTATGTTACGGTTTGCTGTACCCATCTCTGCATGTTAGCGGACTGGTTCTATGCAGCTAGACCTACTGAACCTCTCAGCAGAAAATCTATTATCTTTCATTCACATTTGTATTTGCCAGTTTATTATGATGTTTGTGGGTTGCTGTAGTGTTGGCCGGGACGTGTCAATAGTGCAGCGCTGTACACGGCCCCTCGTTGAGAAGGCCCTTCAGCCGTTCACCCAGTGCGCATTAACCGGTGATTTATCGTGATCTGATGCTTTATCATCGTCTCTGCTTACAGTCGTCCCACAAGACGTTCAAGATCAAGCGCTTCCTTGCTAAGAAGCAGAAGCAGAACAGGCCGATCCCTCAGTGGATCCGAATGAAGACTGGGAATAAGATCAGGTGTGGTTTTAGTAGCACGTATACAATGACCTCTTTAAACCAGATGTTTGTGTGTAAGACGTTTGGGCCCCTCGACTTCTGACTGGTTCACTTTATTTATGAAAGGAAATCTTGGAAGATCATAGGTTTCTGGACGAAGGTGTCTTCCATTTCATGTGTAAAGCAGGTCTGCAATTGCAGTACTTCAGACTAGTGAGGTATTGTCATTAACCCTGCTGAGAGCATCCTCCTGCTATGGACCTACTCCTCCTGCTCACTGTGGCTGCTGTAGGTCTGTAGTGGGGACATGGTAGATAGTGACCCTGGGCGACTAGTAAAGTGACGTTGTCCACATGAGTAATGCTATTCATGAATCCCTTGGGGCTAGTTCTGCCGGGACTAGACAAATGTGTGACACTCATCACCTCAAATTTTAAACTAGTGTAATGGATGCTAGATTAAACATAGATGCAACAAAGTTATCTCCAAGTCACCTTTGAAACGTGCAATCTTTGAATTGTCAATAAGCAGATGAGTGTAATTTTGTTTATAGACGATAATGATAAACAGGCAAAAGGTTGTTCCAGGTGGAATCGATTGACCACATTAAGCTCCCATTAAGCCAGATCTTGTAATGAGCTAAAGTGCACTGCAGAGGTAGACTAATGACTGGACTGGGCAAACTTCTGGCTAAATTGTTGTATCAGATGGTCGTACATTTCCTGTATGACCATCAGAATGCACCCATCTTTCTTTGCCCATACTCCACTGTGCCATTTTGTGTGGCCTAAAGGTTATTATTTCAAGTCTTAAATATATGTAAATGTAGCGTAAACTAGGCTATCCAACACTTAGTTGTCCCGTGTACAGTACAATAATGAAACACTGTCACCATAAGGACCATTTCACAATTGAATTACTAGACTATAAAGTTATTCCTATGCTTCGAAAACGGGTGATGTCGTTGCATCACAATATGCAAGCCCTGTGATTAAATGTTTTATCTTTAACCATTCATCCGTGTTCCACAGGTACAATTCCAAGAGGAGACACTGGAGGAGGACAAAGCTTGGCCTGTAAACCTTCCACTGCTCACCCCCCCGGCGTCCCCATCGACCATCCATCAAGACCCTCTGCTGGGCCGGGCTCCGGGGAGAAGGCAGAGTTCGCTGGATCAACAGTCTTTTTGTACAAATACTCTGAATATGGTTGTGTTTGACAATAAAAATGTCTGACTCAGCCACCTTGTTGTGCAATTCATTAGGTTAACCTTTCCTTGACTTTTTCTGAGGAAACGGACACGGCTATGAAGAGACGGCTGTGAGGAATTAGAATCTGATTACATGACAGTGGAATGCTGTCAGCTTAGTATTTAATATCTGAATCAACATGTGACATGCACTCAAGAACATCTTTCATTAACATTTTGTTACTGAGCAGACACAGGACTTTACAGTGAGACTGCAAACAATCGTGGGAAAGTTGACTCCAGTTAATGGTAGTGAATAAGTACGTCCTTAATGAAGGGTTAAATAATAGATATTCTAGCCTTCTCAATTAAGGTTCTTTAGAAAATGATCCACACTTTCTTTGTATGCTTTCGGCGTCCTGTACGCCTTGATAGTTCGAAAGGGTCCAATGTCACCTCACTTATTCCCCCAGAAGTTGAAAGCGTGGAACACGTCTCTTAAAGATGTGACAAGCCGACTCTCGGCTCTGGTCCTGTTCAGCGAGTCCACCTCGTCCAGCCGGGGGTCCACGCATGGGGTAGGGTTCGGCGTGCACGATGCACTGTTGTTGGCGTTCTGCGCGTAGTCCGTGTTATGCTCCTCGTCCCACGCACCCAGCAGCTCCTTCATCTCCAGTGGGGCGTTTCCCCTCAGATACTGCCAGGCTCTTTTGCCATTGTAGTCCATCACGTCAACTTTCGCGCCGAAGGCACCGACTAGCAGTTTGACCACCATGAACTGGCTGTGCATACTGGCGACGTGCAGGGGGGTCAGACCCCCGCTGCCTCTCAGATTCACGTCGGCTGGACTTCCCACGTTTTCCGCGTGTTTTAAAAGTTTAGTCAAAGTCTCACCGTGTCCACTCTTGGCCAACCAGTGGAGAACAGAGAAGCCACTAATAAAGTCCTTCCTGGTCAGTAAGTATGGATCGTCAGCAATAAATTCAAATATGGCTTCATAGTTTCCATCCACAGCGGACATCATCCAGGCGTGCTCCATCGGATATAAAGCCCAGTCCGATCGCTGGGTGTCTTGCTCTTCCCTCGAAGACGTGCTCGTCGTATTCGTTGAAAGCACGCCACCAAATCCAGTATTTGACGGGTTGTTGAACATTAATTCCTTCAGGTATTTCTTACGCATGGCTGGAGTGAGCGACCCTCTCTCCGGAGCGTCAGCGGAGTACCCATGCAGAGCGCCCGGGGTCGAGTCACTCACCTCCAGCTGCCTCTGTAGTCCCGACCTACGCGAGAAGGAATTGGGCAGAATATGCTTCCCATATCTCGACAGCCGCGCCAGAGCCCCGCGGCTGGTCCACGGTCCGCCGGGGCTTGGGCTCGGATCCTCGGTTACATTACAGGTTGTTTCACTGCGTTCCTCCCCGGAGAAAGCATCGTTTTGTGGGCTACTGCTGTATTCATTCACCTCACCTTCCATAATATTACGGTAAATACACTCCGACGTATGGATGCAAATAACATCCCACTATTCAGATTTAATTACGGAAAATGATATGGACAATCCCGTTTTCAAAGTTAGTTCCCCGTTTGCAGCTTAAACACTTTAAGTAAATTGCAGTTCCAGCCGCGCTTCATTCACTCACCGGTGATAATGGTCCTCTTTATTTGTATACCGTGTCAAAAGTAATTATTGAAGGACCTTTAAATATCGGGGTTTCCTTATTCCATCCATCTGAGTTGATCCATTAATGGACAAACTCAAGCGTAAACCATGTCCGCGTCCTTAGAGGAACTGAAAACGAAGTGCATTTCGCAAATCTGGCACAAAAACGCCTAGTGCAACTCTGGCGGACTTCGAGGAAGTACTTTATTGCAATCATCCAACAGCCAACAGCCAACCACCAACCGGATTGGCACATAATACATGACCTATAAAAACGATAAGCATGGTTCAGGAGACCAAGAACAGTTGTCAAGAAGAATAAACATTGGAACAGTTAAGTGTATATATATATATAAAAAAAGTTCAGTCGGATTCAGAAGGTAGATCGATGGTCAACTCGTTGATGGTCTGGAGGAAGGTGTTCAGCTCTGCCGAACCATCACCTGTAGAGAAGGACAGCGCAACGTCAGCCTGTGTGAAGGACACCCATTGGACAAACCGTTGGCAGCATTCCGTTGCGCTGTGGTCGCACCTGAGCCGTGTTGAACCTTGAATGATGACTGCGCAGTGGTGCACGGTTCAATCGGTTCAAAGTCCTCTTCTGGGACACCGTAGCTTCGAGGAATGGACGCCAGTCCAGGCAGCCCTAGGCAGCCCAGATGAACCAAGTCCTCTGGTACATAGTGCTTTTCAAACTCTACAAAAAAAAATTAAGTGCCTTAATGCAATGCACGTCCAAAACAAAAATATTGCTGTACAAAAAAAACAAACAAAATGAGTGGCATCGAATAACCTGCACAGCCCAGCAGGGAAACAAAATCTAAGGCTGGCTGGTGTTTAGGGTTGACAACTTTACCTAAAGCCAACATAGTTATTTACACCCCACTTTAAATGGTTACTAGTAGTAAAATGTGTATTATACTAATTAATAGAGGTAAAACAGATACATTTGGCTTCCATTGCACAGGTACCCAGTAATCAGGCATTTTATTTTGTAAACCCACGATTTGAGGCGAGTGGGAATGTGATAGTACACCAAGGTAAAACATAAATAAAAAAGGGGGAATAAAGCATCCCCAGGCCCCAAGCCAGTCTACCTGGCAGGTAGACTCAGGGGTGACAGAGGGGACACACAGCAGCAGAACCTGGCGAAGGGAGCGGTTACCTAATGGGTCGTAGGGTACACATCGCTCAATGTCTGGGTACTCCTCCACTTTGCTCTGAGGAATGCATTTGACTTTAGTTTCCTGTGTGGGGAACAACAACAAACAGATGCTCGTCATTTCACTCAACGTTGGCTTTAGTACTCACACATCTGCGACATCCTGTTATTTATAAGTCAAGGGAGGTTTTTAAAAATCCTAGCTATAGCCTCATTTGCCAGTTGCTTTGGATAAAAGTCATCAGTTACGTGCAGTTGTTAGGGTGTTTAACTCCCCACTGAAAAGGTAGCCAACCCTGTCCAAAGCCGGCCTGTAAGCATCCTTAGGCTGTGTTCCTAAACCCTACATATTCATTCATTCATTCATTCATTCATTCATTCATAACGTTTCTTTTGACGGTTCTCACCTGGATCTTCTGAGGTTTCATCTCGTGCCTGCCAGCTGAAGGGGTGCCACTGATCTTGTTCACTGCGCCCAGAGCCTTACGAGCAGACTGTACTGGGGTGAGGAGCTTTTTGGCATGCTTGGGCGTTTTCAGCAAATTCCCTGGAGGAAAGTGGCAGAACAAAATGTTACAATAGAACCGTATAGTCATACAAGTTTGTTTAATCATCACGTAGTACTACATAGAACGTACCGGGTGCAGACAGGAGCCGCTGCCGTGCCTTCAGGGCGGGCCCAGGGAGACTGAGGTTTTCCCTGTCTGCAAAGATGTTTGCCATGTTTTCTGTGAACAGATGACAGGTCAGTTGAAAAGGAGCACCGAAAATTCATTCATACCAGTCCCTGCAGAAAAACTCGATTGTTCGATCGCATAATTCAACGCATAATCAGCCAAAGTCCGCGTATTCATGCGGGGGCAGCATTTTTTCAAATATGCCGCACTTTCACCGCATAAGTTGCTGATTTCCACGCAAAATATGCGGGGCTTGCATGATTTAATAATCCCCG
Organism: Pollachius pollachius; assembly: GCF_949987615.1. NCBI lineage: Eukaryota > Metazoa > Chordata > Actinopteri > Gadiformes > Gadidae > Pollachius > Pollachius pollachius. The sequence continues at coordinate 952,979 of NC_136943.1, forward strand.
CATTTTCGTTGCAAAAAAAGTCACATATATCCTAGCAGAAAGTAGAACAATGTTACGTTCACTCCACACAAGAGCAGCCATTTCCCCCTGTTGCCATGGTAACGTTACGAAGTGACGCAATTACGCGACGTGAGCGTCATCGAAAAGCTGCGTTTTTCGTAAGTTTCCGCATTTTTCTCGCATATTTCATCGCATTTTTTAACAAAACGTGCCGCATAATCAAGGATTTTTGTCCGCAACAATAAAAAAAAAACGCTGCATTTTTCTGGAGGGACTGTCATACTGTAGGGCTCACAGAGAAAGTAACCTGAACGAAAGGCAATGGGGAAGACCGTAATGGACGAACATCACTTTGTAGTTGAGCGTGTAGTGTAGGACATATTAAGCCCGAAAACATTTTTCAAATGCATTTAAACTAAAATGGCAATTAACTTCGTGCTAGCTCTTAGTGCGTGTTGTGGAGCTAGCTTGAATGGCAAGTAGCCTAGCTAGTAACCTAGCGCAAGTGGCCCAAAACGAGTTCCTAAGAGCGTTCAGGAATTCAGAACACTGTCAAATGCAATTTAAAAGATAACTTTGTTTAGATATGCAGGTCAACGACGCGTCAAGTCGTTAGCTTGACAGCTAGACGAATCGTTTGCAAATGGTATCACTGTCATCAGGCAGGTCACATTTACCAAAAAGTTAACCAACAAAACGCATTAAAACTACGATAAACCGAACTTTGACCAGCTTCTCACCAGGTTTAGGTCAGGTAACTGTTGAAGGGTAGCTGGAGCTCGGGTTGGTCCACACGGTGCTGGAGCTCGAGTTGTTTTGGTATGAACTCGGAGGGCGTGGCCAGCAGCTCTCGCGGCTGCTTTTTAAACCCCGTGGCTCGTGACTCTATTGGTTCAAACGGTCGCTTCAATGGACGGTTGGCGTAAACTGCAAGCAACAGGTACAGACCGCCCCAAATACTCGCTATGATACATATAAATATACAACAGGTAGAAACAGACCCAAATACTCAATATGATACATGTACGTATACATATATACAACAGGTACAGACCGCCCCAAATACTCGCTATGATACATATAAATACACAACAGCTAGAAACAGACCCTAATACTCAATATGAAACATGTACATATACATATATACAACAGGTAGAAACCGACCCAAATACTCACTATATATATATATATATATACATCCGGTATAAACCGTACCAAATAGGTGCTCACAGTCCATATATTTATGTATACATATCTAAACAATAGGTACAAACAGCCCCCAAATGCTCACAATGATACACACACACACACACACACACACACACACACACATACACACACACACACACACACACACACACACACACACACACACACACACACACACACACACACACACACACACACACACACACACAAGGACCTGCTGTATACAGTTCCGGTCCTAAACACAAATTCTACATCTTTCAAATAGTTACACCAAATATTTTCGTTTTCTGTACAAAAAGCCCCAAATACACCATTAAAAACCCTGCCAAGAGGTTGATTTATTTCACCTCTAGCCAGGTAGGATAACAATTATGCAAATATTACACTATTATTCTACATTACATGCAACATTACATGCAAGTAAAAATGCGTAATCAAATAAATGGCCAAAAAAACCTATTTTTTGTGTTATATTATCCTAAACATAAGTGGTAGTTAATGTTGAACGATAAACCCGCCACAGTTTGATGGGTCAAACGCCACCCTATCGTCGCTGTAATCAGAGGGCTCCATCTGCCACTCTGATAGGGGCTCACCATCCGCCACTAACACACGTTACTAAGCCCCCCACACGCGTACACATCTGGATCCACTCGTTTCAAGCACACCACGGTACACATATTAAAACGAGACCGCCCGAGGAGCCGTAGCGAACCATTCCGTGATTATAAATATATACACAAATATACGGTGTGTTGGTACAGTCCCGACAGGAGGCCTTCGCCCTCGGCTTCCTGGAGCGGAGAGGTTCGTCCCAGCAGCAGCTTCAACCATGGCGTCCACGGAGATAGCCAGGCAGGCGGTGAGTAGCCAATCTGATTAATTAGGGTTTAAGCGTGGTACATACAGGGATTAATTAGTGTTATTATGTGCGCCCGGGCCGTTTCCAAACGCTATGTGTTTAAAACGCGGAGGTGTATATCCCCTGCCCTACGCCCTTATTATCACATTGTCCCGTTTCCTTTCTGTATGCACACAGTAAACGCTCATTGAAGCCGAAGCCATTGTATAACCAGGGGGGCGGGGGGCTTGTTAAGGGAATATATTGAAGCATTTAAACATGTATATTGAATATATACAGGCCTGGGCTTTCTGATGGACACGGGACATTGTGCTGCCGTTATTCGGTGGTCGCCTAGCGCACGTTTCTTTCCATCCTCATTGATGGTTTCGTCCGTCATGTGTTTTTCTTTAAATAAACATATCATGTATTGACTACTGTGTTGAAACAAGGATGATATGATACAACATGGAACGGCACGCCATTCATTCTTCACGCTCTTGTGATCTGCAGCGCCATCGGGCTGGATCCCGTTATGTTTCGTCCTCAGACCCGTTAGATCCATCGGGCGTTGTCTATGGATGCAACTGCTGAGCTATAACATTTGTCTTTAAAATCATGGATTTAGACTTCGCTACCAGTTTGAACCTATTTCGATGACGGCAGCGTATGCGCCCAGATGCAATGTGCAGGAAATGGCTCACAGGAAGCCCTCCTAACTGAATAAATCTTGGGTCTCCTGTACGCCTGATTTGATGTGTTTTTCTGCCTTAATGTCTAAAAAACATGGGATATTTGGCTGGTGCTCAGTTGAATCCTGGAATCTGCCACATGTTGCCAAGGAACAGTGTATTTGCTCAGCTGAGTTCCCCACACTTTTCAAATAGCCCTTCAGCTGTTTAAACTAATGTTAACTATCTAGTTAATTTACAACTGTTTAACACAAGTGTGGGATAGTCGTTTGGGAACTGGACTGTTTTTATCTTACAGTACCCTTATACCTTGGAACAGTTGGCTATATTTGTTGACTGTTTTACACAAACCACATAATTGTTGGTTTTTGCAGAGATTTGGTTTTCGGAAAATGTTAGCCTATAATCTAAATGTGTTGCTTTCTTGCACCTCATAGTGTAGACATTGCCTTACGTGAGATAAATATGTAGCAGGAAGTTGGCATTTCTTTACAAATGTTAAATTGTGGTTTTATACTAGTGGTGAAAGTTACTGACAGGAAACAGGAAATGAGACAAGGCTCCTGAAAGCTGAATTCTCATAGATGGAAGAAATGTAGTGACACGTATGGTTAAGAAGAACTTGTTTTCCTTATTACAAAGTGTGTTAAATTATAAACAATGTGATTGCATGTAAGGCAACAACATGTGGACCATCAGGGTGGCCTCCTCAGTTGATGAAAGACGTATACATTAAATTTGCATAATGTTTAAATTATATAACACTCCTTTTCCGACAGGGAGAGGGTGCCCGCGCAGTCCCGCTGGCCGGCCATGTCGGCTTCGACAGCATGCCCGATCAACTGGTCAACAAGTCTGTCAACCACGGCTTCTGCTTCAACATCCTCTGTGTTGGTGAGTGATTCTCACACGCAAGCACCCCCCCGGCCATCATTCAGGGATCGTTTGCTTCAGTGTACAAAGGCATCGAGGTTCACCTCTTGGTTAGAGACCCCTTCCAGATTGTGGAGCACATGTCTTTTTCCTGACCTGGTGATTGGCTTAATGAGGTGTTTTACATCAATGACAGTGTTTCAAGATGGAAATGTGTGTCCATCAATGTTATAAATGGTCATGGTTCAATGTTTCCTTAAATGTATAAGATATAGATGAATGTCGATGATGGAAGAAATTAAATTGAATGTAATGACCTAATATTTTCAATTCAATTTTAATATAAGGAGAGTTTTTAGAAGTAATTGGACTTAAATTAAATCAAAGAAAGCGCTGGCCAACAAGGCCATTTTGCCATCTTAAATCCCAATAAATTATAATCCCACTCGGGGACCGGTGACTCCTTAGGACATTAAAGGAACAAAAATCTACTCTGGCTTGACAGGAAGTAGACATATGTCCAGGTTGACCCCTTCCATAAAGCATCCTGTGTGGAGGATGACGTATTAGAATAGCACCGATATTAGGGCTAATGTAATGACTCTGATAAACTGATAAACTGAGTATGTTTAGAACAGTGAGGACGGTGGGGTAGTGAGTGAGTGAGTCAGCTGACTGCCTCCCTCTGTAAAATGGAAGTCAGACATCTGTTTGCATGAGTCTGTTCTTTCTCATCTTGTCACAATAGATCTTGGCTTTTAGATGTGTTGAAGCAAGTCTGTTGTACCCCCTGCCTTGGGTATACGTTGTTCTCCACAGCAAAGAGGATTGTATGTCATGACACCATTCAAAACGAGGTCATCAAATGATGGTTGCTGAAATTATTTTCTTGTGAAACTGTTGCGTCATGCTCCTTAAGACCTCTAGGAGTGAGTCTGTTCTAGTTTCTGCATGTGTTTAGAGAGTGAGGATAGTGGCATCTCATACAGCAGCATCTAACCATAACCATTGCTCCCTTTTTGCCAAGTACTGTTTTAGTACTTGGCAAAAAGGCGTTGGACTCATTGTCCATGAAGTACTTGCTTTTCAAGAATGTGCGCAGCTGACCGCAGCATCCATTTAAAGCCCGAAAGGGTTTGCTTTGAAAAACAATAAAAAGGGCTAGAAAAAGCAAACTGGTGAGCAGTGACAACAAACCCAGTCCAACCATTAGTACTCCCAGAGGGGCCATCATGGAGATTATTGATTTGGTTTATTTCAATTTAATTTCTTTTACGTCTCGTTTTAGGGAGATGTGGTTTGTTGTTAATCAAACAATACCAGTTTCTGTCGTCTTCTCTGGCTGGACAGCGTATGCTAGGGATCAGGTGTCTGGTGTTATGCTCTCTAATAGACCTGCACACCACCTTCTGAGAGGCTCGTGTTTCACTAAGAAAGAGTTGGGCTGCTGTGGCCATTGTTCAGGGACCAACATTCGATTGGCCTGGGCATTAAATCACACTCTGAAACAAAGGACAATATAGCGAACAAAACCTAATTTCTTATTGTTCCCGAACATTACAAGTGAGACCTAAGATATGTATCCGAAACTAAAGCGCACACACATTTGGGGATCCAACACAACAAGCCATGACTATACAGTTACACCCTTAAGCCAACAGTCTTTGTTACCCAGCGTTGGGAGTTCCTACGTTCAAGTCTATGGTGAAGGCCTATGCATGCCAATGCTTTTTTGGATTGTATTCATTCCCTGGCACATAGTTGTATGAAAAGTGTTTTTATTTGAGTGAGGTGACGTCAAATCCTTACTTTTAAATTCAAGATGGGTTGCATGAATACCTGGGATGTGCACTAGGTGTACGTTCAAAAACATATATTGTTAAAAGCGTTGTTGGTGCCTTCCCGTGTTGAAGCCAGTCTGACCGAAGAATCAGCCTTGTACAGTGTATACCTCAACAATGCCCAACCAGCCTGTTTTCCCACTGGGTTCCTAAAGGGGAGACCGGGCTGGGGAAGTCCACCCTCATGGACACCTTGTTCAACACCAAGTTCGAGGGCGAGCCCACTCAGCACAACCAGCCTGGAGTGCAGCTCAAGTCCAACACCTACGAGCTCCAGGAGAGCAACGTGCGGCTCAAGCTCACCGTGGTCAACACTGTGGGCTTTGGGGACCAGATCAACAAGGAGGACAGGTGAGCCCAACCTGAAGCCGTGGTAGGACATTAAAAAAGAAAGAAAAGCCAGCAGCAAAGCCATGGGAACACTGAGTGTGAGTTTCCCCCTGGGGACGAGTAACGTATACGTTTGATGTCTGGGACACTTGATGCGCGCTCCCTGCTGCAACGGCTGGAGTCATTGTAGATTTGCTTTCACTCAGTGAATATGGAGCTATTGGATTGAGCCCCGGGGACTGTAACCAGGCTAAGGTTGGCCTAGCGTTTCCAAATGGAGCTTTCCATTGCCCCAGTCCACTATGGACAAACAACAGAAGATAGGCACGTTGCTGTTTAGAAACAATAAGGAGCAAACGATTTAAAACCTGACTGGATGACCCGGGTCGGCCGCTCCTTGCCTGGCGAGGCAGGACTTTACATCGTCCAGCGGCAGTTGGCCGTGTAAAATGACATGCATGTGTCGGTGTCATCTTTCAGCTCTTCCCTGAATGCAGCGATGCATGTGTTTGAAAGCCTCTTGTTAGATCCATGCTTGACTTTCAGGAATTCAAGTTATTTTCTGTTCATAGTAGCTGCTGGTGCAGGCCAGGCTAGTAGAAGCCCCTGGGTCCCATTCTGTGTCACGGTTTTATTTGAGTCGGTCAAGGTTAATTCCCGTACTAATTAAGAAAAATGTATTTGTCTTCCTCAAAAAAGGAACGAGCCGTGGTTTTAATTAAAATTCGCCAGATTTCCCCGAAGGGTTGTATATATATATATTGATTGACCAGTGCATCAATTGATTTGACCCCATTCTCCTGTTGACAGTTACAAATCCATCGTGGAGTTCATCGACGCCCAGTTTGAGGCGTATCTACAGGAGGAGCTTAAAATCAAGCGCACCCTACACAGTTACCACGACACGCGCATTCACGCCTGCCTGTACTTCATCGCGCCCACGGGACACTCCCTCAAATCGCTGGACTTGGTGACCATGAAGAAACTCGATAGCAAGGTAGGGTCCTCGCCACTACCGGCCTCAAAATGTGTTTTTAACTTGAGTCGCTTATCTAGAAACGAGGTGGCTGCCATCATTCCTTTATCATCGGATCCTCGGGGTAAAAGTCTGCAGAAGGTTCTTGCATGTCATCCTAACCTCATTGTTTTAAAACCGAGGTCCAGCAAGTTCCATTTGAGAAGCTTGTATTCAGACCTGGTTGGCAATAAATAGATGGCTATCATGTCTTCAAATGTGTGTAGGCGTCATGACACGTGCATACGCTACGTTCATACGGGGTCATCGGCTCTCGTCTCGTTGCTGCATCAGGAGTAGGTCAGCCGTAAAGGGTTGTTGCCGTGGTTACCGCGGCCTCATCCCTTTCCCGAGGCGTCCTTCCCTAAAGTTCCCATTTGCATCGACCCCTCTGGCTGTGGAACAAAGCGCCGCCTCACTGTGGGCCAGAGCAGCTGTAGCGGGGGACAGACGGCGACTCCACCGTCGCGGGCAGACAAACCACAGTGTGTTACTTTAGTCATGGCAACAGGGAGATGTATTGACTAGAGCAGAGATGCAGCCCTTTTAAATCTGCCTTGAGGGTCCTTGATCTAAACATTACATTCCTACGGTTATACAAGCGGCGATCTCAGGCAGAGCGGCGGTATACCGCTCCCAAAATGGCTGGAAGGAAAACGTGATGGAGGTGGAGAGTGTGTCGGTGGCAACACGCTTTACTATCACTGTTGTGTAGGAGGGAAAAGATCTTTGGTTGCCCATCCAATGGTGGGTGGGTGGGATTTATTTTTTGCTCTCATTCTGCTTCCAGCATCTCAGTGGTATCCATTTCTTCCACCAGAAATTGAAATCAAAACCTCTCTGCCGCTTCCTCCCAACCTCACTGAGGATGGATATTAGGATCATGGGACGATGGTTGTTGAAAAGCACCCTATTCCGACAATAACGGCCATGTTTGGAGAGCTCTTATGATCACGGGACAAAACCTCTGGGCACTGTGCACTGCAGAGGCTATTTTTACTGCACTTGTCGAGGCTGCGTGGATGTCGGAAACACTCTGAGTGGCCTGATTACAGCCAGAAAAGAGATCCCTGAAGCTAGAAAGAGAAGTGGTACAGAAATATGCATTATTCCGCTTTTGTACACTTTCGTAAACGAACACAGTGCCCAACACATCCCCTGCTACACCGGCCAGCCATGGTCATGCGTTTGAATATAGTCAAATGATTAAACCGTTCTCTTCGCCCAGCGACCTACACCCCAGTAGGCCTGAGGCTCACCCCCTGGGGTTAGCATTGTGGCTTCAGTTCCGTACGTTTCAGCACACCTGCCCCCCCCCCCCCTTTGTTTACGTGGGGTTCCTTCGGGTTATCCGCTTTCCTTCCGACTTCCGAAGACACGACTGTAGTCTGAATAGGCTACGTAGCAGGATACTAAACATTGCAGGACACCTGGGTGCTAAAGGTTAAAGGCCCATCCAACAGAGTAAAGGGGCGGGGGTCAGCATAAAACCAAAGCCAGCTGTCAGTCACCGTGTTAAGGTTGATGTTATTGGAAGAAATACCTGTCAGTTTAACGCCAGTGCAGGAATTTGTCATAAACCAAGCAAGCGCGAACAAATGTTTGGCCGTAAATATATCAGAAATACTTACATTGAATGTAAAGAAATGGGTCTATATCTTTGGGTCAAGCGATTAAACTATAGGTTTCCCATTTTGGAACTCTAACGGCTAACTCTTATTTTTTGAGAACTGGAAGTCATATGGTCCAGATGTGTTGTAATGGTTGAATGGCAGCGTTTAAGATTGTATCCCTGCTGCTTGAAAGTACAGACAATGCCTCTTGTTAGGTTTTGACCGAGAAAGACAAAGAAATAAGTACATATATCTGTTTAGTCATCCTTTCAGTGTTGATCAAGCAGCTTTCAAGGGTTTCCTGTAGACATGTGAGTCAAATGCAAAAATAAATGCTGTTATTTTGCATCCGCTAGTCGAAGTAATAAAGGGATATTTTGACTAATCAAGATTGGATGGCTGATGTTGTGCCCGGGAAGTGAATGTATTCTTTAACGGCTGGAATATCAGCTTGCTGTTTAAGAAGACCAATATCTACTCTTTAGAACAGCTTGATGGGCATGTGTTTTGTATGTCTCATGTTTTACCCTATTTCTATATTTAGACTTGCAGCAGACCCGATCCCCGCCAAGCTGTTCCACATGTAAACAAGTACACTTCAAATGTTATGTTTTTGGTTTCTCGTCGCCTCAACATCTCTGGTGTTCTACTTTGTTATCAGGTCAATATTATTCCAATCATTGCCAAATCCGATGCCATTTCCAAGAGCGAGCTGACCAAGTTCAAGATCAAAATCACCAGCGAGTTGGTCAGCAACGGGGTCCAGATCTACCAGTTCCCCACGGACGACGAGACCGTGGCCGAGATCAACTCCACCATGAACGTGAGTCCCTTTCTATGTCACGTTCTTGTGTTCTTATGTTCAATCTACAAAGTGCCGTCTCATCGTGTACCTCACGGTACGCCTCCGGGACATATCATGGGAGCGCAAGGCAGCGCAAGTGCCATCTGTGTCCACTGGGGTTGTCAGGAAGCCTCTGTGGGAGGCTGTGGGTTCTTCAGAGCGGCGCAATCGGCTCGATCGTCTGACGGCAGGAAGCCCGCGCTGTGGGAACGGCCCCAAATGGCCAGTGACACATGACCCAGCCCTCACTTACGACACCACACAGAGTCATGGGAGGGGGAATAGTGTGAGCTCCCATGAAGCTGCTCTTTTTACCGCTAACTGATGTTTGTGTGCGTGAGCTAATGGTTGAACGGATCAATCGAGCCCTGAATCAGGGCTCTGTGGCTGTGCTAAGCACATGGATAGATGCTGTGCCTTGCTGAATATCTGTGAAACGCTGCTGTCCTCCCCCCCGTCAGCCCCCCACCGCTGCTCCTCCTGGTTGACATTCCCTTCTTCTGACAAATGCCAGACTTCCCACGTCCATTTGCTTCCCATTTGTTCAAAATAGTTTGCTGAAATGCTGAGTAAACACTGACGTGCTTTTGACTGATGTTTTATAAAGTAGATACTTAAAAAATATATATAACTATTAATTGAAGGCTAAATATTTATATGTTATTGTTATTCAGCAGAATGTTGATTAGTATGAGTAACATCTGCTTAACCCAAAACAAACGTAGCTAGAAACAACTTGAGTAATAGGTTAGGTCAGCGCTAGCTTTATCACTCTCGTTGTTTATGGAGACATGGAGCAGCGGGAGGAGGAGACTGGGAATACTGACAAACCAGAGCATGAGCGAACCACGTCCCAGCAATTTTAAAGGCTCTATCTCTTTTCGCTTGAAATCGGAGGATGGCGACGATAGCAGCACTTTACGTAATTCACTTCCGTGCGCTTATGTTGACTGTACGGGTCTACGTGTTGTAAAATATGAATACAAGTCTCTCCCCACCCCCCCTCCTCCCGTGGTCCACAGGGCCATTTGCCATTCGCCGTGGTGGGGAGCACGGAGGAGGTGAAGATCGGGAACAAGATGGTGAAGGCTCGGCAGTACCCCTGGGGGACGGTGCAGGGTAAGCCCGGGCCACGTCCTCCCACAGGAAACGAGGGGGGGGGGGGGGGGAGACCCCTTCACTCCCCCTCTGCTCTCCCCTCCTCTCCCCTCCTCTCCCCCAGCTCCAGCGGTCTCAGCCAGTAGACGGGGGCGGCGGTTGTGTTTGTCACGCGGGATTACATGTGTTATTCAAACATGTCTGTCGCCGATTACTCTGTGGCCGTTGAGACGCTGTCTCGTCCAAAGGGATTCACCGGGAATTTAAATGCATTCATAATACGTCATGAAGGCATCTCCCTCAGGGATGTCCACAGGTTAAACGGCAGCCATTGACCCGTCAAACCCAGAACACCCTCGCCACTATATTTACTGTACGTCTAATGGGCAGATGCAAGCGGCGTCCCAAGTGTTATTTACAGGAATGGAAAGGATAGGGGAGAACATAAAAAAAGGAGTCGCATGTATCCGAGCCATCTATTCGGGACTGGAATGTTGACCCTGGTTGTGGCGAGGGACGATGGGTTTTCTAGAGACGTCAGGTTTCACCAGCCCCTCCGGTCCGGTGCAACCACGGAACAGGGAAACTTGGATTCATGTGTTGGAATCATGCTGTACCTGACGGTACGCCCCCCTCCCCCACCACACGGTTCACAGGCCACTGCAGCCGTCGGGACATTAACCAGGAGGTCTCCAGAGCTGCGAAACTTTGTTGTTAGGGTCAGATGTACAATGATTTCATTGATTTAGATATCGACCCTTTCTAATCAATATCTCACACCAATGTAATCCCGACTCCATTGGGGTGTTGAGTCCGATGCAGCATTATGGTTAATGTGACTGGAGCATCTAGAACGCCTCTATTAAGTATATGCCACATCCCATTGTATGTTTTACTGTTCCTATACTATGTACTGAAACCGGGTAAAGGGTTTGTGCTGGGTCATGCCTTCCCGCCACAGCTTAAGGCCAACCCTTTAGGCCTGAGTCCGTCCCTCGGCCTGGGCCTGCATGCTGCATAGCAGAGGTCCAATGCGTCCCCATTCGTTTGGCCAGTGGACCCATTGTCCTCTGTAAACCGTGTGCCAACGGACACGCCCTGAAACAAACCCCCCGGTGAACCGTGGTTCTGCACCGTGTCTAACGGCTGTGCTCTGGGGCTGGGCAGTGGAGAACGAGAACCACTGCGACTTCGTGAAGCTGCGGGAGATGCTGATCCGGGTGAACATGGAGGACCTGCGGGAGCAGACGCACACGCGCCACTACGAGCTGTACCGCCGCTGCAAGCTGGAGGAGATGGGCTTCAAGGACACGGACCCCGACTGCAAGCCCTTCAGGTGTGGCCCCTGGGGGGGGGGGGGCTCTCTGCCTAGGGCGCTGCACTGGGCTCCTCCCACAACTGGACACAGGCTGTCCCTGTTTGAACCGTGTTGTTGCCGAGTTAGTGTAGTGCTGGAGGAAGACCAGGTGTTCCATACTGCCGTGCCATGGATCTTTTCTGAGTGTGTGTGTGCATTTATTACGCAGCCTCACCCAGCCCTAGAGTGTATTCAGTCTGACCCGGGCCAGGTGAGGCTGATTAAGCCCCCCGTCAGCCATACCCACTCCATAGATATACCCCTAGTATATCCGATTTATTATCCTATTTCATCAACATCATTTACTTTTTTTCAGAATCATCCACCTTCGCTTCATATTGTATGAGTAGAGTGAGGGGGAAAAGGGGGAGACCCCTTCCATCCTAGGCTCGTTACATTACTGCTGCACGCTGTGAACCCTGGTCTATGAAGTGAGATCGCTGACATTATTCTTACTAACATGCATCCTTGCGCCTTTAGTCTGCAGGAGACCTACGAGGCCAAGAGGAACGAGTTCATGGGCGAGCTGCAGAAGAAGGAGGAGGAGATGAGGCAGATGTTCGTCCAGCGAGTCAAGGAGAAGGAGGGCGAGCTCAAGGAGGCCGAGAAGGAGGTGTGTGTGTGTGTGTGTGCGTGTGCGTGCGTGGGTGTGTGTGTGAGTGCTTCGACGCGCCGCATTACCTGTTTACAATACCATCACCATGAGACGTTTCTCCTCATTCCTGCTTCACTGAACCCCAACAATCCCCCGTGAACCTCGACACAGCTGCACGAGAAGTTTGACCGCCTGAAGAAGCTCCACCAGGACGAGAAGAAGAAACTGGAGGACAAGAGGAAATCTCTGGACGACGAGCTGAACATGTTCAAACAGAAGAAGACGGCGGCGGAGCTCCTGCTGAACCAGGCCCAGCAGGCAGGGGGCTCCACCACCCTCAAGAGGGACAAGGAGAGGAAGAAGTAAGTGCTCTTTTACTCCTTTTGGTTGAGTCGGAAAACAGAGAGTAGGACCCGCCGCTCGACTGCGAGGGCACCTCGCAGCAGCCTGGCACTAGCAGATAGACATTTGCGTTGTATTAACGTCACTTCAACAGGCTTAATGATCTCAGTGGAGCGATGTGGTTGTAATGTGTATAACCTGTAGGGGGTTATTATACAGGATTTAGCCGTCTGTTTACTTTTTACTGTTTACTGAACGAAACATTTCTTGTGTATTGCATTTACTGATTTGTATGCTTTTTGTGTGGTTTTGCCTAAACTCTCCGCTTTCGACTGCGATAAAGGTACGGTGGTTCATTCAGGTGTCTGTTCACACAAGGGGCTGTACCCTCATACGAACAATCCCTTCATGTCTCACTGATACCGTCATTAATGCCAACCGATCCTGAACCTTGATTGGGTTTTGTATTATCAACATTCATCCTGAACATCTGCAGATGTAATGAGTCATGTCTTGTTCATGTGGCTGGTCAAGCTGCTTTGGTAACTCCTCCTGATTGTATGTTCAAGCTGATGAGACCCGCTGCTGTTTAAAAAGGACCAAGACTTTTGCACTAAAAACAGGTTATTGTTTTTTCCCTTTTTCAAACCTATTCTCCTCCCAGCCTCCCCACTTCCCTCTGTTCCCTCTTTAACACAACCCCTCTAAACAGGAAGACCCCAGATCCCCACCCTTCTCCCATGTTCTGCCTTTCATAACCTTCCTAACCGTATCGCCTTCCCTCTAGGCCTCGTGACAGTCGTACCGATGTGTATGGATGATTAAGTTACCGCATGTTGTTGTTGTGCTGATGCATGTAATGTTTTCCAGTTAACTCCCACCTACCCCCCTCGCTGCCCACTGCATGAGACCCTCTCCCGGTAAGGTTTCCCTCCTCAAATAGGAAGACTTTCTCGACTGATTATCCCCCTCCCCCTATCGATTTATAGTGTTAATATTTGACTCTAACCCCCTCGAGTCCCCTTCCCTTTGCCCATCCCTACTGTCAGACAAAGAAGCATTCAGGGCCGATGGCCACCCACGGGGGAGGTTGGGGGGGCCCCAGGCCCTTCAGCTGGTATGGGGCCAAACCTGTTGGGTTGATCTCGCAGACACACGTTGCCCCCCCCTATGTAACAACAAAGGCCCAATCCTGAGAGAAATAATGTTAACAAAGAAGAGAGATGGTGGGGGGATAGAGGATAATGAAGACATCTGTGCGGCAAATCTGTAAACACACACACACACACGAACACACACACACACACACACACACACACACACACACACACACACACACACACACACACACAGTACGGGGGGAGAGTCCTCACAGAGACACCGCTAAGCACTGAAATGGTTACTCTTTCACTTACGTGGGAGAAACAAAGTAAATACAAAAACCAAATTATTTACGCAAAGTGCAAAATGATTGTTAAAATAGTTGTATGTTTAAATATTTACATCATTGCACACTTTTCAAAAGTGCGGTCCGTCGTCCCTGATTGCTTCTTCTCGTCAAAACAGCCCAGCTAACACGAACTGGAAGTGTGTGTTGTGCCGTTAATGTTTAATGGAATGTGTAGCCGTAGTTGTGTTAACACTTAGAAAGCAATAACCACCCTCTCTCTTATTTCCAGTTCTGGATTCCTGTTGAAAAGTGCACCCTCATCCCTGCTGTGAATGACTTGTCACCAAATCACCCTGCAGGGCCCCTATCCCCCCCCCCTTATCCCCACTGTCAACCCCGACACCAACCAAGCAACTAATATCGATTTGACTTTTTTATTTGACCCAAACATGCATCCTTTTTTGAACTGAATGACGATTTATTTGTGGTTTCGTACAAGCCATTATTTTGAGAAACCAAAACACACGGTCTTTGTAGATTTAGTGTGGCCTAGGACTTCCCCATCATTCATGTAAAACAGCCCGACGGGTGTGTGAAGCCTTCAATAACTTAAAATAAAAACACATTTCAGTCTCATTTTATGGACCAAAAAATATAAACTGAAGCAGCGATCTCATCATAAAACAGTGGCTGCGTTGGTCATTGCAACGGAATGGAAGGTGTAATGTTTGAGCCAACACATTCATTCTGCCGTCATCAAAGCAGGGTTGTCCCTTGAGTCAATCGGTTACAGTCTGACCAAGGACTTCAAACAAGGACGTTTCAACTATAACTGTTACATTTTGAGAAAGGGTTGGACTGTTAGTCTGTATCCTATTTGCTGGAATTCACTTCAGCCATAACTAGAATACACTCCCAATTTCTATTTGTATGTCCATAATGATATCATACATGGATTTACGGACTGATTCCATCATATTATTACAGGGCAGAGTGATCTTTCATTCTAGCCTCATGCATGAGCCAATACATACTCCGAGCCTATACCTCGCGGGTCTCTCATTCATACCTGTGTATTCGCCTTCACATTTGTGACGTATATTTTTTTTACAAATGTGATTTTTATTATTCCTTTATGTATTTCCTATGCCAACGCAACTTTTTATGTAACCTTAAAAGAAAGCACATTAAACTGACCCATACAGAAAACAAAGAGAAACATGTATCAGTGTTAAACCGATGGTATTTTATCTAAAGTGATTAATAAATGTGAACATTAACCAAATATGGAAATTGTGGCCACAATCCTTTGGTATAGTGTATGGAGCACGACATCCCATATGACATCACTTACTGATTTATTATATTTTGTGTGCCCACGTGATCCTTTTTAATGGAGGATACGTCATACAGAATGCAATACATTGGGGTCACAAATGTACTTGACTTTGAACACCATAGAAAAGGATATTGGTTCCCGCCTGACATTATCCATCTGAGCTTGTGAGGCTGCGCTTAAAATAAGCGTGTGTTAGTGTGTATGTATTCCACGCACGTCCTTGTTGATTTACAGCCTGAACACAGACGGCGTGCCAGCGACCATCTCAATTTTTCCGTGCGTTGGGGGGGCCCCCAGGGGCCTGGAGTTGATGGGATGAAAATGTACAATCAACGAGTGTTCCATATCTCCATCCTAATCCTCCCCTTAATAGTCTTGTGTATTCACTTTCCTTTGCAGTAATCCCTGGCTCTGCACTGAGTAGGTCTTCGGCCCTGAAGTATTGCTAAGGGACCAGGCTTTGTGGGTATTTAACACCCCGGGTTGTGACCAGAGCCTGCTTTGTGGACGCCACCCTTCTGTGTTTCCTAATTGTGATTCCCCCCTGCGTAATATGTGTTAACCATTCATATTGGTTGTTTTCTATTCCAAACTTCCGCCTTTTCTGCTTCTCTAACTTCAATTCTGATCGCCGGGCCGCAGAAGCTTTCAGATGTGCTCTACACACGTATGCTTAGTATGTATGCTTGACTGCTATTGTTTTGGCTGAGGTTGGTTTGATGGCAAACATGTTTTTCTTACGATTACCGGTCAAAGAAAAGACAATAAAATACCCACTTGTGTCTCTCCCAAATAACCCGGACCACCAAGTGAAGTCCATGTTCTCAGCAGGTTTGGGACGGCATGCAGTAGTCCATTAAAACACTTGTTTTCCCTGTAAAAGCATGAAGAGGACTAAAACCGCTGTGGTGGTCGTCCTCTGAAACATCTTCTGCAATCTCAAAGGGAATCCTAGTGGTTTCGTCCTGACTCTCGCTTGGCCATCTCCTCTAACCTGCCTCTCTCCCTCCCTCCCTCTCTCTGTTTCCTAGCTTTTTTTAATCTTGGCCGTCAGAAGAGGGGATTGCAGCTTCAACGAGAACTAAAACACCCAATACCTCCTCTGTTCTTGCTCCCTGCATCAACCTTTTTAATCTTGCATCTTTCATCTGATTTGTCGAATAAGGCCTTATGTGGACTCGCATGGTATTTATGATAAGGAATAAAATAAAACTGAGCCAACTGGGGAGCCTCAAACTTGACACTGCTGTCTTAAAAAAATTGGAGACTACCCTCGAAAAAAAGAAAACGAAACAGAGAGTTTTTTTGGGGTATCTTACACCACTGTTAATCCGTCTCCATTTTAAATAACATTGCAATTATCTCTTTCCTTTTTAATGGGAAAGCTTGTTTCTAATATAAAAAGTGCACTCAATGACATACCTCTTGGGTTAAGTATGTTATTAAGTATTGCTTATTAACAATAACAATTGTCCAACAAATAGTTTTTTTTCTTTTCAGTTGGAAAATAATGAGCCGTCACATGCTGAATTCATTACAACTCCATCACACAACCTTGGTATTATATAAATTTATATTAAAAAAAATCCCTGCAACAACTGAGTCCATACCTTTCTTAGGCACTTATTAAAAGGCATTATGGTCTGGATTACATGCTTGAGTACCATGGAGGTCACATTAAGTGCCCTCTTAAACATAGTGCTTTAACAATCACCCACCTATTCTGTATTTCGCATGCATACCTTATTTCATTACTGGAGTTATCATGACCTTTTCCCTTGTTTTATCCCTGGTTAACTACATTTGCAGTCTATATTGAATATTGTTTTTTTTTTATGATGCACATTTTTAATGTATATTTGCTGTCTTATAATTGTAGAACCCATTTGCCAAATATTACTATTAAGGTGTAGTTGGATTTTAACCCCACATAGTGAAGAATACCTGTGCATTTATATAATTTATAAGGATATATTTTGTGTATTGAAGTGGAGACCTGTTTATGAAATATTACCTTTGGATGTGGCTTTCACTGTAAAGAACTAAATGGTGTCAGGAAATATACATTTTTAGCATCTGTCATCAATTCTTGTAGTCCCAATACTTTTCCACAACGCATATTAGGCCTACTTTCTTGTAGTTTGAATCTGTTGTAAATTTTCAATAAAAACAATCCTATCCAAACATCTTGTTTAATGCCAAATTATTATAAAAAAATAGCATAAATAAAAATAGCATATTAATGAAACACTTGATGGTGTGGTGTTCATTCAAACGGTCCCACTATTTTAATTATTACTTTGGGTCCCGCAATGCATTGTGGGCCAGTGCAGTCAGTGACAGCCGCCATGATTCCTACAGTAGTCGGACAGAAAATGGACGCTTCTGTAGCGTTAACGGAGAACTAGTTGGTTGTGGCGACTTCCCCTACAGTTTAAACAGCCGTATCCAGAACAAGATTTGCATCGCTTTTTTAAAACTGCGGGCCGGTTTAGTCCTGAACGCTACACTGCAAGTTGTTGCGGAGTTGATGCTACTGGTGTTAGCTAAGCCAGCTAGTCTGCGTCCACACAACACTCACAGCTAGTTAGCTGTTAGCAGCTAGCTCGCTAGCCGATACACATCGCTCCGGTAGTTAAATTCTCCGCTAAATCGCGGATGATGATTCGCCGGACCGGGTCTACGTCGTAAGGTAAGACCCCAACACTCGTCTTCATCGTGATCCCGTAGCGATTAACGCCCGGCAGATGAGTTAATTTAGGTGGCAGGTTTCCGCTCGGGTTCTGGTCCAGAGAGCGGTGGGTTTTAGGGTTACTGCGTCACTCTGGTACGCAGGCCTCGTGCTGTTGTTTACCTCGAAAACCGCGTCTCCGGCGCCGCCATACGTGTGACAATGTACATGTGAGTGGTCGGTGAGGGGGGCCGTACCTGCGTGATTGGCGTGGGAAGGTCGGCGGGGAACAGGTAGTTGTTAGGGGCAGTGTTTTGATGATCGTTGTTGGGCAATCGTTTTCTGTATTGTTCGTCTGGTCCACGTCTTCCATAGAAAGTTGAGCCCATGATCTGTTGATTAACCTGTCTGAATAACACCGCACCTTTCATTGATAGGTATGGCCTGGCTCTGACTGTAAGGCGCTGGTAATGGCAGAAGGGCTTGGCATTGGCGAAATGCCCTCCTTTGACCTGAGTACAAATTCTGAAGCAAAAAAGAGACCCAATTCATCGGATGGCAGTAAGTGTTTACACATGCATGTATCATAATTACACACAATAAAACATTTTTTTAATTTACCCATGTGTATGGTGTACCGTTGACGCATCACGTCAATCAAGGTGCCTAAACATTGTCGTTGTGCCGTTTGTAACAGGAGAAGAGCCTATAAGGAAAATGCCCATATCAAAGTTTGGTGCCAGAGCGCGCTTTGAGCCTGTGCACTTTGTCAGTGGGGGGAGCAGTGGTGGCGGAGCCGGCACTGATGAGAAGGAGAACGACAAGGAGCGCAAGCGGAGCGATCCCCATGGCGCACGGTCGTGGGAGGCCGAGCAGCCCTCCTACGGCAGCGGGAGAGCCCAGGGATACTCCGCCCCCAGGTCCGCCTTCGACAGAGTGCCGTCCTTTGGCTCGGACTCCTGGAGGGATCGGGATAGAGACAGGACCAGGGATAGAGACAGAGACGTCCCCTCAGGTAGTATGAGTACTGGCCCTGGTCTAGGCTACGCAGCGCGCGGGGCCACCTCCAACTACATGGCCAAGACGCAACAGGACTACACCGCTAAATACGAAGCCCATGGCTCTCGGGGTTCCGATTCTTACTCGCAGCCCACCAGGCATGAGGGTTACAGCGGGGGGAACCGATCGACGGCGTGGGATGCCGGGCGGCAGGGGTCGGGCTATGGTCCCCAGGACCGCCCCTCCTCCTCTAGCCGGCCGTTCAGCCGGGTCTACAACAGCCCAGGTAGGGTCAGCCCCAGCCAGGCACAGTCTGCGGTGCTGCCCCCCCCTCGGCCCATACCCTCAGCCCTCATGGAGGAGAAACAGCGGCTGATTACCAGCGTGTCCGCTGCACTAGCCGTCTCCTTAAGAGACCCCATGTACATGACCGGGACCGACTCGCCCAACTACAACTTCATGCTGAGCCGCAGCATCCAGGCGTGCAAGACCAACCCCGAGTATATTTATGTCAACCTGAAGGATATCCCTCAAGCCGATCTCCCGAAGAATAGGAAGGTACTGACGGAGGGCTACGCGTGCGAGTTGAGGTGCCAGTGTGTTTATCTCGCCACTGGATACTCGGGCAGCAAGAACGGAGCCAGGGACCGTGCCTCCGAGCAGGCCGTGAAACTCTTCCTGAAGCCGGCTGAGGTTCGTATTGTGCAGCGTAAGTATAGACACTCTATTGTCACCGACATCGTGGTATGTCAGATGCACAGTCCCACCCCAGCCTTTTTGCCTGCCCTTCGTAACCCAGAGGACAAGCCGACGCCTAGCTCGAAGGGCCAATATGAGCCTGACAAACGTAAACACTGGACAGAATTTGTGGTCGTTGACAACGCTCACGATGCCATATGCATACTGAACAACTCTGCCGCCTTTAACCGCATGAAGATCGACTACAAGTTTGACCTGGTCCCAAACAGCAGTTACTGGCTCTGTAGCGTCTACCTGCAGGAGGAGCTGGTGGCCCAGTCTAGGGGCACGAAGAAGAGCTCGAAGCACACAGCAGCCGAGGAGGCAGTGAGGAAGCTGCGCATGAATCAGGCAGCCCGGGAACAAGAGCAGCAACAGCAGCAAGAGCAGCAGCAGCAACAGCAACAGCAGCATCCCAGAGGAAACCATCAGTCGGATCCCTCTAGTGGCTGGTTTGGCCAACAGGTCGGCAGGAAAAAGCACTTGAGTGAGTTGGTTATTCTTGAAAACTCAGATAATGCCATCTGCATCATCAACGACACTGCTCAGTTTAATAAAGTATCGGCCGACTACAAGTTCACCGTGTTACCCGACCACCGCTGGAGATGCGAGGTGTACCTGGAAGGACAGTATGTCGCCGCGGGTCTCGGGCCCAAAAAAATAGTGAAACACATCGCAGCGGAGGAGGCCCTGGCTACCTTGAGACAGACGCAGGCCGTGGTTAAGTCCAACCTCAGGAAGGATGGTCACTGTGATGCCATATCACGCCATCAGATCCTGGCGCGTTCGAACGAAGAGAGCATCAAGCAGGAGATCAAGGAGGACAACATCGGGAACCAGCTCCTCCGCAAGATGGGCTGGAAGGGAGGTGGACTGGGCAGAGACGGCGAGGGGATCGCAGAGCCCATCAAGGTCAAGGAGCAGTTCTCCAGAGAAGGTCTCGGTATGGACATGGACAAGCCTTCGAATCAGCTCAGCAAGCGAGACATCGAAGACATCATCCGAAACTACGCCACTTCCGACCGCCAAGATGACCTGCGCTTCTCCAGCGACCTGAACAACGACGAGCGAAAGCAGATCCACCACATATCTCAGAAATACGGCTTACGCAGCAAGTCGTACGGACAGGGCCGGCAACGCTTTCTAGTTGTCAGCCGCAAGGTTCATAAAGACCAGCTCATCGGTCAGCTGCTACAGGAAGGACAGGTGGGCCGCTACGAGCTGGTGAAACCTCAGGCGTCTCACTGATTTGCATGAACACTTGTTGGCATGGACCTCGGGACAAATGTATGACCGTAGTATTCATACTGGAGACTGACTCATACCACAAAACAGATTAATAGTAGGGTATCTTTTAGAAACTTGGATGTTTCTACATTCCTCTGCCGTTATGGTTTAAGCCTGAATAGGGTGTTTTAGTTTTAAAAAAAGATTGCCATTCCACAAGTCTATTGTTTGTCTCTGCACTACATGCTTGATTTCAGTGCTTTCATATTCAAATGCCTTGGTTATTTGATTAAACATCGCTGAAATTTGGACAGAAACCCTTCCTTTTTTCCCTCTAACTTTCACTGTAGCAGAATATGCAACTCTACATGTTAAGTACCATGACAGCGAAGAAAACTATATGCCCAATCTTACGTTGATAGAACTCAAATTCAGAATAGCACTTGCAATGTGTATTTTCAATTGAAAGCTACCACGTGTTAAACTATCTTCACATGGAATTGTGAAAGCTGTGATCTTGTTAACTGTCTGGTGTTTCATTTGTGTGAATGTCTGCTTGTTTTACATCTGTAATTGAATAAATTAAACCGGAAACCAACTAAACGTTGAGACGTAGATTTTCTCAAAAGGAACTGTAAAATAAAGGGCCATGACAAACGGCTTGTTAATTTTATCTACAAGAAAAGTATTTTGTTACATCCCACTAGTGGAAAGTTAAACTGAAGACTGTGTCTATGAAAAAGATACCAATGTTCAGGAAGTCGAGTCAGTTTGAGTTTATTTGTTGTGAAGGGGTAGCATAACATACTCAACCCAAGTGCCGGGAAAGGGCACATAATTCGATCCTTAACATGTCTGGATAGTCAAGTAAAGGAAATGTATATAGTCAAAGGCATGGCTTGAACATGTAGTCTAGAGCCAGTAACTAGAAATCCAGCCTGCATATCTCAAAGGCATTGATTGTAAGAGATGGATGTCAGCACCAGCACACCTTCTGTCACATACAGACCCATCGCACATTTTCTAGTAACCCATCATACATTTTCTTCAAAAGGTATTCAAAAATGCTAAAAAGAAACATAATATTGAACACATGGTAACATCCTCTAAAAATACAAATATAAATGTATGTTTTGACACTGCAACTGCAATCCACACTTAAGCTTAAGTACATGTGTCAATCATGGCCCAACCTTGGTGGGTGACTCAGAAAAATGTTTTGTTTGGAGGTGAAGGGAAAATTTGGTGCATCGAAGAAGTTACCCAGATCTAACCAGGTACATTTACTTTAACATGCTACCGCCCAACAACAGCATCTGCAGAAGGCGATGCCACAGCACGACATTATACAACTATAGCAACAGCTATGGGACAGACACATTAGAAAACTGTCAGATTGTGTGTATGATAGTTTTTCATCACATGATCTGCGTAGTCTTTACTCTTGTGGCGGACATTTTTTTTTTTATACTTTGCAAACAAACACGTGTCAACAATCGCGCCAACTCTGCTCGACAATAGCCGACACCCTCTTCTCGTACTCCCGCTTGTTCTCCTGGTACAACTGGGCGGCCTGGCTGTTGGCCGGGCTGTTCGGATTGGGCTCATCCAGTAAAGACTGAACAGACAAACAAAAACACATTTGAATCTTCTCCACAGCTGCGGCTCATGAAATGAACATACAACTCCTGGTTTACCCCATACCCCAGCAGTGATACTCTTGGAAGAATTATGCAGCTGCAAATATACTTTACAACACTTATTACAACTCTTTTGTGAATGGAAACACGTATGCTGTGGATGTGTGTGAATAGATAAAAATACCTGTATTGAAGTTAATATTGAAGAAACATCATAAGTTGGACTCCAGCGATTCTGTAGAATGTCTAAACATATGCTGCCATCGGCATAAACTGCAAAAAAAGAAAATGAAGGGAAAACATTAATACACTACACTTCCAAGTAGAATTTGACTTAAGGTTGAATGAATACTACTAGAACTTACCATTTGGATGAAACATTTTGGAGACAAAACGCACTGTTGGGGGTTTATTTGGATACTCTTCTGTGAACTCAATAGTGAGTTTAAAGGTTCCTAGGATTAAGAAAAGCAAGGCTTAAATCAAAATGCATGGGTTTAGAACATCACCCCAAGCCCTAGAGGGCTTCTATATGTCCCTCACCACCGCTTGAATTGCCCATAAAAAAAAATGGCATGTTGGAATAAAAGTGCCTTGAATATAACATTGATACAAGCCCAAAGCATCAGCTTCTATCTTGAGCTTAAATGACACGTCCTTCAAATGGTTGTTTGATTGGTTAAATAGCATTGAAAGGAATTGGGACAGAACTTAATTCAACCGTCATGGTAATTTGCCAGGTGTATTGAAACCAATGTACTTCATCAGCCAGGGCTGATGTGACCTAATGTAGACGTGGAGATAACCTACCATCTTCAAAGGGTGTTCCCTCTGGTCTAAAACAGGAACGAAAACATGATTAAGACACAACACAGTTTCATTTTTGGACACTGAATTACAGTAGTATTATTGGAATCTGGGACTCTTTAAAGCCACCAGTTGATACATAATATGATAGTTACAAAGTTTAGATAAAATGATCTTCGCATATTGAGTCTGCCATAATACTTACTGCATACGGTCTGACCACTTTTAAATTGACAAATGTTATACACTCACCCAAATATGACAGCATTCCAGACCATAATATTATTCTCGGACGGTGCTCCACTCACCCCGGCTGGGGGGTCTTCTTGCAGCCTTGCAACGCAATGAAGAACAGATTAAAATTTGACCAACACTAAGATGTCTAGATGTCAGGAAAGAAACACAAGGCAAAATAGAGAAGCTTACCAAAATAACCTCAGCCGTGCTGTCTGATACGTCTCGTAAAGACGATGATTTATACACTTTCCAAGGAAACAACTGGGGTTGCCATTGCCATCGAGCTTTATTCACGAGTAAATAAGGTGGATTTATCACCTCACGTTAAATCCCACTTGTGACCGCTTTGTTAATAGGTCAGAGTTCACAGGACTCCTGGGGTTTGACTGTACTCCACACTAGGAGCACGTGTTGAATGCGTTTTATAATCACGAAATAACATATTTTGATTACGTTAAACATCCAAGTTTTGCTAATGCAGGGAGTACAATCTCAATCATCGAGGTGTCCCCAGCGAGCTGCACTGGGCCAGACGCGCAGCCATATGTAATGGAGCGTATACCATAGACCCTGTATGCACTGTATGTGTATAAAACAACACTAAAGCCATCACGATCATTCCAAATTATTCAGATTTGGATCGACCACGACACCTTGCACCTAAAGATCAGCCACTACCCTGATCAGGGTTTCCTTCCGAACCCATTTCGACCAAGTTATTTCCATCTAAGATGAGTGACGTGACACCCAGCGTCAGCAGGCAGCTAGCAGCTACAGCTCACTTCTCATTGTCCTCAACACGCCTAACAGGTGGCCTGTCCCCCAATTAAACAAGGATTACGACCCAATAACCCCCAGGTATCATTTCATAAGCACATATCGGTGTCCGCTCAGGAGTTGTGGACCGTCTACACCATGTAAGCGACGGCTAGCGAAGCTAGCATGGGACGCTAACGCTAGCTCTAGCGTTACCATCGCTGCTTGTTTTTCGGTTTCCTTACCGTTTAAAATCTCTCATAAGTCGTCGTCTGGCCGGGGTTGACATCGTGGTCACGCGGTTGCCCTAATCGCAAGCATACAAGTTCACTTTAGATTGTAAACCCTGCTGGATTTCTTATACTTTATATTACGGCTAACTAGTGTTTATTAGTTGGTGAGTATCGGCTGCCTTTGGTGGCCTGCTGCCGTATCGAGTGGTCGGGCGATACCACTCTCTGCGGAGGGGGGGACTACACCAAATCTCACCCTGTGTTCTGATGAAGTAGGCAGAGATATATGCAAAATGTAACATCATTTACAAGATAAATGAGGACAAATAGAATGAGATGTATTTACAAGAGTAAGTGTGAAGTCATTTTTTGGCAAATACTCCACGTCAGTTATACCTGTACACCCGATGCCTGACTTGTGTCGTTCCAGTACGAATTACGTCATTTGTTTAGCAACAGTATTTTGGATGGAGCATAAAAAACAATTTCGTTAATACGGTAAGAAGGCATCACTCATGTTAAAAACATGAATGTAATAAATAAATAAGTCGTATCTAATGTTTCTACTACTAACCAAACTCTGATTGGAAAAGTGTCCTGAATTCCTGAAGTAAACAGCGTATCCTCGACAGACTGTTCAATAGGTTATCAATAAGGTGCGTGTCGTTAAGGTGGATGCTTTAAAATCCCTTGACTCTCAGAGATTGGCCAGAAGGTGTTGTTGACCAGTAGGTCGGGTTGACTAGTAGGTGATGTTGATCAGTAGGTCGGGTTGACCAGTAGGTCGGGTTGACTAGTAGGTGATGTTGATCAGTAGGTGGGGTGGACCAGTAGGTCGGGTGGACCAGAAGGTTGGGTGGACCAGAATGTGGGGTTGACTAGTAGGTGATGTTGATCAGTAGGTCGGGTGGACCAGTAGGTCGGGTGGACCAGAAGGTGGGGTTGACCAGAATGTGGGGTTGACTAGTAGGTGATGTTGATCAGTAGGTCGGGTGGACCAGTAGGTCGGGTGGACCAGAAGGTGGGGTTGACCAGAATGTGGGGTTGACTAGTAGGTGATGTTGATCAGAAGGTCGGGTTGGCCAGTGTGTGGGGTTGACCCGTAGGTCGGATTGACCAGTAGGTGGTGTTGACCAGTAGGTGGGGTTGACCAGAATGTGGGGTTGACTAGCAGGATAGGTGTTGTTGATCAGTAGGTGGGGTTGGCCAGTAGGTGGGGTTGGCCAGTAGGTGACGCTATTCGCCAATGTAACAACCATGGATAACAATTTCGAAATGCGCGTGATCAAAAAATCACGTTTCCTATTCATTTAATAACTCAAAATATATAATATATATTTGAAACAAAATGTATACAAACAGGTCTTCAAATGAGACACAATATTCGGTGATTCTTTATAAATCACCAGATATTAAAACATAACACTCTTAACTGACGTAACGCCACACCATCTTCCCCAGCACTACACCTATTTTATTATTTATATTTAAATTAAATTTTCTACATGTTTATTATATTTCAGTAGTAATGAGTTGATAAAGAAATCACCCAATAGGTTACATACATCTCAGCCAAAATGGCGTCTGTCTCTCGTCTCCCATATGGTCTAGCGGTTAGGATTCCTGGTTTTCACCCAGGCGGCCCGGGTTCGACTCCCGGTATGGGAACGTCTCTTTTTGAGGGTATCATGGCCAATAACACATTTCCATCACATTATAGAAGTCACACATGTTAAAACTGATTTAATCACTTCAAGCACGAACATTTAGCTTCAGTATACACGTTAAGCTCCTCAAGTATGTTAGATGAACAGCTGTCATGTCTCATGGTGGCTGATGAGGAAAAGGCAAACCCCGCCCAATGGGGAAAACAAAGTTGACATCCTCGCTCAAAGTAGCAGAGGCACCGCAAGCGGACTTCTTCCCGGGACAACGTGGACACCACACCTTTCCTATCACGTCTAGGTGATGACAACATGTTGAAACCATAGCGTGGAGAACAGAGTGAACAATATTCCAGACCCGCACGCCTAGCAGAGGCGCTCTCCTCCTCGCTGAGAGGAGCATGAGAGGCGCCGTGGTGGCCGCCAGCCAATCACTTCCCAGGAAAATGTGACTGCGAGGAATTCCCCACGCATCAGCTTTTGCTGCCGGGGAAAATAGGAGCTACCGCCAGGCTGCCAGTGGCTCAGGGTGGTTTCTGGAGGATGTAAACCTCTGTGACTGAGTTCAGAGAAGGACCTCGGACTATAGTCCGAGTACAGAGACGGACCAGGACTTATATTGTGAGGAGGCGCAGGCTGCTGGGAGATACATCAACAGGACGCCACTTTGTACCAGGGTAAGGTTTTGGATTAGTGGGAAATAACTTAACCACGAACGCCACGAAATGTTTGAGTCTTATGTTTTTTTTTATTTTTATTTCATTACACTGTTCAGAGTAATTCAGAGTACATACGACGGTTTGCTCAATATTTGTTAAGTTCTTTAGATCTTGGTAATGTGTTGTAGTAAATCTTCGATGCACTCCCACCGCGTGTGGCGGAATCACCGCGGCAATGATCCACAGCCTGATTGCCTTCATCTGATGAGAACAGCCCAGGGATAGGTGACTCCACTGATGGGTGTAGCTGCTGCTGCCCCCCTGCCTGTCTGTAGTCTCCTCCACCCCGCCTGACATGTGACGGGGCTGCAGTGTGTGAATGGGTTCCTGTTGTTGGGAGGTCATGTAAATCCTAGGCTCATCCGAGAACGTTATTCCTACAATCCTAGACGCTTTCTCTATGATGGCCATTAAGCGATTTAAAAAAATGGATTTGAGATATTGTTTGAAATTCTACAAATGTACTCCAGAGAATGGAAACGTAAAGTCCAGAGAATGGTCCTAACATGTGTGTTAAAACTATTTCAATATAATCTCCTTCTGTGTCCTGCTTCTACATCACCTCCGGCAGCAGGCACACATGTCTGCTGTGTTTAGCGAAATGTTGTTCTCTCAAGACTGTTGATCACCCCGCTTCAGGGCAGTCGAAATGTTTACCAGATGTTTACATATTTCGGTTGAGATGCTTGTGTCATGGGACGACCCGGCTGAATCCCATTGGTTGCCTTTGGTCCTCTTCCCCCCCAGCCAAAGGCCTTTGTGACGCAGGGTTGAGGGGGGAGAGCCAGGGGACTTCTGGCGGCCTTGCCCATATCAGACAAGACCAGCTGGATCGCCTAATTTCTCTCCCCTCCCAGAAAGTCTTCCCTTCCTGGCATATTACTGGAAACTGCTTTCTCCACTCCAGCGGATTACCCGCTATAAGTGGCTATTTTTAGTTTGGTTGTGGCTGTGGCTGTTTGCTCTGAATTAACCTGACAAGTGTCTTCGGTTGTTGGGTTTTCTGCTCCAACATCGAACTGTGTTGTCTTCCCTCTGTCTGTGTCTCATGGTCAAAGTCATGCATAATTCACTTGCAGTGACTTCCAAACGAGGAGGCGAATCGACAACACGCACCGCATGAACCCTGCGTGACCCGCCTGACTGGCATCCTGCTCTACTTAAAATAACAAAATGCAAGGCTACGGCTACGGTTGCATTTGAATGGCCAGGGTTCTTCTTTGCCTAACCGGGAACAGAATACTTTGGGTAGAGGCTAATGAAATTCCTGGCACTCATCATGTGACAGTGATGTCACCCTGTGCAGAGCAGCTGAGCGGTGTGTCAGTGGCCGGAAGACAATGGGGAGCTGTGCTGTGTGTTATTGTGCAGGGCACATATTAATGTTGAGACGGTGCATAGAGCAGCGGATCTTCTTACGCTGCCCACTCCGTCTGGGCTCTGCCCGCCCGTCCTAATGGGGCTCTGCTTATTGATTTAGCCGCTCCGCAAGAGGACGCTGAGCTTCGGGCTTCTGGTCAGAATCAACCATTAGCGCTTGGCTGTGTGCATTGTGGGCCCTGGTAGGATAAAGAGCAATGCAGGGATATTAATAATACCACGACTAAAAATAGTCTCTTTTAGTGGCTGTAGGTTGAAAGGAAAACGATGATGTGCGAAAAACTATTTCGGAAGTAGGCCTACCAGGGTTTTATGTTAGATTGTTCGGTTCAGAACAGGATTTAGGGCAACGAACCAGGATGTCGCTTCCGTTGATGGTAATGTGAACACATTACTAAAATGGATATACAGAAAATGAAAATGGATGTCCGATTTTCGTGAGAGCAACATGTATTTAATCTGGCCACTAATGTTAACATCCTTTTTTTTCTCAACATACAATGCATAACCACAAGATGGCAACATACATGTGCCCTGGCCATTGCAGTGTCGTGTTGCGGCTGAACGTCACAAATTAAGAAATCAACTTGTGAAAGACAAAAGCGTACTTCTCGTTTTTTGTGCTACAAACCCAGGATTGTACCGTTCTTTAGAAAACTCATAGAGGAACCATCCATGTCGAAGTTCCTTAATCGGAGGTTTCTGTGTGAGCACGGCCGGCCGCGCATGTCACCTGAGTTTCAGGTCCTCAGGTGTCTGATTGCTAGGCAGCAGCAGTAGTAAAGCTCTGTCATTGGCTGTTACGTCACCGGGTGAGGAGACCAGGGAAATTCCACCTGTAACCTCATTCCAACCCCTGGCTCGCTCCCGAAGCCATGTGACCCGCATAGATCATAGATGACCGTGCGGCTGACGTTCCCATGATTTACTGAACCGATGCAATGAGGACGGAGAAATGCTTCAAGCAAGCCTATCCGGCCTTGATAACTCTTTATCAAAAGATACATTTTTATATTTATTGAATTTCTTTGACTTTTAAGTAAAGCATTTATGCAATACAGGATGGTTATATACAGTAGTTGTTTTTATAGAATTAGTGTGAATAAGGATGATCTATTAGGTTCACGGTAAGAGCACTAATGACGTTGTTAGAAGGTTATTGCATCTTTTTATATTATTGGATGCCTAATTGTGGTAGAAGTACATGTAATTTGTCCTTAAGGAGTTGTTCTTAATCATAGTAACTGATTCAATACATAGTAACCGAATATCCTGTATGCATGCCAGTGTGTAATACTATTCCAACATGGCACATTTGCCATCTCCAAGGCCTAAAGAGGTTGTAAATGTTTCAGTGGCACTTTTGAAGGCGTGTCAGAGAATCTGACAACCTCTCATATGGGCACTTGTCCGTGTTGTGCTCAACGCTATGTTTCACCATGCCATGCTAATCTAGACACATTAAAGACACATTACAGATACACATGAGATTCATTCAGAACATCAGTTCTCAGTACACATTGTGCTCAAGCCAATGTGTCCTTTGTAACCCCTTGAGCTTGGGCACTTTAGGACTTTTCTATTGAAAACCAATTTCTTGTTAGTTTCAGTTTTCTTTCCCAAGTGTGTGTGTGTGTGTGTGTGTGTGTGCGTGTGTGTTTGTGTGTGTGTGTGTGTTTGTGTGTGGAGCCAATACAGAAAAGTGTGAACAGAAGTGTTCCACAGAGTCAATTTAGTGGCAGTATAATTGAGTGTGATGTTCGGCCATATGTGTGTGTATGTATTTCTGTGTGTGTGTGTGTGTGTGTGTGTGTGTGTGTGTGTGTGTGTGTGTGTGTGTGTGCGCGCGCGCCGGGGGTGGGAGAAGGGTACACATGACGTTAATTCATTTTGTCCAGACCTGTAGCCCCCAGAGAGAGCTCAGAGCGGCTGGAAGAAGGTCACCCATGTATAATAACACGAGTGGGCGTTGTGTCTTTACCAAAGTCCGCTAAGTCAGACACCCACGCACTGCTTGTGTTATTTCTATCTGAATGAAGCTGGGCCTAGCCAGGGCTTGTGAGTCAGCGAGCGTCTGAGATCATCCCATGGTCCTCACTGGCTGAGGCTGCTTGTGATTTCAAAGGGCTTCGAGGCATTTCCAAAGTGTATTTATTTATTTTTAAATATCCATATCTGGTGATAGTCTCTTACAGTTCGGTGAGTAACATTCATAAAATGACAATGTTTCAATTTTTTAGTACTTGTTGAACAACAAATGCTTCGTGACCCTCTTGCGTTACTGGAAACTACCATGGAAGACCTTCAGAGCGCCTCTTCCTTTGAAGGATGCTGGAGCCCGAAAGGGTTCGGAACCACAACGTTTAGCTCATCATCAAGCAGCATGACGACAACACCAAACTAGGTTCTTTCTGAATGCTCCGGTTGGGCGGCGAGTTCTTATGTGTGATTTTGTGTGCAGTGTTGAAACAGTGTTGCATTCCTAGTTAAGTATCCCAAGATTGAAGTTCCAGCAAGTGGAAAACCAAATGCAGACAGGTCCGGTTTTTTAATTCAGGCCTCTCTATATTCAAGTAGTCGACAAAGGACAAACATCAGACTCTTTGTATAAGCATATTGGACCTACAAAGGATTATCAGTTTATTGTGGCTGGAATTTTGACAATGTTGCATAGCTGGGACATAGACCCTAACTAATAGGTTCTTTAATGTCCTCAATGTTCGTCTTACATTCGTGTAGTGCTACAAGTGGGCAAAACAATATTCTGAATTTATGTGATCCTAAGAGAGACAGACTAGAACAGTTGAAGCATACACCATCATCAGTGAACATCACATGCACTGCTATAAGACTACAGCTCCACTTAAACTCTAGTGAACCATAGGCAGCAGGGACATGTTGTAAAACAAGGCCGTCCGTGGCTTGGCTATTAGGCCCGTTCTCAGCTTCTCTTGCAGCAGCCATAATTGTAAGACTCTAAAGGAAAGGCGTGCCCCTTTATTTAGTCAGCCGGGTCACATGGTTGGCACACACACATTATTGCTGTTCTGCTGCAGCTCGTTTGTCGTTCTGGCCATGAGGCAAAGGTCCCACACAATGAGACGAGCCCTCTGTGTGTGGGAGTGGACTGGGTCTCATTTCAGCTCAGAGCGCATTAACACCTCAAATGTTGTGGATCGTTTTAGTGTTAGAGTATTCATTCTGGAGTGTTTAGATTGGATTTGTGACATGAATCTGTGTGTCTGCTCTTTACTACAGGGTTATTATGATTGGTTATTTATCCTTAAGGCCTCTTGATTTTAACAGAGAAAGAATATTCATTAGTTTTGTTGAAACAGTTGAGTGTAATCTTGATATCCTAACCACACGCTATCAAGACCTCTGTAAAATCAGCACACAAAGCATTTAGGCTAGCGATAATGATATTTGAGTATAACTTATAGTGTAGTTGCAAAGTTTAATAGTTTAACAGTTTCGTCAGGGTCATTAGAGTCAAATATAGTCCATGGCTTCCTATTTCAGGATTCCTTTATAAACGGAGAGACTCTCAGCCTGAGAAAGTAGAATGAGGAATCTGAGTCTACTGCTCAGTATTTAGGTCACTGTCAGAAGTGTCTTCTAGGGCAGCGGTCCGCACCCTGACCCCAGGCTAGTGGGGTTGACGATGCAGCCACGGAGTCTTTTAAAAGCGGGTTCATTTACCTAAGTTATTAAGTTATGGTCTTGTAGTTCCTCATTATAAAAACAATCAAAGAATTCTTGACGTCAGAGAACCTGCATGACACTGCTTGGCCATTTGCCTGGGGTCGCAAGCCGTGGTATCTATCATTGAGATTGTGCTGCCATCATAGCCGTTCGCTTAGCTCATCCCTGCTTGCTTCTGTGATGTATTGTCTTGCAAATGATGGTGTAAGGGTAACCTCAATTAAGGTAGGCCCCTTGTACAAAATGTACAAGATGAAGTTACAGATTAACAGAAAAGGAAAAATGGGTAAAGTTTTGAGTAAGGTTTGTATTGCTTTAATTAATTTGGTAATTTGCGTTAAGTAACCCAGGATGTTACTTATTCTGTTGATTTCAGAATTTTACTTTGACTTGACCACATTCAGCCTTCCCCCTGTGTGAAACGGAAAACACAAATGTGTACTTTAAGGTGCAACTCACAGTATCTACCACAAACTACCTCTTCCTGTCAGCCAGAAGTGTCACTTCTAATGAAGATGCTTATCAAGCGAGCTGACTATATACTACACACAGACAGACAGACACACACACACACACACACACACACACACACACACACGCACTAGGACTGCAAACCTGATTTGAAGCAGGATCATCCAGATAACGGTGGGTCTGGGGAGGGTTGGTAAACCCAACGGATGAATTCCCCTGATTGCCCGACATGATCTCAGGGGCCTCGTAAAGACAGTCCTGTGGCTGAAGGACCTGAATTTAGTGATTATTGCACATCGTTTCAGCTGAACAGCAGGATGGCTCATGAACCTCATGTTTGATGTGTGCTTTGGCTTAGGATAAGGCTTGGCTAAGATACGCATAAACATTGTCAGGTGAGGCTGCTGTATTGAGCTTCACAGTCCCTCCCTCCCTCCCTCCCTCTCTCTCTCTCTCTCTCTCTCTTTGTCCCTCCCCCTGTCAGTGAACATAAGGGTTGTTTGATGGTGTGGGGTGTGGGGGCTGTATTACCGCCAGGGGGTGAAAACAAACCCCACCCCCACCTCCTCATGCGGACCCTCCACACCCCCGGACCAGCCTGGAGCCCAACCCCCGTGTGTCTCGAACCCGTCCCGCTGAACACACTGACTCACTCACACGCATTCAGAACGTACGAGCAGGAGGGGAGACGTTTCACGACACACTATATGGACCAGGATCCGCCTGTTGTCCAAATGCTATAAACTTGATGGCCCCACATTGTCTGGTCAAAGTCTGCAGTGAATGCATACCTGTTCAACTGTATTCATGCCCTGATCCGGCGGAGGAAACTCGAGCCCTCCTCCCAAACAAGCAAGCCTCCTATCATCTATTATGTCGTTTAAGGTGTGGCCTGCCGGTTAGACCTCTCTGCTCCCGCCTCTCCCCTCCCCCCGTCCCCGTCCGCAGCCAATCTGCAGCGGCAGCACAGCTCACCTGAACCCATTTGAATACCGGAGCCTGTCCTGCGCCCTGATTGGTCAGGTGCGAGCACCGTACCCTGAGGCTGCTCCACCAATGGCAGCAGTGCTGCGTGAGTCACGGGGAGAGGACAAGTTGCTTCACTACACTTCTCCTTTTCAGTTTTTAACAACAGCCATTGCAGCCTTCTTTCTGTGACTTTCCCCAGAACCTGTATTGTGTTGACGTGTGCGGAGGGCAGCCATTGGTCCACATCTTTAGCCAGGCCCTCTCCTCTCCGCTCCGAGAGCATACCGTGGATTACCTTTTTTTTTTTTCTCTTTTTTCTGGTTCCCTTCACATCTTTATTCGTACCGTATTTTTTTTTATGCGCGGCTACGGAGATCTGACAGTCGTTGCCATGGACCCTGACACCCAGATCCAGACTCTCTGAGGTGAGTTCACGTCCTGGTGGGCCCGTGGGTCTCCGGTGTCTTACGCTGCTGACGTTCGTTGGAAATATAAAGACGAATTAGCTGTAATGCAAGGGCCGCCTGAAGTCTGTCCTTAACACACCTTAGAGTGGGGTTCTGTGTGTGACCAGGCACGCACAGGACACACCCAGTCCTATTCTATGCCACGGGACAGGACCAGAGTAAATAGTGTGTTCTCTGTGTATTCTGGACAGACCTGGAGGTAAAAGTAACCCGTATTTTGAAGCAAATAGCAAATCACACCCAACGCTTGCAATGCTACGACCATGTCACCAACAGGCCATGTGAAATCACGTGTGATGTTATGTTTTTTCACTTCCATATGATCCACATGTAGTGCATTTCTTTTATACACCTGCCATGTTGTTTTCCTCTTATAATCCGTGACCTTATATGGTGCTTCTTAGCCAGGGCGGGTGCAGCGTTTTGCAAGCCCCCTGGCCCAGCCCACATGTGTCTTTCTCCGTGGAGCAATACCAGCAATTATGGGTTAGTTCAATTATGTTTCACCTCTCCCGCTCTCCCCCTGTTCGATCGCTCACAAACATGTGCTGTTGCCCTCGTACGTTCTGTAGAGGGGAGTCCTCCTCTCTCTGTAGCCCAGCTCTTGAATTAGGGGGTGACGCATCGAGTCAAGCGAGTTTAGCACCACGGGTTACCATAACTAATCTTAAAGGTTCATCAGTGCAGAATGCTGCTCATCTTGAAATTCGGGGGTCAGGCAGGTTTTCACTATAATCCATTGTGTGAGTGCCTTGTTTTGTTGTGTGTTGGCACCTATCCTAGTCTTGAGTGTTCCAGTTCTCTTCTTCTTCTTCCAAGAAAGAGTTAAAATGAAATGCGCTCAATGTTGGTGAACCGAGAAAAAAAACATGTTTGCAGCAGAGATAAAAAGCATGCTTCCTGTTTCTAGACAGACAAACTTTGTGGTCCACAAAAGACGTTTTGCACACATCACTGAATAAACACTGGCACTGTTTAAGTGACATTTATACAACACACCCAGTCTCTATTGATACTGTGAGTAAACCCTCACAGTCCAGATTAAAATCCTTAACCTGGACATTTCCTTCCTGTTTTGGATATACCTGTCGTACATTAACCTGCCCCATCTCCCAGGCCAGTTGATGATTTCATCTCATTGGCATTTGAAATAGATTTTTGCTAAAAATGTATGACGTACACCCTTTGAGGCCTCTGAGAGGCAATAACAAAGGAGATTACGACCGAGAGAAAGAGAGACTCAAAACGTACCAAATCTTCTTGCTTCTTCTCAAGCTTGACAGGGGTTCAGAATGAGAACACACTGAGGTTTGATCCAGTGTGTTCCCCACCTGTACCTCCGTCGGCACTGGACCCCTGGCCGAGATCTGAGATATCATCAGTGAAGGGCTCTGCTGTGTCCAATAGGCATGAGTTTGCATTCGGCCGGGCTGTCTAATCATCCTTTATGCCCACCCTGATTTGGCTTGTAAATGAAGCCTCGGGCCTGAGCTGCTGCCAGGTGGGAGCGCACACACACACACACACACACACACACACACACACACACACACACACACACACACACACACACAGGCTTTGTCTTTCTAATACTGATAAGTAAGAAATAGGAGGAAAAGGAGGAGAGGGCAGACAGTGGCTTCACTGGTTTTTCTATATTTACAAGTTCTACCATAACTACACTATAGTCTGTTCGAGGGGGGGTCCCTTCCCCCACTACAGGTCCACAGTTGGCCATTCGAAGGCCTCAGACTTAGTCTGTGGGCCGGAGAAGGCTTACCCACCAGGCTCTGATTCTAACTGGGTTGCCAATAAAGGAGGGTTACACAAAACCTGTGTTCTGTGTTAATGACACAGATAATGAAACCGCCTGCTCCATGTCTGCCTGGAAGGGAAACGCACAACATGTTGTGTGTTGTCCCCTTCAAGGCTATCCCAGGGTATTCTGGAGGGGGAACACAGGTATTCTGCAGATTGATGGATCATAGGATCGACAGCACAATAGATGCCTTGAGGAGGAACGATGATGATGATGATGATGATGATGAATTATTCGTAGGCATGAGCAATGCTCCAGGACGTGTTTCATTGTGTTCTCTGACAGCTGCTGAAGACTATAGCGCCAGTAGAGTATATCAGCCCATTGCAGCCAACACCTGATCTGGAGGGGGACATTGAGCTTTCTGATTGTTTTGATGTGGATATCTGCAATGAGGAAACCAGCATCACTCCGGTGATGGGCCTTTTGAGAACCTACTGTATGAACGGCGGTGAGCGACACACAGCAAACAAAACAATGCAGAACTTTTAGCCATTAGCCATAACCATTATCTCTCTGCTCTTCTTCTGCTATGATTCATGACTGCTGTCGGGCAAGGCATTACCAAACCACTAAACAACTGTTGTTTTTCGCATTAGCACGGAGATGTGGTCGTGATTATCTGTTACAGTGCCTGTGTGTGTGTGTGTGTGTGTGTGTGTGTGTGTGTGCGCGCGTGTGTGTGTGTGTGTGTGTGTGTGTGTGTCCACATGAAACACAGAGCCAACACCAAGGCAGAACAGACTCCCTGCGTAAATAAGTCAGAACATTCATTGGGCAACGGCAGGGTAGTGTTGAAACTGTCTCATGTGTGGAACAGGCTGGGACTGGCAGGCCATTGTCCTGATGGAGCCTGCATGTTGGATCCCAGCGGTGGACTCCGTCCAAAGACCCAAGCAGAACAACTCACAATCCTGCAGAATGAGGCTTGCCTTGGTTGTTAAATTGCACTAGAAATGAAAATGTTCGTATTGCAAATTCTTTGGGAGGTGTTAAAAGTATGCGTTCGCAAAGGGCTGGAAGTGAAGGGGCTAAATATGATCTTAAGTCTTCAGTAAGCCTTGAGTGTTCTTAAATTGAATGGCTTCGTCTCAGTCAACTGCACATTTTAGAACCATCATGGTTGTGGGCTTGTTCATCAGAGTGCATCATGGGAGTTCTTGTTGGTGGTACTCTGCCGTATTCAGAGCACTGAAGAGAGTGTGGTACTGTCGGATCAGGAACATATGAAGACTGCAAACAACTGCCTTTATTTTGCCCCGTCTCACATGAGAAACGCTTTAGCGGTTACAAACACAACAATGATGCCCCATAATGACAAATAATATCCAGATGATTTACTAAACCTATGAGAAATAAAAAGACTAACAACATAGTCTATATTTCAATGCTCTTATGCTACCAAAATGGCCGCTGCCATTGCAATTTGGCATCGCCATGGATACGCCTTGTGGAGCATCACCTTCGCTTGAACCTAAAACCTAATAATCCCCTCCCACCCTAATATTCCCTTTTTCCTTCCTTCATCAAATCCCTCCGGACTGGGCAGGTGTATGTCAACTCCCAGGAGTCTTAATGGCCGGTATTCTGGTGATATAGACTATCAGGGCACACCTCTTGATAAAACACTCACACGGCTTATTATGCAGAGTATCAATTCATTAGGCCGGTCCCACTCAGACAGGGGGTGTACGGGGGTATAAGCCACTAACTCTACACTAATCGCCACCGGTAAAATTTACTACACAAAGCTTGAGATGGGCCATTCCAGAATGGTACATAAGCAAAGGCAAATATTGCAGGCACAGGTTGATCAAACAGTTGCACAAGATCACATGTAATCTTCTAAATGACCAGGCACAACAGATCTGATACGACACAATTCGATTAGAATCGTGAACCGTGGTTACACAGAGATAGTTCTCTATGTCTCCACATTATCCAGTCAAAGAAGGCGATGGACATGTGGTAAGGTCTGGGCGGCACGTTTACGCTACCAAATAATTGTCACTACCTTGTTCTCGTTCTCATTACCTTGTTTAAACAAACAAACCATTAACCATAGGTCCACTGTGAGGCAACATGGCCGCCGCGGCCGCTGTTATCCCAGGTGGTTTCCCCGTGATGACTTGGCAGAAAGAACACAGTACATGCATGTGTCCTTCAGCCCGGCGGATATGTCACAGCTCGAGCCCAGTGCGCTACGCGCCTCGTTGTTTTTTCCAGTTCATGTCGGTTCCACCCTGCATGATGTCATCATAGTGCTTCAGAAACCAGTCTTTGACTCCGAGGAGAGACGCGGCCGGCACAGTCTCCAGTGGACTGACGACATTTTATTTGGGGAACTATTCATCCCCAGGATCTCATGGTACTGGATTACCTGAGTTTCCGTTAACCACTTAAAGAGCACTGTGTACGCGATGGGACAGATGCAGCATGAAGCACTATTATTAAGTTTTGTACGATGATTTTATATTGAATGGTTGCAAGGATTTATTAAAATATTGACAACAATGTGTAACATCTCCTATGATACCAATGTCATAAACACTGACATTAAAGGTACTTACAGGTACTCAGGAGTTAATAAGCTGATTATATTCAATACTCCTCCATAACACCTCCATCAAGTGCTTGTGGTGTGATCGCGGTAGAAATGCCTTCGTTTGCTAAGGAGTTCTGGAATTTGGTTTTGCGTCGTCAGAGGCCTTTGGCCAAACACTCATCAACGCTGGTGCAATGGAGTCGGAGGCTTGGGTTTCAGTGAGCACCTGGCCTAGGAACGGCTTTGGATGGTCATGGCGTCACAACTCACTCACTGCTGAGTAATGCTTGTCTCAGTAGCACTCAGACATCATCGTCATATGGATATTACTATGGATGTGTAACCCTAGCCTTATTTCTTTCATTTGAACCCGATCCAGAATACAGCTCGGCACTCTATTCCTCTAACTGCTCTCAGAGCATTAGAGGCTTTTCAAAGTGCTGAGATGTAGATGTCACAATGTTGGTTTTGTGGTGGTGACAGTGTGCAGGAGGAAAAAAGCTAAGAAACGAACAACAGCACATGGTGGTTTCCCTGCAACTGAAATGGAAAATCTGGGCGAAAGACGTGTTTTTAATGAAATACTTTGCATTATGTTTCATCAACAAGATGAGCTCACCCACACAGGCAAATGCAAACACACACACACACACACACACACACACACACACACACACACACACACACACACACACACACACACACACACACACACACACACACACACACACAGACCATTGATGGATGGAAAAGAAGATGAGAAAGCATATCGACAGTACATTACATTTATTCAGCCGGTCTAATTCTGCACATTCCTAAATTTGTTTTTCTTGATGTTGAAAGATAAAACCACCACAGCTCATCCAGGGTAAAGACTAGGGATAAAACAACATTGAACTTGTTTCAAAACACTAGCCGTCTCTGTCTTCCAGGTCCTTAGGTAGCAGACCTAACCATAAAACAAACCCTAAATAAGTGACGTGAGGCAGAAAACAAATACACAACCCGTCATAAAACCTTCTTAAAATCAGTTGACAGCAGTAGACACTATCGCTATAGGGATAGTGTCTACTGCCGTCAACTGATTTTAACGACGTAAGCCAGAGGACATAATGGTAGATATATCTACCATTGTCTTCTGGCTTACGTCGTTTTGCTTTTTAACGATGATGCACGACGGACGGATCTACTTCAGATGTGCAGCTGAACAAAAAGTGTTTATAATGCAGCATAATATCATGCTCTGATCAGGGGGGGTCAGGGACCACAGTCGTCATTCTGGCCCAGAGATGAACATGCAGGCAGGCCTGATCATTCTCCTGTTAAAGTGAACCTCCCTGCCTGCTCCCCCTTTCATTCAAATAACTCCCAGGGCTCCCGGTGGAACACGTGTCTCCAGTAAACAGTCATTTGACTGTCTTCTGAGCTTTAAATTATAAACCGCCATGTCTCAGCTCATCACACCGTGAAGGGCATCTGGGTCTGGTTTCGCGTAGAAAACAATGCTGAGAACTAGTTCTAGTCTTGTCGCGGTGATGTTTGTCTGCTGTCATCTCGATGAATTCAGTGTAGGATGATTACGTTACGAAGGAGACATTATGCGGCGCGCACCTTTTGTCTGTTCGGCATCCGTGGGAATGTAGGTCGGTTTGCGACTTGTTGTCGAGCTCGTCGAGCTCGTTAAACGCACAGGCCGTTCTATAGTGACTGAGGCCCACCTGACGCAGCCCTCCGACCAGACGGCCTTCTCTACGGGCCCGCTCCCTCTACCTGTCGCCGAGCAACAGCCGATCCTTGTTTACCTGTCTGTCTGCTCGTGGTTCTCATCAGGATGAGATAAGCCCCGCCCCAATCTGGAGCGGAGGCAAAGGTGGCCACTGGGATACAGTGGGGCTGCCGACCAGTGGTTACATCCAGTGATGGTTTTTCTGTCATCAACTCCTCTGCCACCTTCGCCATAAGACCCAAGGGTTTGTGACGAGTGAGGAAAAACGATGAATCATTCTAAATGATATCATTGCGTTTCCATTTTACCTCAGTTATCCCTTTTATACATCATATCGATTTTTCCATTGCTAAAGAACATCAACTGAACCTGTTATGTAACAAGAGGCATCCTCTGTGTCTGCCTGATCAGGCAGTTCATGTCCCTTTGCCCTGAGATTGAGGCGCCATTTCCCGACCTTCCATCTCATAATTCCCTCTGTGATATTCTTAGCAGTCTCAAATGCCTATATCATATCTGGCATTTCTATGAACATTATCCTTATCTATAATTAAGTGAGTTAGTGATGAGCTGCCCTTGTTGTTTGTTTATTATTTTTCGTGTAAATACTGCTGAATAAAGGCTGAGGCGTCCTGTTGCCCCTTTAACCTTTTCCTTCATACCATTCGCATACTTGAATGGTTGTGTAACCATGACAGGACTATGACAGCCGTTCTGACAAAGACGCTATACTTCATGCATTCCTCCAATAACTAATGGTATATCGGAAGGACCCGTTAGTTCAGTCGCAGGGCTTTAAAGAAACTCGTACGTTCGGCGTCACCTGAGTTCAAGGAATTTGCCCGGCTGGATCAGCAGAGGAGATATACATTTAGTGTCTTTGAAGATAAGATTGGCAGCCATTGGACGCTGATCGCGGGAAGCACCCTAACATGGTGTAACCTTTGAATCAGTTAAACCCTCTCCCTGCTGCTCTGCTTTCTTGGTTTTGGTGGCGCTGTCAAGTTGAAGTCCTTGTAAATATGGAGACACTGAGCCAGAAAAGCCTGAGGTGTGCACACACGAAACCAAGGGTTTGAATGCGTTGTCTGAATCTGATGTTGAGCGCGATGTAAACGTCGAGTTTCAATCTTAACTCCACCAGCAGCTCCCCTCAGGAGAAACAAACCTCTCCATCAAACCTCCTTGAAGAGGGGGGGGGGGGGGAGACACCGACTGAGTTCTATTCCATCGGGTTTGAAGGCGGGTTGCTCCATCCCAACGTGCAGTCGTGCCGTCCCATGCATACCTCTCCCCGGTGGACACACGGCGGTGTGTATGTCGAGACCTGTTTGGTATGCAGCGTTCCTCTCCGCTACGCATCCATCCCCAGCCCCGGCCCGGCGCCACCTCCGCGCATGCCTGATGCTACGCTCCCTCCCGAGACTCCCTGTTGCCTTGTTCATATACCCTCGCCCTAGGTGGGGTTCAGGAAACATGCAGTCAGACCGTATTTATAGCACAACAATGTGCTAGTTGAGCACCGCGGGTTTATTTTTACGCTTGGTTGGGTGAATGGTTTTTGCTTCTTGTTGTCGGTGCCAGGCGTGCGTTTTGTTTTGACGCCTCGGCCCACCCTGAGATCTCTGCCAGGTAGCCTGTGCTGTGACATGTCCGTGTTGGTATGAGTGTCAACAAGGGAGGGATGGAGCAGGGCTGTTTCACAACGCGCTCGACGCAACAGTTCGTTTTTTGGTCTTGGACTCTCGTGAGGGGTCTCAGTTTAAACACGTTTTTCCCGAGAACATAGTTTCAAGGGATTAATTTGAATTTGATTGATTTTATTACACACCCGCATGTGCAGGTCGTGGATGTGAATCTATCGCAGAGGTACTCGTTGATTCAAGAGTAGCCTGATAAAGATGAACCAAAGAATGTACGTCATAGCAAAAAGCCCCGTGCATCCTGTGCCACAAGGCCCTGTCGAAGGTGTGGTCAATCGCGCTCATGACACACTTTCATAATGAATGGACCGGATGACATCCGTTACGTGTAGACCTACAACTCGGCAGCCAGACCAAGAGTTTAACATTTAATACAATTTGAGCTGAAAACATGAATGCAAGAAGTGTGTGCATGTGTGTGTATGTGTGTGTTTACGATGCAGAACAACCATTATGCAACGCAGTCGGCTCACAAATCGTCACAGGCACAAGCCCTCCAGGCGAATCGCATCGCTAATCTTCCTACTCTAAACGTGTGTCCGCTAAAAGACAAGAACTAAGCCCGAAACACCATCAGGATAGCCTCCAAATTCAGCTTTGAAACCTTGG
The DNA here is from genome assembly GCF_949987615.1 of Pollachius pollachius. Classification (NCBI taxonomy): domain Eukaryota; kingdom Metazoa; phylum Chordata; class Actinopteri; order Gadiformes; family Gadidae; genus Pollachius; species Pollachius pollachius. Next base: position 995,443 of record NC_136943.1, read on the forward strand.
TTTGACTCCCAGAAGGCTGTTTAACAGTAGAAGTACAAAAACGTACAAACATGAAGACATCAAGGGGAGAGAGAGAGAGAGAGAGAGAGAGAGAGAGAGAGAGAGAGATGTTTCTCAAACCTTGCTTCAATTGCCTGACCTCTTTACACAACTCTTTACCTACTTGAGACATGTGGCCTGTTTCCACTTAAAAGAAGACTTTCAACTAAATGGTTTGACGTGTAAGGTGGTTTACTTAGTGGAATGGCTCTACTATGTCATCTGTTAGTGAAGACCTGCTTGTTTTTATTCACCAAACAGACTTAGATGTAGTTATAGATCAAAGGGCCATAATGTGATGATGTTGGAACGTGTAGTTATAGTTGTATACATGGCCTGGTGGTTTGTAGGTAGCTGGGAGTCATTCCGTGTGATTGGATGATTCAATCGCTCCCCTGACATTTGAAAAAATGTGGGACGGCAGTTCTGTACGTACATACCACACAGATCTTGTTTTATATGCATCTCTCCAAAAACAGAGAGGCATCTGTGAAATGCTGCCATAGGAACCACGAGGGTCTTTCTTATCAGTTCTGTAAGACCAAGGGATGGGGGGCTTGCTCCGTTTGTTCAGAGGGGGTGAAGCCACCCCTGTCGAAACAGACAGTAGTGTTGTGTTGGGTGGGGTTGTGTGTTTTCATGTCTTCTGCGTTTGCTTTGTGGACAAGGGGGTTTCAGATGAGAGGAGGCAGGGGGTGCCTTCTGCAGCCCTGTGGCCTGCTTTGCAGTTCACCACTATGGCTGTCGTAAACCAGGCCAAATGTGTATGTGAACATGAACTAAACGTCTGTGTGCACATGTTAACGTGCAAGGATGGCTCCTTAACTGAACGTCTCAACTCATTAGCTGGATCCATGGTAACAGGATTTATTGTATCTTTGATTTCACCAACGTGTAGCTCTACCTGTTAAGGCCTCTGTTTGTATGTTGATGTCTTGTTGTTATTGAATCCCTCGGTGGAAATTGCATTTAGCTATTTATTTATATTGCAAGAAATATAATTATTAAAATAGGAACATGAATAACATATTTATTAGGAATGAATGTCCTGCTAACTAAAGCTTACTGTGGAAGCTATGACTATCTCATGGTCGAATGGGTCTTGCATATGTTTTCACTAAAGGCTAAATGTTGAGGCCTAAAATAATACAGTATTTTCGGAGTAGCTCAGCAAACGAGAGGGGGAGTGAAATAACTTTCCACTCTTGCGTCTTTTTTTCTCTGAATGTGGTCTAACAGACAGGAAGTAGCAGAACCCACCGCGTGGTGATGCATTTCCTGTGAGCGCTCAATTCACAGGTCAGCCTGTTTCTTTTTCCTCTGCACAGCCTCTTTCAACCGTATCTACCGTTTCAGGTATTTCTGCTATTCACATCATTCTTACCAAGTTCCCCCGAACCAACAGGCAGGAGATTATCTCCAGTCTCTGGGCAACATAATAAAGTTATTGTGTGAAATGCAGAAAAGTCTGTCATATAATCCCCAAAAAGGGGAACTCATCTCAGGGAGCTGCAGTCTCTCCACTGAACTCTGGACTGGCTGTTGCTCTCCACTCACTGTGCTGAAAGCTGAAGTCAAGTCCTTGTTTTGTCAAGTGCCCCAAGACCGAATCCTCCACCCCATTAGTTAGTTATTAGCGGGTTAGTGGACCCGGTTGCCTGTCACAGGAGGGCCTGATTCCCCCCCACAGCCCGGGGGAGAGAGTGGAAATTTACAAGACCTGCGAGAGATGAGATTAAATTCCATGCTGCCCCTGAAAGCACACGCTGTAGGTGACGTTTTAACCTCTCGCCTGCCGCTCTCCCGCTGCGGATGGTTGGTATGCTAATCGACCTAGCATGCTCCTCCTCAGGCTTTTGCTCATGCTCTTCCTCTCCCTTCCCCCCCCCCCCCACCCCACACACACACACCTTGCCACACACCCACACACACACACACACACATGTACGCACACACACACAGGAGAGGCATACTTTCATGAGCTAACGTAAGGCTGGTCCCAGCTGCAGGTTGAGTACGTCCTCTGCACGCTGGCCCGATAGGGATGCCTTGCTCAGCAGTCCTCTTGCCTCCCTGCTGGAGTCAGGAGGACTGGTGGAGGAGGCAGCAAGTTGTGAGCAACATGGTGAAACATGTCCCGTTGTGCAACAACGCCACCGGTGGGTAAAACATAAGGACCGCTTTTGAAGTACGTTCTGCAACAGGTATTTGCGTACGTCGTTTAGTTTTATGTCCACGGCAGTAGAGAAAACAACCCTCCCTCCATCCCCTCCTCCATCCCCTCCTCCTCCACCCTCCTGCGTGTGTTCTTTGTCGAGGGTTGAATCAACTCACTTAATTACTGTCCTGCACGGTGTTGCATTAGCAAACACCTTGCTGGACTATGACCTTTACCGTGTTGTATAATTCACAGTCCGCCACCCGCACGCAGATTAACTCAGGATCCAGAATCCATGAAGACTTTCCCAGTAGAGTAGAAGGGATGAACCTTCCCGTTTTGGGAAGAGTTTTTCTTTTAGCTTTTTAGTTATTATTTCACTTTGGGTGGCAGCCGGGAATCTCATTATTTTTGTGCTGTTTTAGCACAACAGTGTCTAATCTTACCCGGGCAGATACGCTTCCAGAAATAGCGTTGAGGGTCGTCTGATATCCACATGAAGCCATCTTTTGCAGCATGGCCGCAGCTGCCTCGTACCACTGACTCATTTCCTTTCCACAACTCAGAGGTTCCTGCGAAACCGCTTGCTTCGGCTTGCCCCGAATATGGTGACCGCGGGAGCAGCTCTTTTGCACGGACCCTTTCCCCTTACTTAGAACCTGAATCACCCCCATAGACCCACTCACTCATTCACCTCAGTTGACTCATACGAAACAAGAAAAGGCTTTTTAGAGTTCTGCCTGCGAAGTTGATGTTGGGCTCAAGATCAACATTCGGAGACCATTAAGGGCCTGCATCAAACAAACCCCGGCTGTGTTAGTTCTTGATCGATTTACTCATTCGCTGATTGATTCATTAATTTATTGGAACTGTGGCTGTCGTCTGCTGGTGTTTACCGTCGATGTTTACCGTCAAAAGTGTTATCCTTAACACCTCTGCATACACACTCCCTGTCCTGTCTAGCCTTGTGGCCTTAAATCCCGGAATAGTTGCGAAATTCCAGGAATTCCCAGAGTCTGTGTTGAGCGGCTGGCTGGAAGACCTTCACGCTCCTCCCTGTGGCTCTGGGTTCGCACGGGCTGCATCTCATCCCGTCCTCTCCTCCTTACCCTCCTGTGACTCGCCTCATCTCTTCCCGCCGTCTCTTCCCAGAAATTCCCCCATTTCACTCCCTGCCCATGACCTCCCCTCTCCGCCCTCTCCCGTCCTGCGATCGCTTTATTGCAGTCACGCTGCCCGAGATGCCCTGCTCCTCTCGGGAGAACCAGCAGCGTGTTTTGTAACCTGAGCTGTGAAAGGCTGATAAGAGTTTTGCCCGGTCCTGTTAATTTCCCTTGTATTCCCCCCACAATATTTGCACTCGCACACATCGACGGTGACTCACTGCAGAGTCATTCAATTGGCTTAAATTACCTCCTTTCATGGTCAACAATGAGCTCAGCTGGAGAGGAGAGCGGGGCGGAGGGTGGGTCTGGCAGGCGAGGGAAGCGGCCGGCTCTTTTGGGAACGCTTGCATTTGTTCCCGATGATTCCTGACTCTAATTGGTTGTAACCCTGCCGCGCCCGCAGGGTATGTGCTGGGGGGGGGGGGGGGGGAACTGGCCTTTTCGGGCGATCCACTCGGCCCCTCGGAGGGAGACAAAAGGCTGACACACAATCTACAAAAACAGCTTCGGGGTAACTGGAGGTGGTGGTGGTGGAGGTGTTGGTGGTGGAGGTGGTGTTGTTGGTGGTGGTGGTCGAGGTGGAGGGGCATTACATTGCTGTAGTCACATGACGTCCCGGTGGAGCAGTAATGTGTGAGCCGTGCTAAAACACTCTCACGACAGGCCCCACCCAGGCACCCGCTCTGTGTGCTGTGCAAAGTGTGATGCATTGGCTCAAGATCCCAAAGCCTCGCTCTCCCCTCCCGGTCTCTTACTCAGGCTCTCCCCCTCCTCCTCCTCCTCCTCCTCCTCCTCCTGCTCCTCCTCCTCCTCTGCGTCGGGTCTTGCATGCTGACGTAGCGAAGCCTCACAGTCCGGCCTGTGTGTGGGGACAAGGCCGCGGTTGTCATGTGCCTCTGGGTAATGTGTAGACTAATGGCTCGGCGATTCTGTTGTATCTCTTCTCCCGCTGGACAGCCCTGCCAACTGGGGCACTGGCGCTGGCTTGGGGAGGGAATGACAAACACTGAGACACACACTCACTACAGCTCACACACACACGCACTTAAACTCACACACACGCAAAAGGCACATGCATCCAAGCACAAACACACACGCACGCGTACACACACACTGACTTACTCACACGCTCACACTATCTCTCTTACGTTCACGAATACGCACGCAGCCACTCACCTCTTTAAAGCGTCTGATGGCGCGACCCGCGGCCGGGGAGCCCCCGGGTGGTCTGTCGTCGGCCCCCCCCCCTCAGAGACGGGTTATCGTGACGCCACGGGGGGGCCACGGCACCCAGGGAGCACCAGGTGGCTCCGGGCCTGCTGTGGTGAGCCATGAGGAGGTGGTGGTGGGGGGGAGGAGGAGGAGGAGGAGGAGGAGGAGGAGGAGGTGGTGGGGGATTCCAGTGAAGGCCAAACCGTAACAACTGCCGAACAGCCTCTCCTCCCTGTCCTCTCCCGGAGTAGTACTATCTCTCTGCCAACCTCCACCACACCCCCCGAG
>NC_136943.1:1000505-1158005 GCF_949987615.1 Pollachius pollachius
GCCCTGCTCTGCAATCACAGTGATTCCCTGAGGGATAACATAGAGGGACTGGGGCGTGCCATCCCAAGATACTGTGTGTCTGTGTGTGTCTGTGTGTGTGTGTGTGTGTGTGTGTGTATGTGTGGGCGGGGAATATGTGTCTTTCCCAGGACCTTTCAGAACACAGTCATGCGGTCATTGTAGCAGCCTCCTGGTTTATGCTGACTGAAGTCAAAAATTCCAGAGTGTATGCTTGTAAATGTGTGGGTGTGTGTGTGTGTGTGTGTGTGTGTGTGTCTGTGTGTGTGTGTGTCTCCTCCTGGCTTTGCCACCATGGAGTTCCAGGTAGTTTGGTTTATATCTGGAGGAATCGCAAACACTGATGGCAGATAGACTATAGGTGGATGAGGTACGTAGTGCATAAAGTTTAGGTTTGTTTTTTTCAGAATATTCCTGCCTGTTCCTCGCTTTTTTTCCTTGCCTCCAGTTGACCAAACAAACGATAATCTCCAGTTAAACCAGTGCTATCCCTGCTCAGCCAGACCTTGGTTTGGTGACTTCATCCTGCACTCTCGAGTCCTCCACCACGTCTGCTGTCAGCCTATGTAGAAGTTCCTATTTGAATCTGTATGAATACGTTTTGCATCGGTCTCGTCCCACCCTGCACACACGTCGAAGGCTTTGCATGTCGTGTGTGCACATATTCAAACATACATGAAAAGCCAACACACACAGTCAAGACCGAGCGTCTGCTGACCTGCCTGTCGTCTCCCCCCCCCCTCCAGGAGTAGATGCTCCAGGTGTCCGGCCCAGACCCGGCCTCTGCGTCAGTGAGGGAGGAGGCTGATTCCACCTGGGCGACGGCTCTCTACTTACAACACGAGCACAGCGCCCTGGTTCCCTCCGTTGGCTCGACGGTTCCCGCGGAGCAGAACCACCAATAGGAGGAGGGCCTGGGGTCGCCATCTGCAACTTCCCCTCCTGAGCTCCCCCTCCCCTCCCCCCCCCCCCCCCCCCCCCCCCCCCCCCCCCCCCCCCCTCCCCACCATCTGACTCTTCGGCGCCATGACGACAGCGATGCAGCCCAGCGAGCTGGTGTTTGAGTTCGCCAGCAATGGGATGGATGAGATCCACCAGGTAGCTATCACAGGGACAGACATGTCCACACTCCCGATGTTCGTCTGTTTCACTGCAACCCCAGGTCCAGAATACACATATTGCCCAACATAATAACCAGAATTATCTACCAGCCCAGCAATGTTGTTTAAATTGTTTAAAATGTAACCAAGATTTCATTTTTTACCAAAATGCAAAATGGTCAAACCTATTCACCGCTGGCTGGTGGCAGTTTGTCACAGCCTGCTCTTGCTGTTTTCGTCATCTTAGAGGGAGCCCTTCATATCTACATAGGTAGTGGGTTGTCTTCCATGGAATCTGCAATCTGCAACCTTACCCCTAGGGGGCACTTGATCCTACACTCTGCACCTTTAAAGTAAAAGGGCAGAGAATTTCTTCTGCTTAACCTTCCTCCATACAGAAAGGCTCTGGTTGACTAGACATTTCACGGCAAAAAAAAGAAGCCTCTAGAAGCTTATGAAGAGGAGTTGAATGACAGGAAGGGTTAGGGACGGGGAGAGATCGGGGAAGTAAAAGGGGCAGGCTGGAAGCACAACATGAATGGAAAAAGTGAGTTATCAGGAGCCAGGGCTATGTTTAATGTGCGTGGGAGGGGAAGGTGTGGCTAGGCAGTTAGGCCTCTGTTTATGGCGCAAAGGTGACTGAGTGTGTGTGTGCGTACCGCCAGCCCAGTCAGGGAAGCCACAATCACCACGTCTGTCTTTGATGGCTGTGTGTGTGTGTGTGTGTGTGTGTGTGTGTGTGTGTGTGTGTATGTTCTAGCTATCTGTGTGTGTGTGTGTGTTCTAGCTATCTGTGTGTGTGTGTGTGTGTTGTGCATCTTTGTGTTGTGTGCGTTTAATATATCTATGCTATTATGTTGGTGTTTGTGTGTGTGTGTGTCCCTCCATAGGGACGTGTTGTGGGTTTGTGTGTGTGTGTCTGTTTTTTGTGCATCTCTGCGTTGCATTAATATGGGTTCTCTGTGTGGTTCTGTGTGCGTGTGCGTGCGTGCGTGCGTGTGTGTGTATCCAGTGCAGCGCTGTGTTGCTGCGGTTCAGGCCTAACCTGACAGACCGGTCCTGGCAGTGCACAGAGGTGACAGGATAACTCCGAGACCGGTCCTGGCAGTGCACAGAGGTGACAGGATAACTCCGCTCAAAGGTCTTCTATTGTTCTGAGGCACCAAGGCCCCTCCCCCCCCCCCACCTGGGAGACTGGGCCCAACCAAACATCACCTTTATGGAATAGTTATTAGGCCGTTAGGGGCTGCTGACAGGGAGCTGGGAGTTATAGTTACACGCACACACACATATACACGTATGCACATTCATACACACGCACATAAAACCTCGCACACACATAAAACCACACACACGCGCGCGCACACACACACCCACACATATATACACCCACACCCACACACACAAACACACGCACACACACACACACACACACACACACACACACACACACACACACACACACACACATATAAGCACACATACACATAGACACACACACAACAACAAGACAATGGTCCTATCCTTTGTTGTTGTTTTGAGAGTCAACATGGCAGAATGGCTGGCGTAAGATATGGTTACATCTCAAGCGACGGGAACCCAACGGCGGCTCAATGCCCTCTCTTCTTCTCCCCCTTCATGTTGAGGGGTTGGCTGTTTGTTTTTCGACCAGTGTAGCCAGCTCTTGTTTACATGCTGCATGCTGTGGTACACTGGTGAGCTGAAGGCACACCGGTGAGCTGAAGAGCAAAACGCCCTCAGCCCAAACAGTCGCTTTGGGATTCAGGAAGAATTGACAGTTGATGCCATAACAGTACCTCTAATACAGCTCACCAGTCCTGGTCATTGTGAGCTGTATTCCCGTGGGTCATCTGGGGGGAATTGACTTGGCTATTTTTTAAAGTAATACTTAAAAATGAAAATAAAAATAGCCTTCACGGAACGAGAGCAGTAAATCTACTTAGGCAATCCATCTCCCTCCCTCTCACTCTCTCTTCCCACACTCTCTCTCCTCCCTCACTCTCTCCTCCCACGGTCTCTCTTTCCCTCTCCTTGGTAGCCAATAGCATGATCTGATTATGTTACGATGCGATTATTCTTTAAACCAGACGTACGTCCCTCTTAAAGTCAACTTCTTTTTTGGGAAGGGGAGTGGCTCTGGTACACTTCCTCAATCGGGGCACATGTACATGGGTGATGTACTTGTACAGAATGGGCTCGACCGGCGCCGCGGGCTGTACCTCACGATAGGACGCCAGTAAAGCAGAAGGGAGACGAGGCAGAGAGGAACCTCTTGGGCAGATGCTGTTGCTGTTAACCGTGGAATGGGGAACTCAGAAATGCAAATGTCCCAGATAGAAAGCACCATTCAGGGCGACAAAGGAGAAGATGTGGCCACAGTCATGGTGGACAGTTGGGCGTCTGTGCTCAAACCCCAACGCCCTCCACGCACGCACTGCTCTGCTCTTCCTTTTCTGCGGTCGCTCGTGTTGGCGTCCATTTGGGTCGGTCCACGGTCCAAACGAGACCAGGGGAGCGGCAGCCAGCTCCCTCAAGGACGGGTTCTGAGTGTGTGTGTGTGTGTGTATGTGTTAAGTTTTTCAAACACATGCAGACCCACATTTGCAAATCAGCAAGACCACACACACACGCTCTCCATGCCATTGTCTGCCGGTCTTCATGTGTTCACCTCTCTCTCTCTCTCTCTCTCTGCCTCTGTGTATGTCACTCTGTCTCTCTGTCTGTCTGTCGTTCTTTCTGTGACTCTCGAAGACAGTCACCAGTCAGCCTTAATGGGTGGGGTCTTAGTACCCTCTTTGTCTCTCTCTCTCTCTGTCTGTCTGCCTGCCTGTCTGTCTGTCTGTCTGCCTGCCTGCCTGTCGGCCTGTCTTGTGTGTGTGTGTGTGTGTGGGGGGGGTCTGGCTAGTCTCTTTTGTCTGTCTATCTGATAGTGATAGTGAGTCCATTTGAGACTGAGTGATACATGAGAAACACGTTGTGTGTCCCACGGCGGTCCTGACGGCGGCCGCAGCCAAAGTGATCCGTGAATGGTCTTGAGCTCGGCCCCTCACAGACGTTATGGATTCCTCCAGAAGTCCTACACAAATGTGTGTGTGTGTGTGTGTATCTCTCACCACACTATCATTTGTGTTGACTTCTTGTGGACTTTCACCTTTATCACGCTGTGGAAGGTCGACCACGGACCATCGTCTGTGATAGTCCAACGGCGCCGACTCAGCTAGCTTATTAGCTGAAGGTTAGCCAAAACGGTAGCGTAGCCTTGGACCCCCCCCCCCCCCACACACACACACACACTCACACCAAGGCCCAGACACCTGGAATGCCCCTGGGTCTCCAACAATGGAGTTCTGTGAGAAGACACAGATAAGCCTTCATCCATAATGATCTTCCTGCTAGAGTTACCATATCGCCTCTCTTATCCTGTACTGCGGCTCTATTGGTATCATGAGATTCTTCATGCTAGGGTGTCACCTTGAGTGTAAAATAAATAATGGGTTCCATTGGTGTCATTGGAATTGAATAACAAGTCAGACTAGACATGCTATGCAGTGGTAGTATGATGGGTTATGGCCTCATGCTTTGCGGAGGCAGAGGAGTGATGTCTCGCTGAAGCTCTTTTCAGTTTCACTTCGTCATTCAGAATCTAACTGACTGTTGGGGCTTTGTGGCAATCATGGGCGTACCCCTTTTTATTAAACAATGACAGCCTTGTGGAAGAAATAGATCACAATCCACATTATGGGGCAGTATATCTAAAGGCACGTTGTTATCTTGAATGTAACTGACTTTCGATTAGCCTTCAGCTGTTTAAGTGGAACCCTGAAATATAAACTGCGTTGCCCTGGCCTTAAGGAAGATGGCTATTGGCCGCTTTCAACTTCTCTTTCTTGCCGAGAAAGTAACATTTGCTGCCACCTACAGGTAGAAATTACGCACGTTCAATTCCAGGACGCAAACAGGCAGGCACACAGGAAGACAGGCAGATAGATAGACAGGCAGACGGACAGACAGACAGATAGATACCCAAAAAGATAGACAAATAGATACACTTAATATAGTTAAATTAAAAAACAATGTTGTTTTACGTAAATCTGCATTCTTGCAGTATATAAACAACAACAACCTCTCCACCGAGTCCGAGCGATGCATACCTTAACCAAGGGAAACAGCATCCCCCGCAGGCCAAACACATTCCAGCCCCCCTATCTGAAATACTCTGCCATTGATTCACATCCACTTCCTCATCGGAAAGGCTTCCAGACAGTGTGTGTGTGTGTGTGTGTGTGTGTGTGTGTGTGTGTGTGTGTGTGTGCGTGTGTGTGCGGTCTGTTGTCCTTGTGGGTTTCATATGTTTGATATCGCATCAAGGCTTGGCTCCATCTTATTGGCCCTTTGTTCATGATAGTTTCCTGCATTAGCAGGAAGCACATGCTGGAAATGAACGAGTCGAACGTTGGTGGTTGTTTGGTCAGGGCGTGCTTTCCGGCAATTTACCGTCAATCCATAAAAGTTTATTAGGATGGATGTTTTCTTTGAAAATGTTGAGATAGTGAACTGTGTCTGGATTATTGTATCTGACGCTTTGCTTTATCTGTGTTGGGTTTGAAGTTGTTGAGAACACAAACATCTTACTTTTCTTTTATAACAATGGTATTAAGAGACCAGGTTATGCAATAACAACAGGGCCTGTGGACTGTAGACCTTTGCTGTGTTGCTCGTTGTACTTTGTATCCTATTGGTCCAGACAAATTGATATATATTAACGCTGCAAGACCGCAAGAAAACACACAAACAAAAACACACACACGCGCGCACACACACACACACTGAGTAAACAGGCCCCGGGGCCAGCCCGCCCGTGACGCCATTTAACAGCTCCCTCCGTGTGTGCTTCCCGTCTCCTGTTTGTGCCCTTCTGCATCCAGCTGGACGACCCCTCCGTGTTCCCGGCTGTCATCGTGGAGCAGATCCCGGCCGCCGACCTCATGCAGGTGTACTCCGGCCTTGAGGCGGACGAGCTGACCAACGGCATCATGGTGGACACCACCCTGCACGTGGTGGAGGAGCCCATCCTGGGCGGGGGTGTAGACCTCACAGGTGAGGGAGGGGACGCTGTCGTTCTGTTGGTAACTCCCGCCGTCGGTGACCTGTGGATCCCGATCTGGGGGAACGTACACATCCCGGTGATGATGTTAGAGAATTACTTATGGTTCGATTGTCTCCATACCTGTTGAACCTGATTCGGGGGGACACACACATACCCCGCCGGTGATGGTACAACCCGTGGTGATGTTAGAGATGTACTGTTTGTGTCTAGCAACTTACACCGCAGAAGTAAGGTGTTTGTTTGAATGTTGGGGCTTGAAGACATCAAAGAAAAGCCAGCTATATACATGAGGAATTAAATCACACTGTATGAGTATCTGTATGAAACACGTGCATCGCTTCAAGTACACTATTGGCTCTTATCTGAAAACAAATGATACAGCACGCAAACGCTGTTTATGAAAAGCTCCATCAGCACCATCTAGTGGCTCGTTCCCGACCTTTCAAGAGCTAACGCAAAATAAATTTCAAAAACACGGTTTACATACGTGATCATACTGATGTTGACATACTTTATTTCCTCGGGAAACAGAGTCGAACGTGTCTACGGACGATAGTAGAGAGACCAGCGATGCAGCGGCCGCCCTCCTAAACATGGAGTCTCCAAACAACATCCTAGATGAAAAGCGCATGAGTGAGTAATACACTGAATACATTGTAATAAATAATTCACCTTCATCCTTCATAATCGATCAGAGCGAAAAGAAGTTCACGTTTGAACTTTGGCGTGGGATAATAATATTGTGTTTAATGTGGATCTCTTGTGCGTGTGTGTGTGTGTGTGTTTTTGTGTGTTTAGTTCACACCTTTGGCACCCTGCTGGAGTCTGACATGACATACATCCCTCTTCGGCCGGACCAGATAGACCATAACGGTATGGACATCTCCCTGGACGAGGACACCTCCTCCATGGACGAGCTGCCCCAGAAGAGTGTCTCCAAACCCCAGAAGAAAAACAAAAGTGAGTCAGCGTTCATGACCCGTCTGCTCGCACACCGGTGGGCGGCATGGGGCTCAGAAGGTAGAGCAGGATGACTGGACACCGGAGGGTGGCTAATTCGATCCCCGGCTCTTCCTGTGTCGAGGTGTCCCTGAGCGAGGCGCCTCACCCCGACTGCTCCCGACGTGCTGGTCGTCACCTTGCGTGGCGGACACCGCCGTCGGTGTGTGAATGTGTGCATGAACGGGTGAATGTTAGGCGATATTGTAAAGCACTTTGAGGGGCCGCCGGTTAGAAAAGCTCTTTATAAATGCAGTCCATTTACCATTTACCTGGGTGTGTGTTTGTGTGTTTGTGAAGGTGTGATCAAGGACTCATTTGTCATTACAGGGGTACTGTTTAAGGTGTTCAAGAGACTTGTAGTTCATGTGTTGGTTTATTACACGTCTGAGATTTTGCACAAAGTTGAAACATTGCCCTACATTTCTTAATTAGTTAGTCTTTTCCAGCCAGAGAAGGCTAACCTTTTTAGTCAAAGCTGAGCTCATTTTCAGTTTGCTCGCTAGCTGTTGCCACTTAGATCTTATTAAGATGTAAATATGGGCCCGGTGTTAATCATTTTTATTGTTATTGAGTTTCATTATTTACCATGCTGTTTCACAGAGGGAAACAAGAAAGATAGATTACAATCTCTTAAAGAGCCAGGGGGCCCACTGTTTCAGATGTAATTCAACACTATGTGATTTAAAGGCCTGAGAAAGAGCGGTTTAGGAAAGAGGTGTAATGAGTGTCTTAATAAGCAATGTTGTAACTGAGATCCGCCACACACCGTAGCGTTATACTATAGGTGTCCGGGAGGCGGAACCCTCACTCGTACCCGGGTATAAAATAGACCGCTGCTCAGACGGAGCCTCACCGTCCACACACACACACACACACACACACACACACACACACACACACACACACACACCGCGTAGGGTTATATTACTAAGTGCCCAACTTTCTCTCGGACATCGTAGTCCGCTGCTTCCCAGACAGAGCTCCACACGTCCACACAAACCAGGCCGCCGTCTCCCCTTGGTCGTGACGTCAGACTAGCTATGAAAAAGGTAGTCTGACATCACGATCCGAACGCCACCTGCATGCGCAGCAGAGTGGGCCGTTCACGGAGTGTTTTGGGGAGAAAAACATAGGATATTACCCATTTTTTTCTCTAAATTTGGGATTTATTTCAGTAACAGTGAAACAATGCCATATATTACCATGTTGAAGCTTAAAACGTTTAAAACAAATAAAAGTGGTTTCGGTTCCACTGTCTCTTTAAGAAATGTGACGCAATAGGAACCGTTAGCTAGACGGTGTTGCAACACGGAACTAGGCGGCTATTGCACCAAGAGTGAACAGGCTGAGCTTCCGTGTTATGAACTCGGGCAGAAGTTTGTTGAAACAAAAGACCAAGTCGGGTGATAACAATAAGTCATGAAGTCACCTAATGGGTAAAGGGAACCGAAAGTAATATGGCGGAAGCGGCAGCGGACTCGGCCCGTGTAACCGGACGCTGACCAGCCCTCCGTGCGTCATGGAAGGGCTGAAACCACCGTGGATGCTGTGCCTCGACTCCGCTGTCAATCTTTCGAGGACATGGGAGAATTGGAGGGACCAGTTTGTGCTCTATTTGGACTCAACAATGACGACCGAGGAGGACATGGCAAAAGTGAAACTTTTCAGCTGTCTGATCGGCGAGAGTGGCAGGGAGCTACTGGACACATTGATGGGCGGTACGGCCAAGGAGGCCTGGACGATTGATGGCGTTATAAACACATTCGATGAGCACTACAACCCTGGCGCGAACGAGACCGTGGAGCGGTATCGTTTCTTTACTAAAAACCAAGGCGCCAGTGAAACCATTGACAGTTACGTCACGGAGCTGAAAGCGCTGGCCCGGACATGCAACTTTGGCGCTCTGAGAGACTCGCTCATCCGTGACCGGATTGTGTGTGGGAGTCACAACACGGGCATGAGAGACAGGCTGCTCCGCCAGAAGAACATGACGCTAGACACATGTGTACAGCTGTGCAGGGCCGCAGAGCTGCCCCGGGAAAATGTTAAAGTCAAGGTGGAAGAGGTGCATGCAATGCAAGGGTCCGAGCCGCCCCGGGAGAATTGTGTAGCCATCTCCGGAGCCACGGTGGAAGAGATTCACGCATTGCAAGGGGCAGAATCGCCCCGGGCGGTTGTTACAGAGATCTCCGGTCCGGTGTTGGAAGAGGTGCATGCACTGCCAGGAGAAGAGCTGCCTGAGGAGAGTGTTAAAGCCATCTCTGGACCGACTGTGGAAGAGGTGCTGAAAACAGCAGCAACACGCAAGAAAAGGAAACTAACTAACTATGAGGTGGATTGCGGGTTGTGTGGGAACACGCATGGAAGAAGCAAATATAAATGCCCGGTGTACGGTAAGAAGTGCAAAGAATGTGGCAAAGAGAACCACTTTGCAGTCACACGTAGAACAAGCACGGAACAAAGACACAATACACAACACATGTTCACAATGTAGCACAAGTTGATAGTGATGTATCTGAAGAAATGATCTGTGTTACGGAAGCAGAGGGGGAGAAGGTGAATTCCGTGGACACTAATAAAGGGTATTGCCCCCTGGGCAACAATTTTGTAAAATTCCTTGTAATGTCATTCCTATTAACCTGCTTAATCCTGCTTAAAGACAAAGAGAGTGTACTACTAATGTATAACAAAAGGCAAACTGAGGCCACTAGGAAAATGTGGGATGAGAATAATAAATCATAAGCTGTACCAGTTGTACTTCCTGCTGGTGAACAAAGGCTGTTCTGTGTCACTTCTTGTTAAAATAGCCAGTGAGGCCATGAAACTGATAACAGTTCACTATAAAAACATTCCGGCAATAGATAGAGGTGTTACCTCTGAGAAGCACTCAGGTGAACAATGTGACAGATAAAAGCAGGGTATGGTGATGTGTTCATGGTTGACTGCTGCCTTGAGGGAGAATACAAAATGGGAGGTCGGCAACACGTTGAAGCCTGTGCAGCTGACAGAGAGATGTGTTCCCGTCGCAATGAGGAAGCCACTGAAGGAAGAATGGCAGGACCCGCGGCGCAGAGGAATCGTCCCGCCGGTAGAATGCAGCACAGCCTGGATCCGCCAGGTGGTTGTTGTACAAAAGCAGACCAGGACGCCAAGCATATGCATCGATCCAAGACCTTTGGACAAGGCATTGGAGCGCTCTCACTTCCCGCGACCAACCACTGAAGACATTCTGCCGTTCATACTACCTGTCCAAAGTGTGTGTGTGTGAGGTCAAAAGTGGTTTCTGGCATGTTGAGCTACAAGATGAGTCCAGTTCCCTTACAACGTTGGTTACGGGAGACAATAAACACACAAAGACTGGGAGTGGAACACAACTTAAATAATTCCACAGAGGCTCCAGTGCTGAAGTATTACAACCTAGAGGAAGAAATGATTGTTCAGTGCAACGCCTCAGAAACAGGTTTGGGCGCGGCACTCTGCAGAAGGGTAAGCCTGTCGCATTGGCAAGCAGAGCACTGAGCAAACAGCGGGCTATGCTATATCCAAATAGAAAATGAGTTCTTGGCTATGGTATACAGCATTAAAAAGTTCTACCACCACCTATGGCTGCAAAATTACTGTTCAAAGTCGTCACAAGCCGTTAGAGAAAAAGTGAGAAAGCCACTACTGAGTAGACCCAAATGACTTCAAAAAATGATGCTGCGCATTCAGAAGTCTGATCTGCACGTAGTGTACATACCAGGTAAATACATGTTGCTGGCGGACATCTGAAGCATAGCCTATCTACCTCAATGTTCATCCTCTGGCCCAGTGGAGAGGCTGAAATAGAGACTATTAATATGGTGTAACATTTCCCCATCCCTGAAGACCGACTCAATTCATGCTCAAAGCAAGCTGCTGGACAGGAGCCTTATCTTGTGTTTCTAGACCCCCGTAACACGCCGTCACAGCAGCCCCTCCGCACACCGTCTCAGAACCACAACCACAGGCACCGGTGGCAGATACGCCTGGAACCAACACAACAGGTCGCGCTGGGGTGAAGCCACAACGCTACAAGGACTCAGTGACTTCAATCAAATAAATAGATTTGTAGCACTAGTCAACTCTGGGGGGGGGGGACATGGGGAACAGTTGAAACGATTGGCACTGATGTTTTCTGAAACCTTGATGTATATTTGTGTTCATGTTCAAATGGTTATGTGCAAGGCTGGTTAAATACTGAACTGTGATGATGGGCTTTATGATGATTTGATGTTGTTCAAAAGAGAGTATGTGTTTTAATAACGAAATAAAAGTACAAAAATTTGAGTTGTTTTAGCTTCTAACTGTTACAGAAAAAAGAAAATAATCTCAAAAGAGAAAGGATGTAACAATAGGAGGTATTGTTTAGACGTTGTTGCAACAAGGACATAGTTTGTGGTTGCGCCGAGAGTCAACAGGCTAACAGATGTATTTCAAACACGTGCCACGTGCCAAACAAGTTCAATAAAACTCATTACCCAGTTGGGTAAGAAAAATGAATTCTGTAGTCATCGTATGGGTAAAGGGAACAGAATTTAGTAGCGTTTTCATGCCCGGACCGCAGTCCATGTTAGATATAGCCCCCCCCTCCCAACAATAATTAGTTCTTCAGCTGAGTAAATGCAGGAGTTTTCTCATTTCTTAATGAAGAGGAGAGCTCAAATAATGTGACTAGGCCTCAGCCTCAAGCAACAGCAAAACAGCAACACATTTTAAAACACACACACACCACTTTAAGAGCTCCGGGTGTCTTTAAAAGCACTAAATATATGCAGTTATTTAGTATCATTCAAAACCTACTGACGGGTTTCCTTTCTGCTCCGCAGTACGCAAGCCGCGAGCGGTGCGTCCCTGCTCGCCCATCAACACGCCCAGCCTGCCCCTCAGGAAGAAGAGCAAGGAAGGCAAAGGTAACCCCCACCACCACCTCCTCCTCCTCCTCCTTCTCCTCCTCCTCCTCCTCCTCCTCCTCCTCCTCCTCCTCCTCCTCCTCCTCCACCCCCAGGGGGAGAGCCTCTCTTTGAACCCAGTGGAACAAAGTGCCGGTGTCCTCGGGGCCCCGTTGTAAATCATCCTCTGCTCTCCTCTGGTGGAGGAATATGAGAACAGCAGCAGCTCCACACCCCCCCCGGTCCGGCGGGGGCTCAGTTAATTGATGAGGTGCTGCTCTCAGAGGTTCCTCTGCTTCCCGGGTAAAGGAAAGTGATTGTGGGCTTTGGGGCATTATGGTACGCCAGCGAACCCACCGGGGGGGGGGGGGGGGAGGGGGAGGGGGAGGGGGAGGGAGAGAGAGAGAGAGAGAGAGAGAGAGAGAGAGAGAGAGGCGTATTGGGGGTTAGGGGGTCTTGGGGACCAGAGCTGAGGTTCAACAGCACGCATATACATCACACTGTCATGGTGTCTGGGACTCGAACGGTCTCTGGAAGGGTTGCTGTTTTTAACCACTTCTGGCCAACATGTCGCATAAACAAGAGTAATCTACTGCCAGGACCTGTATAATTAATTTCGTGCCTAGACACATACACCTACACAAGCACCCACACAAACACGCATGCGCGCACACACACACGCGGGCACAAACAAGCACACACACACTACTGTGACTTGATTTACAGAGTTATAGGGATAGGAGTAGCGCCTGCTGTAATTGCGCCGCTGCCATTTTGCATTTGCTCGGTCAAAATCCCGGAGTGCTAAATGAATTACAGTCTTTAGCTCGGCTCCAACGTTCGGCTCCGAAAGGCTCATTTGACTTGCATGTATGAAAAAGGAGACTTTGCCGTGATTAATGTCTCTTTCACCCCCCGCCCAAATTATAGGCAACACCATCTACCTATGGGAGTTCCTGCTGGCTTTACTTCAGGATAAAAACACCTGTCCCAAATACATTAAGTGGACACAGCGGGAAAAGGGCATCTTCAAGCTGGTGGACTCCAAGGCGGTGTCGAAGCTGTGGGGCAAACACAAGAACAAGCCCGACATGAACTACGAGACTATGGGCAGAGCCCTCAGGTACGCCGCCGGCAACAAACACCCACCAGAATGTACATAAACCAAGAAGCTCTCTCTCTGGGGGAAAAAACTAAACCCAGCCTCAACTGCCTTATAAATCAGCGTCTATTCAGCACCGTGCCCATATAACACTGCATGGTGCTAACATTATGCACTTACACGTACAACACATGCATACTGATTCAGAAAGTCCCTTTTACAGCCAGATGTACTATTTACCGTTACTGTTTGAGAGACGCTTTCACGAAAACATTGAGGAGCATCCAGGCGTGGCATATTTTCTCTCGGGCGGCTTGTGGCTCAGGAGCCACAGCGGGTTGTGCTGGTTACCGGAAGGTCGCTAGTTCGATCCCCGGCTCCGCCTTGCAAAGTGGCGCGGTGTCCCTGAGCGTGACACCCCACTGCTCCAGACCAGCTGGCTGTCGCCCGGCGTGGCTGACACCGCCGTCGGCGTGTGAATGTGTGCGTGAGTGGGTGCATGAATGGGTGAATGTGAGGCAGTGTTGTAAAGCGCTTTGGAGATGCCACTGGTTAGAAAAGCGCGGTATAGATGCAGTCCGTTTACCATCTCAGGATGAACCCAGAGCCTTTGGGAGGACTATCCTTCCCCCACCGTCAATAACAACACGTGCCCCCCTCCCCAGGTACTACTACCAGAGGGGCATCCTGGCCAAGGTGGAGGGCCAGCGGCTGGTATACCAGTTCAAGGAGATGCCGACAGACCTGGTGGTGATCGAGGACGAGGACCCGGGCTCCGACAGCAGCTCTGTGTACAACGGCCAGCGCCCCGGGGGCCAGGGCCGCGCCATCGTCCGCGGCAACGGCGGGGGCGGGGCCAGGGCCCACGGCAAGGCCTACAGCCCCCTGTCGGCCAAGCAGGTGAAGAAGGAGCCCCTGGACGACAGCTTCTACCAGGAGTTCAACGGGAAGGAGCAGATCCTGCAGCCGCTGGGGTCACAGACCATGAGGTGGGCGGGGGCTCAGGGTGGTCTGCCATGGGAGGTGGGCGGGGGCTCAGGGTGGTCTGCCATGAGGGGGGGAGGTGGGCGGGGGCTCAGGGTGGTCTGCCATGGGAGGTGGGCGGGGGCTCAGGGTGGTCTGCCATGAGGGGGGCAGATCTTTCCTCACGATCCCCTAGCTGCCCGCCCCGTAAGCAGGCCGTCTCTGTAGGCAGCCTGTGCTCCGAGATCGTACACAAAAACAAACGGTACAATACCAACCAATCAAAACCAAAATAAATAGTATTCCAACCAACCGCCGACAAGGGGCGGGTGTTGTGGGGTTTTGCGCTGCGTTCACTGGACGCACGCTTTAAAAACTGCTCAAAAAAAACTGTCGCTTCAAATACCGACAGAAGTGACCCAACATCGCTGATGCAACCTTTAACATCTTATGTATGTATTATATACAATATATATTTTTCATACACAATGTAGACAAGTGACTTTTTGTGAATTTAGAAAAAGTCTTCTCTAGGTGTTGTGTGTAAAACGTTTTTTAAAGTTGTGTGTTGCTTTCATAGTGGAACCAAAATGCTGAAACACGCCTTGTCTGTTCGTGGCAAACGCGTTCCAATATTAAAAAAAGGGTTTCTTAGAGCGGATCAACTCACTGTGCTCTACTTCTGTGGTTCTGAATACTGTTTGATATGGCATTAACTCGGTTCTCTGATTGCTTTCCCTCTGCCATGGAAAATAACTTTTTGAAATCTTCATGATACTGCAGTCAAAGAACTTCAGAAGGAGCCTTATAATTATACTGCGTGTGCAATTGCCTTTTTTTAATCGCTGTATCAAAAAAGGACCCAGGTATGAATAACAATTGTATTACAGTGGGTTACAACGTAAACAAAATGAATAATGCATAATGCATAGAATTAACAACACCCCTCACGCCACCCGTTGGCCCCTGTGTGACCACTGTTTACTGAAACGCTTCCCCCTCCGCTCAGGACCATCAACGTCCCCTCCTCCCTCCCCATGGTCATCACGTCGTCCTGCTCGCTGCATTCCTTCCAGTCCCTGAGCGGCGTCATGGGCAACGGGGACTCCGGCCACGCCCCCTCGCCGCAGGTCATCCTGCACACCGTGCCCGGCGGCGCCGGCTCCAAGGACGTGCTGACCATCCAGGCGGCCTCGCTGAACCCCGGCCACCGCCTGCAGGAGGGCCTGCCCCAGCAGCTCCTGGTCACCAGCCTGGCCGCCACCGTCACCACCTCCGCCTCCTGCCCGTCCTCCGTCAGCCACCCCACCACCTCCTCCGGCCTCCCGGGCGTGGCCCGCCTGCTCAGCCTCGGCGGCCCCGGGAGCCACGCCATGGTGGCCCAGCAGCCCGGCACGGTGATCGCCACCGTGCTGAAGGCCGGCGACCTCCACGGGCTGCAGGTCAAGGAGGAGCTGCTGGACCCCAACTACTTCCAGGCCATGGTGAACGGCGACCCGTGCCTGGCGCAGGGCGGCTTCGACGGGCAGGACATGGAGCTGGAAGGGGCGGAGCTCAACTACAGGACTGTCGTCAGCGACAGCCGCCGCCAGGGCCCCGAGGGACAGGCTGGCGGCGGGGGCAGGGGCGCGGTCAACGGACACTTTTCCCAGAGCAGCAGTCCCAGCGAAGGCCTCACCCCCGTGGAGGAGCTGGAGGTGCGGGGGGAGATGTCCCTGCAGGCGGAGCCGGGGCCCAAGGGGCTGCCCAACGCCACCCAACTCCCCGTAAACTTTATCCAGATAAAGACGGAGCCCGCCGAGGTGTAGGGGCCGGGGGACCCTTCTGTACGCAGTGGACGATACACATCTGAGTAGCGTGGGGAACGGAGGAGCTTCTTTTCACGCAGAGGACGATCCGGTCCGCCCGATGGACCGCGTGACGCTAGAAGCGCTTGGGGATCGATCTTGGGGTTCTCTGGATGTCTGTTTTGTTTGGCGCACGGCAGGGTCGACCTCGTGTGTACTTTATGTTTATGTATTTGAAAGATTTCATTAGGATTTTTAATAATAAACACACCGTGGACGCAAACAAACACACACACACACACACACACACACACATGCACACATGCAGACACACACAAGATCTCGTTTCCTGTTAGGAGAACAGCCATTTGTCAGACTAGGGATCCTTATGTACCAACTGTGCCAGTTAAGTTATTTTCTTCCTACGAGAACGTCGTACATGGCACGGCGTTGATGCAGGAGTAAAGAGACAGTATCTCCACACAGGGGAACCACAACAACCAAACACAACAGAAGAAGATGAAAGCCAAAAGGTGCAATTAAATCTCATTCGAGAGATAATGTGCTTTTATTTGTTTGTTTTTTTCTCAAACGCGCCGTAATGCCGGAACAAAAGTAGCGGCGTCGTGGTGTCCAATCAGACAAAAATATGTGTAGAAAAATTCAAAGAAAAAATCACACCAAAGACTAAACTGAAGAGTGCCTTAAAGGAAAGCTCAGCTCAAGATGTCCTCGGAAAAATATGAGTTTTTTTACATTTAAAAAGTCAAAATTCCTCTCTTTGTATCCATTCTTTCTGTAAGGTATGCGTTGCCCTCTCTTTTTGCCTTAGAAGCACTGTTTTTTTGACAATTCTGGGCATTTTCGTGTCCGCCATGTAAAGACTACTGTTGTGTTTGTAAATAGCTAAAGACAGCATGGGGACGAAGAGCAATGAAGAGAGGAAGATGAAAAATACAAATAACACAATATGAAATAGAATATATATGAATATATATATAGAGAGAGAGATACAAATATACAATTGAGATACAATTTTAAGGCCACAAGAAATTTATTTATTTTTCGATTTTTCTAAATTCTGTATAAAAACGGCACATTTGTTTTTCTATTTAGCTATATCATGAGGGAATATTAGAGTAATATCTAAAAAACAGGACGTTGGTTCGCTATTTCTGTCTGTTAAGATTGGCATTTTTCATTGTTTAAGCTTCTATGTAATCAGCATAGCTGTGCTATATTGTAAAGGCAGCACACGGATGTGTAAACGTCCTCCATGATGTGGATGATTTAAACATGCATTATACCTTCTTTGCTTTCCTCTCTCCGGCGGACATACTTCTTTACGATGCCATTTGACAGACTTTAACTGATTTATTTTAGACTCTGATTTTTATACGCTTAAAATAACAGTACCACAATCACAATGGTACCTACCAAACTGTATATCTACCTTCTGCTACTAATGGTCTTCTCCGTGGTGCACTATACTCTCTGTTGAATCTGGGCTTCCTTCATTCTCTCGGCTGGTTGTTGGACCGCTAAAGCAAGGTGTATGATTGGACCAGGAGTCCATGCTAAAGTCTTATTGATTGTAATCACGGGGTTCCAGTGTGACCCACATCTGCTCAGGGGTCATAGCTGTCATGGATGACGATTTGAATGTATACCCTACACAGCCCTACTGGAGAAATACAAACACAAAAATAACTACCTATGACACTGGATTGGGTGAAATGCTCCTTTTCCATGACATTGAGGTGGGGTTGAAACTGCTTTGTTTTTATTCATTTGTCTTGACAGTGTAACATATATCAGGTGCTGGCTTTCACACGCTGCCTTGGACCACTGTTTTTAAAACCTGGAAGTATGTCCGCTGCTCTCGTTCTCTTTGATTTTATCATCATCGTCTTTGTGCCTTTCGTTTTCCTCCCCTATGCTGAACATAGATTCGATTATTAAGGAACATTATAATGTTATAATTAAAAACAAGATGTACTTTAATGAAATGCATTATCTTATTTTTATGTTGACGTTTTTACATCTATGGTGGAAATGCATTAAACACACATGGTCGCGAAAGATAAACGTTCCGTGACTTGTTTTCGATCACAAAGCCTCTCCTTCATCTTCTTCATCCTTTTCCTCGGCCTTGGTGCTCAGCTTCTCCGCGCAGGGAGGCGTGCGGAAGAGAGTATCCCGTTTCAAGTCGAACTCCCGGAACCGGCGATTGAGAGAGAGCGAGAGAAAGAGAGAGAGGGCGGGACTCTACAGCTCAGTTACATTGGTTTAGCGGCGGGAGCTTTAACCGGTCCATGGGCGAGAGAGGGGGCGAGATCCAATAGAGGGATATCCGTTTCCGTGACATGTTTCGGATACTGCTCTGTGAAATTCTTCGTCAAAAACTCGACGCATGATCTCCTTTTCTTTTTTGTTGTTGATCTTCTCATGTTATCATTTCTCTCGATTCGTGGACTATTAATTGGCGCGGGCTACACAGCTCACATGAAGTTAGAGACCGGAAGCTGCCTTGTGGTGGACCGGAATAACACTTTAATTCATGATCTTCGCTTCGCCTAATATCCGAATCCAGGTTCATGAGTTTTCGTCAATGTAACGTCGATCAGCAATTTAAAGTTTACAAAATCTTCCGTTTAACCTGGCGACCCAAAACACTGACGGACTCGTCCAGTTACGTTGGGTAATACGTACATATATAAATATATGTATATATATATATATATATATATATATATATATATATATATATATATATATATATATATATATATATATATATATATATATATATATATATATATATATTTATTTATTAATGAAACGTAATTTAATCCTTTGTGGTATCGTTGTTTCGGGCTAGGTATGACTCGGGAGAGATAAATGTTCAACCTTGGTTATTCAGAGACACAAGTTCAACGAGCTGGCACTCTCGAGGTGGTTCATGAAGCATTCCACGAACACAGGTAAGAATTCAGTTTATATTGAAATATGAAATGGGCGGAGTGGTAAATAAGCCACGCCTACAGGTTCTAATTGACCCAGGTAACCCTACGTCTCGCTTGGCCTGAAGGGCGGGATGACAAAGAGGCCATGTTTGTAGGGTCTTACTTATCTCAGACCCATAGAACTGAATATTGTGCTGTGTTGACCACTCTTTGTGCAGAAGAAGCTATTCAGGACTGGTGTTAGCACAACAAATATGTGGTCCAGTAGCTTGAATCCTGTGGTCTAAATAAAACATAGACTAAATTTATATATATATATATATATATATATATATATATATATATATATATATATATATATATATATATATATATATATATATATATATATATTATAATAGGCAGTGACTACAGTCAGAGGAACCTGTTTCTGTTCCATCCTACCAAGTGAAGCACTGCCACACACAGGGACGTTCTGTCTCTCTCTCCTCTTCATCTCGACCCAGCCCCCACCCACCTCTTTATCACTTTCTGTACCCCCTCACTCTCTTTATCTCTCTTCATCTCGGCCCTCCCCCAGCTCCCTTTTATCTATATTCCCATCTCTCTCTTCTTTACCCCCTCGCTCTCTCCCATTTAATCTCTCTTGCCCCTTGCTCTCTGCCTTAACCCCACTCTCTCGTTATCTTCAATGATCTCTCTCTCTCTCTCTCTCTCTCTCTCTCTCTCTCTCTCTCTCTCTCTCTCTCTCTCTCTATCGCTCCCCCACAGACCCCACCCCCACAGCTTGTGTGTGTGTGTGTGTGTGTGTGTGTGTGTGTGTGTGTGTATGTGTGTGTGTGTGTGTGTGTGTGTGTGTGTGTGTGTGTGGTCTTCTCTGTGTAGGGGTGTGTGTGCGCACTGCAGTAGAGTTTATTGGGAGCCATCCTGCAGTGTGCCAGTGTGCACCTCCCGCCCAGAGAAAGAGAAAGAGGCCCACTTATTCACCAATCACGGCTGCTTTGCCTCCGCGCTCCCGTTTCAGAGCACGCCCATCCGATGGACTTTAAAGTGCCAATGTGATTGGTCCCCTCCACTTCATTAGGCAGGAGACCTTCAGAGTAAAATAAAAAGAGAGGGACTATATTAATTATAGTTTAGTTTAGCACTGTAAACGATTCGATTTTTTTTATTGTTAAGATGTATGTAACTCTAAATTGCATAATTTAGTTATGTATAAATAATAAAAACGTGTCTGTACTTTGGGGGCTTCCGGCAAATACTACTTCACTGTTTCGTATACCCTGATTGGACATAATTCAGTTTGGATAATTCAGCCTCCCCCCTTACCCCACCCCGCCCCTTCTCCTCCTAAAAACAACCCTCTTACGCACTTATTGTATGATGTACGTCCTGGCACTTAAAAATAGTACTTAGCATCGTGTAGCGTCTTACTCTAGCTATCTGTGTTGTGTACGGGGAATGGCTTAACCTTTTTTTTTTTTTATTGCTTGGCACTTGGTTCTATGAACATCCTTACTGTACCGACAGAGATATATTCTTGTTTCACTTTCTTCTGTCAAATGTACTTTGTAAGTCGCTTTAGATAAAAGCGTCTGCCAAATGTCCTAAATGTTAACAAAACAAGGAGTGCTACTACACGATGTTCTGCCAAATCTAACCAGCTGTGCGGCTGTGGGACGCTGTGTGCGGCTGTGTTTCGGGATTGTTGTAGTACGATTCCTGTAAAGAGAGGTACAGGCCAGCCAGCACTGTTCATTTGCAGAATACATCAGTGAGAGGATGTGATCGTACCGATAACATTATCGAGATAACTATCGATGGGCATTGACAACAAATTTGTCAAGATAATGTTAAGTTATGAGCTAGTTGACAGTGCTCCTTTAACAGCAACAACAAACCTTCGGAGGTGTTTGCTCTGCGTTCGAGAACACAGAGGGAATAAACCAACCCAGCAGAGGACCCGGAACGTGGCCAGATGTGCTGATCCATGAATGAAATCTAGTTTGTAAATCCAGTTCTGGAGACACAATCACAACACATTGTAGAGCTAATGGAAGACTACAGGCGAAACGCCGTAAAGACGATGTGTGCGATTATTATGGTAAATAAGAAATATACCCTAGAGAGAGTGAGACATAGAGGGAGAGAGTAAGAGGAGTGTTGAAGGGAGGGAGAGGCAGAGAGAGGGAGGGTAAGAGTTAGAGAGGAGGGGTGCAGAGATAGAGGGACTGAGAGAGAGAGAGAGAGAGAGAGAGAGAGAGAAGAGGGGTGCAGAGGTAGAGTGAGTGAGAGAGAGAGAGAGAGAGGAGGGGTGCAGAGAGGAGAGAGAGAGAGCGTGCGAGAGAGAGAGGAGGGGTGCAGAGTGAGAGTGAGAGAGGCAGAGTGAGAGAGATAGAGGGAAAGAGAGATCTTCCGGGGGCTGGATGGGAAGTGTTTTGTGGCGCCCGAGGCCGGTGACACGACACGAGTGTTTACTGCGTCGCAGTGGGAGCTGTTTGAAGGATGATGCCTGACATCAGTGCCATGCCTGCAGCTTGTTGCTGAGAGAGTACAGGGAGAGATGATTCCACCGCCATGCCAGCACAGCGCCTGGTGGGACATGACAGAGGAAGCGAGCTGTAGCCTGGTGCGGCCTGCAGGCTGGCGCAGCCTTCATACCCGTGTTTCTCCCAGTTTAGGGACCAATCAGCTGTAGAATTAAAACCTTTTAAAATTTCAGTTAATATTAATTGTGTATTTTGTGCATGTTTTTCTTTTAACGCGCCGTTGTGAAAAACCCGTTGTTTTTGGCGTCGTCTGGTAGCCGACATGTGGCGGCGATGCCCCCGTCGTCCACAAGATGGCACTGGTTAACCACGTCTAACGCGAACCCAACCCTGGAAGAGATTCTATTCCTGAAAATAATTAGTTTAAAGTACGGAATTTAATCATACATTAGTTTACATTCTGCCCGGCCCAGAATGCAAACCCCTAAACGGATGGCTAAATAATCGTTGAAATAAAAAAAAATAAACAGCTCGAGGTCATTTTTCTTCCACATATGATGCAGCAACAAACGGCCATCGCTCACTTGGGAATGTGGGAATGATATTCCCAACGAGCAGAATCATCTAGCCGCTCTGCATAGTGGACCGACACACGCCCTCCATCCCCAAACTCTCCTCATCCTTCTCTCCCGTCAGGGCAGCAATAAAAGTGTTTTTCATCGTGAATAAAACATTAAAGGGAGTGATTTGAAATAAGAGACTAATTTGTTCTAATGCTTCGTTTGAGGAGCCATGGTTCTGTGTGGCGTTCTGCGCGCCTTAGGGGTGGGGCTGTACAGTTTCATAACCATTGTGGCTTCTGCTGGTTCTGAAAAAACTACTAACCCAACCACCCTGGCGGAATTCACATAATCTGGTATCTATCTATCTATCTATCTATCTATCTATCTATCTATCTATCTATCTATCTATCTATCTATCTATCTATGACTCTATCACTATCTCTCTCTCTCTCTCTCTCTCTCTCTCTCTCTCTCTCTCTCTCTCTCTCTCTCTCTCTATCTCTCTTTGACTCTATCACTATCTCTCTAACGCTCGATCTCCCTATCTCTCCATCTCTCTATCTCCTCATCTCCCCATCTCCCTATCATCCACCCTCCCATCCACCCATCCCTCTGTACCTCAATAGAGACGTTATATCTTATCTGAAAGCTGCAGTGGGAGAGTCAGTGACTCCATATTGTGCGGGTGGGGGGGGGCTATGCAAAGCTTCCCATGGCTTTCGAGATCTCTGCCGCTCTGAACTCCATCGTCTAATCGAGGCGGGGTTGTGCACGGAGGTTGTGCTGTTCTTCAGTTTTCGTCGTTCTTTTGTCTCAACAGCCGAGACAAGCGCTCTGTAAGCTAGCTTCGATATCTCTCCCCCAGCCGCTCCGAGTGAGCATTCCACCCGGAATACCTCCCCCGGTTCTCCTGCCAGGAGGAAGGCATGGGAGCATCCTCGCAGCCATTTGGTAGTGCCTTGTTATAAAAGGAAGTGATTGAAGGCATGAAATCTCTCATTACTTTAATTTGATTCAACATTTCATGTTTGATTCCACCACAGCAAATTTAGTACTATTAGGAATGTAGATGTATCACATGCACGCACACATGCACACACACACACACACACACACACACACACACACACACACACACACACACACACACACACACACAGGGCAGCACTCAAATCATCGTCAACAGACCATGCACATTGTTAGATTGATTGTAAGACTGCATTACGCAGACATTAGAGGATTCCGGTATACAAGAAAATATTAGCATATATTATCATTAACAACCAGCATTATATGAAGGAGCAGTTTGGCTGCCATTTTAATGTTTAACCTCAAAACCGCCAGCATTATACATCAGTTCAACGTGGAGTTCAACGTCACCCTAAAAACTGAACATCACTTTATCAAACACTTTTGAATGTGTACCAGTTAATCAAACACTAGACAAATAACCCCAGTTTAATAAACACTACACATTATAGCAGTTTATTTTACAGGATACAAACTACAGCAGTTTAACAAACAATACACACACTATAGCAGTTTGGTGAACACAATACAAACTACAGCAGTTTAATAATCCTGACACACTATGGCAGTTTAGTGAACACAATACAAACTACAGGAGTTTCATAAACACACATTATAGCAGTTTGGTAAACAGAATATAAACAACTGCATTCCAATAAACACTACACAATGTAGAAGTTTAGTGAACAGGATAAAAACTACAGGAGTTTCATAAACACTACACACTATAGCAGTTTGGTAAACCGAATACAAACTACAGCAGATTAATCAACACTACACACTATGATAGTTTGGTAAATACAATGCAAAGTACAGCAGTTTAATAAACACTACACACACTATAGCAGTTTGGTGAACACAATACAAACTACTGCAGTTTAATAATCCTTACACACACTATGGCAGTTTAGTAAACAGGATACAAACTACAGCAGTTTAATAAATACTACACACTATAGCAGTTTTAACACAATACAAACTACTGGAATCTAATACAACTAAACTAAATTGATGGGGAGAGAACATGGAGAGAGAGAGAGAGAGAGAGAGAGAGAGAGAGAGAGAGAGAGAGAGAGAGAACGTCGTTCAACAAATCAACATTTGTTTTATGAACTTTTCAGGATAGCCTGCGGGTTTGGCAGCGCCCGAGTGTCAGTTCATTTGAAGTATGTCTGCAATTATTGCATTTGTTAACTCTTGCCACTATTTTTTTACTTGACATGGTTGCTTTGGGCTATGACACTATTGATTTAAAAAATACAATGTGGTTGCAGTGCAAACTCGTCTATTTATCAGAAAATCAACATTAATGTGTGTGTGTACTGTGTCGTAAATATTATATTCGTATGAAAGGACAGATGATATTATTGACTGATTGGATATTTGTAGAATTTTTTGAGTCATAATTCATCTAATTTTAAAATATGTCGCTTATGAATGCAATTCAAACACGTCCATTAAAAGAGTTAAAGCTCCAAGGCATGCCAAGTGAAGTAATGGTTGGTTGAAAGCTAGTCATTGCTATTATTTAGTGGCTTGGGGAAAGGGACCTTTTGTATTTGTAGCTTTTATACATCAATGTCTGCATTTTTTTTTTAAATGGCTTACAGTAACAAACTGAATCTTTCCACTATTGATGGTAAATGGACTGCATTTATATAGTGCTTTTCTAACCAGTGGTCATTCAAAGCGCTTTATAATAGGGTTAGTCATCACCCAACAGTCACTCATTCATACACTCATTCACACACCGACGTCTAACATTCAAGGTCACAGCCACCTCGTCAGAGGAGTCAGGCTTAGGTGTCTTGCTCAGGGACACCTCGACACTCTGTCAAGGTGTCTTTGTTAGTCGAATACCAGCTAACACCAGTTCTGACGTGACAACAACATAAAAATGTTTATGGCTCTGAGAGAAGTCGGACCCTGGTATGGGAGATCTGAAGTCAGAAGTCAGATCTCCCATACCAGTAAAGACTGAAGATGAACCTGAATCCGGAAGATGCATGCGCTGCTTCTGGAACCAGCTCCGGAGCGCTCTTCAGATTCCCTTGTATCTCTGAATAAACAATCGTGTTTAACCTTTCCCACTCTTCAAGTTATAACTAGCCCCAAAACCACAATACCCGAGGCATCGGAAATGAGTGACACCACAGCATGGCCTGGCCCCTAGGAAGAAAAGCAGTCAGTTTTACAATGCTGTTTTGTGGTGGGGCTGCAGGATTGACTCTTCTTCATTTCCAAACCATTAAAGTAGATCCAAAATAATTCAAATACAAACTGTGTCAACAGCAGCTGCCGTTCCGTACCCCTCTGGTTGAAACGATCCCCTGTGTCTGCTCTTCTGCTGGCTTCAGTGGTACTGTGTGAATGTTACGTTCACACGTATTTAAAATGCAGATTCTGTCATGATCAGTTGTGAATACCTGAGACAGACAGGAGCTCTCTGTCTCCAAGGATACCGGCCGCTGTTTGATATAATTGGTGTAAAATACGAATTAAGGCATATACATTATTATTAAGGTATATTATATTAGCCTATGCGAGGCTAATAGTAGCTATGCTATAGTAGCAAATATTATCTGTCAAATAGTTATCATATGTTTAAGGTCCATGTTCTTGTCATTTAGTGGAGGCAACGCCACTCGCCTAGTTGTTGGAAACCCTGATAAGCCGATCTATTATTTCCAAGCATTTAAACCACATAGAAGTTACCAAAAATTAAGCATCATTGAGCCGCATATCTTACATTTACATTTACATTTACATTTAGGGCATTTAGCAGACGCTTTTATCCAAAGCGACTTACAATAAGTGCATTTGTTACAATAAGTACATTTGTCATAAGAAGTGAAACAATACATCGCTGTCGGTACAGTAAAGACGTTCATAGAACCAAGTGCAAGTATTACAATCGCTAGGCTAACCCATTCCCCGTGTAAAGCAACGATAGCAGCTACTGTAGACGCTACACAATTAAGTACCTTGAATCATTTACCATCTTAAAAAAATCATGATAAACAATCAACAATCCGTCTACGATGGGTCTGACTAGATTAGACTATAAGTTCAAAGACATCCTTATTCCACCGGTATATTTTTTAAATCAACTCACGTCGATGGCACGCACCCCCATCTCGTAATATCACCTTCGGAACACACCATATGGTGCCTACTTATTTTTTCTGCAGTTCTACTAGTGGCAGTGTGTTGGAGGCGGCCCCAGACCATACTGTTCTGCTGTACCTGGAGAGACGCCAGTTTGACCCTGAAAAAACACATTATTTACAGGAGGAGCTGTTTTAATGAACCACTCTGAAAATATAGGGCGATGTATAATGTGTGCGACAAATCCTAAATACCAGCAATTTATGGCTCCCCCATCACATCTATCTGCTCTGTTTATCGTCCCCCTCCCTGGTCAGGGTCAGTGTGCCGGCAGTGCGCAAGAGTCGGCACCCTCCCCACTTTTAGACACCCTGCTTTCTTTCTGTCTGCCTGCCCCATGCAATCGAGTGGATCTTGAACACATGTACCATTCACATACCATTAGGCAATTCAGAAACTCCAATTAGCCTAATGTGTGTTTTTTGAGACGGCAGCAATAGATCAAGGAAATGAGTGGATATTCTTTAAAGCTATATAAAAATATATATTATATATTATTAAATTAAATATTATATATATATTTATATATGTAGAACTAGTTGATCTATCCTTTCATCACATCATATTATATTATATGAAATCAACACATTCAAACACATCACACATAAGACAAGAGATGATTATCTTATATTCAAAGATATTATTTTAATCAGTTACAAAAAAATTGAATGGAACCAATGTCAAAGATATGGCATCAAATGTTACGTTGTTTCGTCTAAGAGTAATCTTAATATCTTAACTTAAATATACATTGGTTTAGATATGTTAAAACATACACAGTGAAATACTGCATGTCTTTGCTAAATATAGAAACAGCCACAATGCATTTTATACACATTGTTGTTTGTTTGTTTAACACAGCATCTGACCTAGCACTACAACAAGCCTAATTCCCCTTCCCACTCTAAGTCTCCTTTCTTTTTTTTTTACACACAACACGAATGGCAAACGAATGTCGAGTGCCTCGGATAAAAGGCACTTTAAACATGCAAAAGGACAACATCACTCCCGACACAAAAGCCAGCAGGTGAAGAAGGAATTCAGACACCACACTGGACTCACAACAAGGCTACAACGGCCGACCGTTCGCTAAGCTTTTCATTTCATTGTGGATCACATAATGAATGTGTGCCACGGGTTTTCTGCCTGCACTAGACGTGTGTCGGCGGTATTGATGGATGGGCAGCAGCGCCAACAATGACGTTAACAATATCGAATGCAGGGCAGCAAATAAAAAAGGAACACCACCAGTCCTTTCAGATCCTCCCCAGCATGCGTGCGATCCACCAATTGCAGGGCATGACGATCTGACAGATGACCCGCCCCCCTTGGTAGTAGTACGGCCAGGGGTTGAACCCTCCCAGGGGTTCGTGGTAGCGCCGGCAGTAGCGGTACCCGCTGCGGCAGTACTGGCAGCAGTAGCCGTTGTCGTCCAGGCGGTTGTCCAGCTCTATCCCGGCGTCGCGCTGCAGTGGACACAGGGCGGTGCAGGCTCCGTCACACAGAGACACAGAGGCCGGGGATCGATGGAGACTACATTACCCAGGACGCAATGCAGCGCTGTGACTCCCTGCGTCTGTGCGATGCAGAGGCTGGATCACACAGAGGCAGAGGGACAGAGGACTGGGGTGTGCACTGGGTTATGTAGTCTCCGACACACATAGAGGCAGAACAGTGGGTTGTGTACTGGGTAGTGTAGTCTCCATGGATTGTGTTCTGGGCAATGTAGTCTACATCACACAGAGGCAGAACAGTGTGTTGTGTACTGAGCAATGTAGTCTCAGACACACATAGAGGCAGAACCATGGATTGTGTACTGGGTAATGTTGTCTCCATGGATTGTGTACTGGGTAATGTAGTCTCCATGGATTGTGTACTGGGAAATGTAGTCTCCATCACACAGAGGCCAATAGAGAGAGAGAGAGACAGAGCACTGAATTGTGGTAAATGATGTGTGGTTGCACTGGAGGTCACACAGTATTTATGGCAATGCTAAACGGACGCGCAAAGATCAAACCGCATCCAAGTCTGATCTTTTCTTTACCTGTTTAACCGGGTTGGACCACGCGAGGCGACAGGTGACAAGAAAGATCACGATCGCTGTGAAAGTGGGTCGGCTTGATTTACAGTAAGGTCTGACTGGGAGCATAAAAAAAAGGGTGTAATACCCTTGACCTTTTCCCGAATGCACCAGAGCCATTGCTTACTCCGCAGCCGTGAGGTGCTCCATCTCCGGCTCTTCACCCCGCCCTCCCCCCCGGCCCGACCGGGGCCGTGACATTGGCGTTTACCGGCATAATTACAGCGTCCCTTTCATCTCTGACCTCTCCCTCCCCGGACTCCGGCCCCACACTCCAGAATGAGCGGCCCTTCTCCATTTAAGCGTTGGCATTAGAGCGAGGCGTCTCACTACCTCCCCCTGACCTTGACTCTTAAGTGGATGGCACATTCCTGGAGCAATTAGCAGGGTAATGATCGCCTAACAAGCATTCTTTCATTCGCCCGCACCGGTTTGCCTCTGAATTAATAGAGGGGGCCCGAAACCCAAATGAAAGGTAAATTGGGTAGAATTAATGGCCCTTGGTTTTTTCCCTTTCCCTGCGAGTTCTTTCTTCTTCTCTCCTCCTCCGTCGCCGTGTCCTGTGCCATCTCCGACCGGCGGATTCTGCCAGGCCTTTGATCAGGAGGAGCTCGGTGCAGCGCCGAGAACAAGTGCCACTTAACTCGCCCCGCTAGTTGAGGCTGTGAATGCCCTCAGTTCGCATTTGACCACATTTCAATCTTCTGGAGTAAATGAATCCTGGGAGACAATCCCCAGCAGTCTGTCTTGTTAAAAAGCTGTCTGAGGGTCCGGGAGATAGCCCCCGCGGACGGGCGCCACGGAACAAGTCGGCGGTGCTTGATACAACCGCAGTATGTCTGCCAGGGTTATATATTTATATATCTATGTGCATGCAGTGATCATTTTCAAAATCATTGTGGCTCAAAAATAACAACCCTACAAGCTGCTTGCTGCGCCTAGGTAGGGAGGAGGACATGAAAGGTGGAGTGGATTATTGGTCGAGGACTGGTAATACAATTAAGGATTTATAGTTTCTGTCAGGTTTAGGGTCAACCTCTTCCTGGCAACAGGAAGACATATTTTTAAGCAAAGAGATGTGGTGGATAGATCAGCGGTAATCATATGTGCTTTTCACAGATGGAGAAGCAAGTTAAAATCAGTCAATAGATCAATGATAATTATAGATTCAGCCCACAGCCAAGCGGTAAGAATCGTATTCTCTGGATCAGAAAATTAGGGAAATATTTTATTCAAATAGTGTTCATCATCGATCAAAACAAACAGCTAAACAGGTAGCATTGTACCTGAAAGAAAATTAATCATAGCTATTCTTTTAAAACGGGGAGCACATATTAATCATTTTAGGTGAAGTGTTTCTGTGTCTGTGTTCGTGTGTGTGTGTGTGTGTGTGTTTGTGTGTGTGTGATGTTGCCGTTTTCGAAGTGGTGCACCTTGGGAAATCTCTATCTGCCACTAACAAACAAGCAGCCTTAATGAAGAGCCAAGTTATTACCCCCCTGATCCATCAGATTTCATCATCACACACACACACACACACACACACACACACACACACACACGCACACACACACACACAGGCACAGGCACAGAGAGACAAACAAACAGACATATGTATGCACAACACACAAGCCATGCTAATTGCAAGGCATGCCATCTAAATGAGTCCGTGGAGCAGAAAACTTTGTCAGTCATTCAATAAGACGTAATGTATGAGAGCACAGCGCGCTTAATTTCCACACTAGTTGGCCGTCATTTCACACACGGATTACCACTCTTCATGGCTTTGAAGCACATGCGCGGATATGTTATTAAATCTCCCATCTTAGCTCAGAATTGATTCTAATGAAGCAGGAACCGACCACAGACGATGGAAGAGAAACAGGGACAGCTTATGTTTGAACAGAACTATTTGTGTACATGTTGACAGTCAGAGCTGTGTGTGTGTTTGTGTGCGTCTGTCCATCTGTCCGTGTGAATGTAGGTATGCATGTTTGTCTGTTTTTGTATGTCTGTAGGTATTTTCTGTATACTGTGCATGTATCTACACCGTCTCTCCGTCTCTTAACTCACTGTTTCTCACACACACACAACACTGGTGCACACATAGACACAAAACCACACACACACACACACACGCACACACACGCACACACAAACACACGCACACACACAACGCTGTTGCAAACATAGACACAAAACTACACACACACACACACACACACACGTGCACACACACACACACAAACTACACACACACACACACGCACACACACGCACACACAAACACACGCACACACACAACGCTGTTGCAAACATAGACACGAAACTACACACACACACACACACACACACAAACTACACACACACACACACACGCACACACACACACAAACTACACACACACAGACACACACACACACAAACAGACACACACACGCGCGTCCTGTGTGCGGCTCCTCTCGGCGCGCCGTCCTTGCTATGTGGGTCAAGGGCAGCGGTGGCTCGGCGGCGCTCGGGCTCCAGAGCTCCTTCTGAGACACACCTGGCTCCGATGTGACAGCCTTGGCGAAAGGTCATCTCCATATATCTGCCGACCTGTGTCACCGCGCTCTAATCATTATTCTGCCTTCAGGGAGGAAGAATAAAGGTGGTGGGACGAGGCACCGCCTTAAAGAGGGACTCAGGACCGGGGGAAACACGCACGCTCGCGCGTGTGTGCGTGTGTGTGTGTTTGTGTTTGTGTTTGTGAGAGTGTGTGGAAAAAGATATATGAGCGGAGAAAAGGTGGTGGGTTACGTAAATGGTTGGCGCGCGTGTGTGTGTGTGTGTGTGTGTGTGTGTGCGTGTGTGTGCGTGTGTGTGTGTAGTTTCATGCCTCTGAGTGCACTAGTGTCGTATGTGTGTGTGTGTGTGTGCATCTGTGTGTTGGTGTGTGTGTGAAGATTCATGTCTGTGTGCAAGAGGGTTGTGTGTGTATGTGTGTGTGTGTGTGTGTGTGTGTTGTTTCATGTGTGTGTGTGTCTGTGTAGTTTCATGTGTGTGTGTGGGTGTGTGTGTTGTTTCATGTGTGTGTGTGTCTGTGTAGTTTCATGTGTGTGTGGGTGTGTGTAGGAATGAGCAATGGGTTCCTTCGAAGAGTAAAAAGGAAATGGCTCCATGGATTACCCATGGAGCCCCAACCCCACCAGTAGCATGCCCACCACCACCACCACCACCACCACCCTCACCGCCACTGGCAGCAGGAGACGGCCTCTGTCTCCGACTACAGACACCCAGAGCCCGCCCCCGATTGGTCGGGAAGGCCTTTGTTGCTATCGCCTGGTCCACAAACACTGCCTGGATGTGGAGCTGGAATGGGTTGCAGCCGTACACATTACCGGGCTGATAGAGGTGGAATATCGTCTGCTTTCAGAAGGCCCACCCAAGTTTTTCATCCTCTGATACTTTTTTAATTGCACAGCACCACAGCGAGAGAGAGAGAGAGAGAGAGAGAGAGAGAGAGAGAGGGAGAGAGGGAGAGAGAGAGAGACCTGGGAGTGATTGAGGAGCTGGGCGGGTGGTGTATTCCTGCAACCGGCCAGATAAACGTTAATATTACAGGTTGTCTCATTTCTCTGTGGGTCTCTCGCTATATCCCAGAGTTCTGAGGAAGAGAGGCTTTGCTTATTATCGCTGAATTTAACTTTCGCGGCTGGTGAGATGAATGTGTTGAATGAAGAATTACCTGTGTGTGCACTGTGTATATGCACTGTGTGTGTGTGTACTGTGTGTGTGGCCATGCGCTTGTTTGAGTGTAGGGATAGGTATCTGCAAGTATATAAGTATGTGGTTGTTGTGTATGGTGGTGAAAGTGCAAGGTTGTTTTTTTTTCATTTAGTTTCCAAGAATCTAAAAATGTATCCTGGCAAACCAAACAGTTTCTGGAGGTAGCCCGCGATCGGCCGTTTATCCTGATCCGGGCGCTTCTACGTACACGGACAACGACGGCATTATTCATAACGGCGGTATGCTGAGTCACCAGTGACCTTGAGAGGCCTTTGGTGTTCAGTCCTGGTGGAGGAGAGTGACGGTGTAACAGGCCGGTGTAACACCGCGGTAGACGGTGTAACAGGCCGGTGTAACACTGATACACACAGTGTAACAGCGTGTAGCACTGATACACACAGTGTAACAGGCCGGTGCTACACACAGTGTAACAGGCCGGTGTAACACTGATACACACAGTGTAACAGTGTGTAGCACTGATACACACAGTGTAACAGGCCGGTGCTACACACAGTGTAACAGGCCGGTGTAACACTGATACACACAGTGTAACAGTGTGTAGCACTGATACACTCAGTGTAACAGGTCTGATCTTCCTCTGGGTCAGCAGACGGACATTAAGGGAATCCTCCGTTCACTAGCCTCACTGAAACAGAAATGTAGAGCAATTGCCGTGGCCTCTGGCGCTCCGCGTCCATTTGGACATTAATTAGCGAGCCATTTAGATGCAGAAAGGGTTTAAAGTGCTCGTTGGAAAGCTGGTCCCCGGGTGGGCTACCCCCCCCCCCCCCTCGCCCCTGCGGTGGGGTACTCACGTAGTCGTTCACGGGGACGTCGTCATGCACGTCCCGGGCGAACCGCTGACCTTTGGCCTCCGTGTCGGGTGTGTCCTCAAAGCTCTCCTCCTCCTTGATCTCTGCATCTGAGAGAGAGAGAGAGAGAGAAAGAGAGAGAGAGAGAGAGAGAGAGAGAGAGAGAGGGGGGGGGAGAGAGAGAGGGAGAGAGAGAGAGAGAGGGGGGAGAGAGAGAGGGAGAGAGAGAGAGAGAGACGGAGAGGGAGGGAGAGAGAAACAGAGAGGGGGGAGAGAGAGAGGGAGAGAGGGGGGGAGAGAGAGAGAGATAGAGAGAGAGAGAGAGAGAGAGGGAGAGAGAGAGGGGGGAGAGAGAGAGAGAGAGAGAGGGAGAGAGAGATTGAGAGCGAGAGAGAGGGAGAGGGAGAGAGAGAGAGAGAGAGAGACAGAGGAGAGAGGGAGAGAGAGAGAGCGAGAGAGAGAGACAGACAGAGGGAGAGAGGGAGACAGAGAGAGAGAGAGAGAAAGGGAGGGAGAGAGGGAGAGGGGGAGAGAGGGAGAGAGAGATTAATAAAAAAAGAGAGAAAGAGATGAAGAGATTATGAGATCGAGAGCGAGTGGGAGTGTTTGTCTTTGTGTGTGTGTGTGTTTGGCGCACACCTTATTGTGCTGCAACAGTAATCTGATTGTTGAAGGTAACAGGATGTGCGTAGCGTGTGCATTTGGGCTCTGTGTTGTCTCACCAGCTCAATGTTAATTACCAACATTCAGGGGAGAAGATCCAGTTGAATTAATTTTAAGCTTTTTAATTTTTTTTTGTGTTACCCCTCAAACAATGATGTCGCTGTTGGGATACTTAGAGAAAATGTAAATATATTTATCTTGAATCCTACAGAAGAAATCTGTCTTTGAGAAAAGATACTTAGCTGGAAGGGATACACCAGCGGTCTACAGAGGGCTGGTATAACGAACATCCACGCATCCACTATTATGAGTTACCACGTCAGCTATGTTTTGGTCACTGTCAAGAAATTAATAGTGAAATAGAGTTTTCATTATTGGGAGACATTGTTTTAAACTGCCAGAGCGTTTCTCAGGTGAGACATGGCACCTTTCCCTTAGCCTTGGGCGACAGTATGTTTAGGTGGATCTGGGCCTTTACAGAACTACACGTCTCCTGGGTCAACATGGTATCGCGTGGTAACCCCCCACGAGGCCCCAAGATGCATTCTGATCCAAAAAGCCCTATTACAACCGCGGATATTCAAACGGACTGTTGGGGTGTGTGTGAATGATGGCCGGCTGAAGCAGCCTCACCTGGCCCCCGTCAGCCTGTTTGGGCTCTGGGTGAACAACAGGTGAGTCTGCACGCCTGTTGCACATCGGGCAATCAGTGTGCAGCAGGTTAAAGCAGCGATCACCACCGACACTGCGAGGCAACATTGATCACCTGAGCCGTGTCGCTCTAACCCCTAGCTACACGCTACATGTAAACCCTACAATCAACCGGTTTCCAGTTGGTTCAAGTCCCCTAGGTGGGGTATAGCACGGACCTTATATATATATAGAGAGAGAGATAACATGCTGCACAAAGCCTATGCCCCCCCTACCCTCCTCAACGGTGTGTGTGGCTCAACCCCTCAGCGGGCTGGGGGAGAACCAGTGTGTGTGTGTGTGTGTGTGTGTGTGTGTGTGGGGGTCTTACCCCCGCAGCGGGCTGGGGGAGATCCAGTGGATGGGGAGTTCCTGGCACATCTCCCAGATCTTGGAGTTGAGGAGGAAGGCTCTGCTGGCGATGGGCTCCTCGGAGGGCACCCAGACCTGGGACTCCTCCACCTTCACCATGTCCACCCGCTGGGGGTCCCCCACCTGTCACGGAGAGCGCGGAGGTAAGACGCACACGCACGCACGCACGCACGCACGCACGCACACGAACACACGCGTGAAGGAGCTACACACCGATATTTGCGTTTAGGTGGAAAGGCGTATATTCCTGGACTGGTTCGCTTCTCTCTCACCCACACTCTCTCACAAAGACACACACACACACACACACACACACACACACACACTCTCTTGTGTGGGCTGACCCACTGTGCCATCCCGCGCTGCATTCAGCCCCCCCCCCCCCCCCCCCCCCCCCCCCCCCCCCTCCGGGGGCGACTGAGCCTCCGCCATTCTTTAGTCTACACTCGCTCCTCTCAGGGGCTGGCACCTCCCTGACTCCTGGACCGCGGTTGGCCTGACTTTCGCTTCCCTTCTCCTCTGTCGCCTCAGGGCATCACTCTCAAGCTCTCACTCTCGCTCCTGCTCTCTCTCGCTCTCTCATTCTCCTTCTCTCTTCCTCTTTCTCCTGTTCTTTCTCTCTCTCTCTAGCATTCTCTCTCTCTCTCTCTCTCTCTCGCTTTCTCATTCTCCTCTCTCTCTCTCTCTCCTGTTCTTTCTTCTGTTTTTTCTTTCTCTCTCTCTCTCTCTCTCTCTCACCCTTTCGCTCTCTCGCCTGCTTTCTTTCGCTCTCTCTTGTTCTCTCTTCTGTTCTCTCCCTCTGAACGTACTGCAGATCATTGTAATTCACAGTGATGATTTGACTTTTAAATGTCTTTTTAGAAGTGTGCTTTATTACTCTTGAACACGACGGCGTCGTCGTTAAATATGACAGACACAATAAAGTTTTCCACTTTCCTCTGGTTTTCCCGCTCCCTACTCCGGCGTGGTGTGTGCGGCCCCACGCTGCTGTCACTGCCTTTAATTTGTTGATACTGCTGTTCTATAAGCTGCGGAGTAAACCATTACAGCTTAATAATAGATGCTATACGTCAGGGTCTAATAGAGATATATATATATATATATATATATATGGAGTGGCCTCCGCTAATGGTTCCCCCAGAAACGGTCCGCCTATTCTTTGTTTGTGACGTGCATGTAAATACATATCATGTAAATACATATCATGTAAATGCATATCATGTATTGCATGGAAAACAACAGCCCCCCCCCTGCATTTCCCCCCTGTTCCACTCTCCTGTTAATTATAAAAGCATAACAGAGAGAAGAAGCAGAAAGGGAAAAATGAATCTCACATGACAAATGTTTTCTACAAGGTGATTTTCCTCCACTATCGGGCTTAATTGCACGTTCGTTAGACTCCATGCATAATCCCGGAGCTGAAGTAGCAGACAGAATCATTCATATTTGCCCCGGGCTCTCTCGCACGTTTACCCACCCGTGTCATTTCCTGTTATCTTAATATTTGCTTTAGCACGCTCTCTGTTCTGCCACCGCGCAACACGGTCACGACCTACTGACAATAGCAAATCTCAGATCTTCTGCCAGACCAAAAGAGCGGCACCGATGCTGTTTGTTATTCGCAGAGCCTCGACACATTTCCTGTGTTTTTCCGTGACTTCTAAACTAACGAGCGCCAGGCAGACAGGTAGTGCTGCGGCGGCGAGCCGCTGTTGACACGGTAAAATCGGTACGATGTAGTTAGCAAGAGCGGCACTGCCGGACGAAGCTAATTGGAGTTCTTAACTGCTGGAGCAGTGTGAGGCCAGCGGAGGTCACAACCCCGGCGGGCCGGATGACTTTGACTTCATAGCTGAGGAACGTCTCCGGGATCTCGCGTGAGAGAGAGAACCTGCGGGCGAGGTGGTAACGGTTATTACCGCCTCGCGTGGATCACTGCACTCCTCCAGCTGACGGACGGTGGCAGAAGGGCTCTCCCCACCACTGGTCCCACTCGCTGCATCGCCAACAAACCACAGACGTTGTGGGGGATGCTGGGGATAGCCGTGCCACGCGGACCTCCATCACTTGATTATAGGCAGGGGTGCACAAAACTGGTATGCAAGCACGACATGCGCGCCTGTAATCAGGGATGCGTAACGTCACTTGCGTCTCTACAACACTTTTGCGGAACTAACAGGAGAACGAAAAAATACATTTAGCAGATACTTTGGTGTTCGCCACCTGCAAAGAAAAGGCAAACGGAGCCGGAGCAGAAGAAACTGTTTTTTTTTTCGAGAAGTGGCGCCAATGCAAGATGTGCCGTGGCTCGAAACAAATGCTAAGCGCGCTGACATGTGGGCTCATGTGCGCTGTGCACCGCGGACACACTGGAGAACTGCGCAAAATCAGCTGATTGCAACGTTCCTCACTGTGAGATATTCAAATGCTCCGTGGTCAAGCTGCTGCAGTTTTGTAAAAAAAAAAGGTGGTGCGAAAAAACACTGCCGTGCTTAAGAAGTTGTGTATTGAAAATGGAATCTCCTTTGTGAAACTGATACTGTTAGCCTAGTAACGCTAGGTACACAAGTCTTCTGCTGTCATGTCTGTTGTTGCATCAGTTTATCTGAAGCTATCACTTCTCTTCCTCCCGCTGGTTTCTCTGTCTCACATCGCCACAACAACCTGCTGTGCCAGCAGGTACACCTCGCCCAGCAGGCCTTGTTTCATCACGTTTCCATGACGGCCTGCGTTAAAGAGCTGGTAGGAGGATAGGCATCGTCTTGTTGAAGTAGTGCGACTCATTTTACGCTAATGCTCTTAACAACTGTTTTCCGATCGGCCCTTGCGTTGGGATGCAATGTGTAATGTGTTCCGTCCGCTGCTTGTGAATTGTTTCGCTGTCTGTCACTGTTGTGCTGGTGGGATGTTCTGAGGTTTACAAGCAGTCATACATATTTAAGTGAGTTTCTTAATACTGCCGGTGGCACCGACTGCCTCTGCCATGTGGTGCGAGTGAATCATGCATTATTATTTGTCAGATTTTGTCTCAGACCGGTAAAACTGGAATAACGCTCGGGCATTAATCAGAGACAGAGAGGGCGAGAGAGGGGGAGAGGGAGAGAGAGAGAGAGAGGAAAAAAATCCTGGCGCGCTATTCGTGTTCGTCACCTGGTTTCCCCCTGCAGACACTGTGTGTTTCCTTATCAGCCGCTTGCAGTTTTAACCGCCGTATTTCCCATTGTTTTGCACCTCCGTTTTCTGGCCCGCGACACACGCTCTGAGCCCGCAGTACAGAGCCCGGGGCCCGGATAAGCTAGGAGCCATTAGCGCTTGACTTTAGCCCCCGTGCCCTTCATGTGATAACCACCGGGGGACGTGGCCTTCACCGGCGTCTCCGGGCCAACAGGAAGGAGCAGCGGTGCGGCTACTTTCTACCGCAACATCACAAGGACGAGGCCAGACACGTGGTGGTGGTTGTTGTTTGTCTGGAGTTTGGATTGACTCTGTGTGGCCCTGTTTTGTGATTGTTATTATATGTTGTTGTTGTTGTTGTTGTTATGAGGCCTCTTTGTACTCTTAGTCGTAGTGGTAGTGGTGGTGTTGTTGATGGTGGTAGTTACTGTAGTAGTAGTGGTGGGGATCACAGTAGTAGTTAGTGGAAGTGATTGTAATGATAGGAGTTGGTTACGCCATCTGCTGCGGCGGCGGCAGCGGTGACGGTAGAACGCAGTGGATGAATGGGAGGGAAATAGCCTGGTTATTGCCAGACCAAGCTCCATCGTAGATTGAGCTTGGTCTGAGGAGGCTGCTGTCGTTCTCTTCAGCACCAGAGGCGTGATCAACGGGCCTAGTTCAAACGATTCTGTACGTGATTGGCTGCTTGCCGTCGCTTCCCTGTCGTCATTGTGTTAAACCAGCCAATAGCGCGCCAGCGGGAAAAGCCAGCTTGGTGATTGGCTCCCGCGAAAAACGACTCGAAGATAGAAAGAATTATATTGCTTTTCTCCAGACCCTTCGGCAGGGCGACCTCAAATCGCCGGCAGAACGGGCGGGGCGACCCGGTCTAGGTGGGAGAGTTAAAAAAGCGACAGTGTTTTTGCAGAAGCCAGTCTGTCATCCGTGCGCTGGTGAGCTGATCTGCTCGGGTTGGAGCTGAAGCTACAGGGGTCTGATTACTGATCACAGGCACCCTGGGCCACACCGGCATCATAACAAACACACACTGGGGACAACACAACAACAATGTCATCAACAACAACCACAACAACAACAAAAGAGTATTTGTTGATACTGTTTCTAAGTTATGTTTGAGGAGTTCCATGGTAATGCTCTACTTCCATTCAAATTGATTCCACCTTTTTGTTGTGATTAAACACACGTCTAGTAGTGCCTCTATTTGAATGGTAGGCCTTTTTACTGGGCATTTCGGGTGTGTGTCTCTCCCTCTGTGCGAACATTTACATCGCTTCCTTGAAAATTACTAGTAATTTCGTAAAAACAGAAATCTGTTCTAATTACATTTATCCCTTTCTTCTGTCTGAATGAGTTTTTTTAATTAAGCATACAATAAAGGGGTTTCTGCAGCTCTCCTTGTTGTTCGCGGCCCTTAGATTATGTATCTGAGAGAGCTGTGACTTAGCCAATTAGGCTTTACAATACACAAAAGACGAGGCATATGGCACTTCCTGGCCAATTAGTATCTTAAGCATGGGAGAGGTGATGAAAGCAAACACAGTTGTCTGTTTTTGGTGAGCACAGCATGTGTTCACAAAATAAAAAATGCATTTTTGGGAGGCCGGAATAAGAATAGACTTTTTCCGTTTTTAAATGTTTTTCATAAGTGAGGCGCGGTGAGGGTACATCGCGATTTGCCAGCTCGGTCTCACAGCTATGATGTGATGTAAACGATAGCTGGCCAGCTTTGGGGACACACGCCGCACACATACACGCACACATACACGCACACATACGCGCACACATACGCGCACACTTGACTCTCACTCACTCTTCCAGCACCTCCAGTGAATGAAGCAGAGACACTGTACAAAATGTGATGAAACACTACCATCTCTCCCATGCCTGCCTACTGGAGCCCAATAAAATCGGACCGAAATAGAAGGAAAAAAAACACCTTTTTTAAAGAAAACACTTTTTTTCTCTTTTATTCAAACCTCGGCCTCTCACACGTTCTCCCCCGAGGCTGTTTGAGTAGAGAGGGAGACTTTGGAGGAGGAGGAGATTAAAATTTAATATTGGTTTGAGATTAACAGCAAACAGCATTTGATGTGCGCCACAAAGGAGGTTGTGGGGTTTTCTCGCACACGCGCCTTCAGATGCTGTCAGAGGCAGCCCACGACCCCTGGGTGAATTCCCTTTTTTCTTCACTTCAGTGGGAGAAGCGTTGTGAGGGTGGAGGCTGGATGAGATGGACAGCCAATGGGGTGGAGACTCTCTGTGTCTCTCTCTCTGTGTCTCTTTCTCTGTCTCTGTCTGT
This sequence comes from Pollachius pollachius, assembly GCF_949987615.1. Lineage (NCBI taxonomy): Eukaryota > Metazoa > Chordata > Actinopteri > Gadiformes > Gadidae > Pollachius > Pollachius pollachius. The sequence goes on from NC_136943.1 coordinate 1,040,592, forward strand.
CAATCTCGCTCTCTGTTTCTCTCTCTCTCGGTTTCTCTATCTATGTCTCTCTTTCTCTCTCTCTGTGTCTCTTTCTCTGTCTCTGTCTGTCACTCTCGCTCTCTGTTTCTCTCTCTCTCGGTTTCTCTATCTCTGTCTCTCTTTCTCTCTCTCTGTCTCAGAGAGAAAGGTTGGAAAGGCAGAGGGATAGAAAGTGAGTTGGAAAGAGAGAGAGAGACGGTGTGTCAGAGAGAGAGGGGGGAGTTAATGTGAGGGAGAGAGATAGATAGTGTCAGAGAGAGGGAGTTAAAGGAAGAGAGATAGATAGTGAGTCAGAAAGAGAGGGAGTTGGAGGGAGAGAGAGAAAGATGGTGTGTCAGAGAGATTAAGGGAGCGGGAGATAGTGTGCCAGGGAGGGAGAAGGGAGATAGAGAGAGGCGGTGAGCCAGAGGAGGGGGAGACGGCGGCTGTGGACTCCTACCAGTGCCTCGGTGTCCTCAGACGCCACCTCAGTCACAGTGGGAACCCTGGTAGATTGGCTCTTGATGTAGCACCTCTGATGTTTGCTGAACCGGATCCCTGTGATTCCCTTTGACGAGGGAAGAAAAAAAGGAAGGGGAAAGGGGAAGAAAGGAGGAAAAGGATAATCAAGGAACTCAGATCAATGCAATGCGATGCGTTCAGCGACGGCCCTTGCCGTTTCCCAGAGGTGCAGGGGGGCTGTTTTCAGGGAATAAAGCATGTTTTGTGTTTTCGTTTGTAGGAAAACCAAAGCCCTTAAAAATAACCCCGCGCCTTGTTTCATCCGTTTTATGTGTCTGATTTGATGATTGCCTCGCTTAAACACAATTCTCCCTTTTAAACATAATGTAACCTGTTGTGTGTGTGTGTGTGTGTGTGTGTGTGTGTGTGTGTGGTTGTGTTCGTTCTCACTCTAAATCCCACAATCCTGCTACAGAGCTGTGTATCATACAAGGTGTTCTTCCTCTCTCTCTACGCAGAGGGGCCTCTGGCTGAATTAGGGTGTCAGGTCACTGAGTCTCAGGTAATCTGCTCGGTCATGTACCGAATCGCCTCCCTTCTTCTCCTGATGGTGGTCCTGCTACTCCACCACCACCCCCGACCCCATCCCTCCTCGCGCCGACAGAGAGCGCCTTGGCGGACAGGGGATGAGGATCAGTTTCATTCCGTCTCGCCGCAGCCAAACTATGTTAATCCCAGAGAAGCAATTGAAAAGAGAACTCCTTGAAGACGCAGGAGGAAAGGTGGATGAAGACGATGAGAGGGTGTCAGGGCCGGGGGCTCTCTCTCTCGTCTTTGGACGGTCGTAGCGCACTGGGAGATCCGCCTCTGTCGCACAACGGCGTCCAATTAAAAATGACATAAGCGTTGTTGAATGATGTGAACGTGTTTATGTGATTCTATAGAAATTGAATCAAGGGGCTGTGGTGATTGGTGGGGCAACGCTCCTTTCAAATCAATTACTTGCGGATGGCTATTTCGTTCCTCATTTTCCCTCCTCTTTCTGCGGTGCGGTCCGTCTGCAAACAAAGCACCAATGGGGAAGGGGACATCTCGTGAAGCAACGCCTGTCATAATCCGCTGCATGTAATTTCATCGCTGGGGGAGAGAGATGGGGCGATAATGGTCCCCCAACACAGAACCATAATGTTTATGCCCAGCTCTATTGTGATGAGTTGCTGTTTAATTTGTGTCTACTGTAATGGCAAGCTGCAACAGAAAAGAGGGGGGGGGGGGGGGGTGGAGACAATCTTGTGATGAGATGCAATGATTACTGAAGTCGGTGAACCAGAAAATGAAAGAAGACATGTCATTACGGGGATAAGAAATGAAGTTAAAAAAAAAAAGGCAAGACAAAGGATGTCGTTTTACTGGGCCCACGTTAAAGCATCCACTTGGCATATTAATACGTTCACGTTTGTGAGCAATGTTTTGATTTGGGGCGAGTTGCGTGACGGTGTTGGGGATAGGTGAGTGGAGGCAGCTCTAATCACGGAGACACCAGGGCCGTGATTCCCGTCCACTCGAGCGGCTGTCAGCAGGTGATGTTTGGGAACAAAACACCAGGCGAGAGGCTGAGTGGCTCAGCCCTTTAGAAGGAGAAGTTTTGAGGCGACAGACTGAAATTAACTGCCGGTTCGCTGCTCAACTCCAGTGAATAGAGAGCTTAACTTGTGTCAGCCGGAATTAGGTCTATCAGTGGTGTATAATGGGCAACTTATCATGCTTTATAAGATCCAGGGGCAGGCTTCGAGAGCATATGACTTCCCTTTATTTGCTCTCTCTCTCTTGCTCTCTTTCCACAATAATTTGTATTTATGCTGGCAGTTTTCAGACCTCGTACACTACTGGAAGTGTGCTTTAAAAGCTTGCAGCTAGCAACAAGAACCACATGCTAAGGCCTCACAGCTAATTCAAAGCGGGAATTATTCCCGCCCCAACTCAACCTTGCTGTTAACCAGGTTCTGTCAGAGATCACCCATGTTATAGATTCAACCATTTATTGCGGGTAATGGTCATACTCTTTTGGTTTGGTGGTAATGTTCCACTCTTTTAGAGTGCTCCTTGCTGTAGGTTTTGAAGCATGACCTACAGGTGTCAGATACAGAATACCAACGTTTCAAACTCTATACAATCCCCCATGTGGTACATCAGATAACTCGACCCATCGTACAGGTTACATGCAATACAGAGCAGAACCAAAGCAGGTGGGGGCTGCGGTTGTGGTGGGGAAAATTCAGCTCAGGAAACATAACTTTGCAGGATGTGTTGGATCTTAAATCAACCAACCTATCAGCCATATGTACGTGGGTCTGATTAGCTGTCAGCCGAACTAGTGACGCCCATTAATGGGGACTCCCCATGGACGCATATACCAAGAATTCCCGTGACGGTCTCCCTAAAATGTTACTCATATAATGAGTCTATTAACCGAGCAATAATAGTGATTGCTAGGGAACGGTTAATGTGTTCGCTTTGCGGATGAAACTTGTTTTGAAAGTCACCCAAAGTCAGGTTCAATCCGATTGGCGGAGCCACACGGCGCCGTGAATCACGGCGCTCAGCCCGCCTAGGATCGCCCTCTGTGCGGTCCCGCCGCTCCAGACGTCTTATCTCCGGCGCCGTGGCCTTCCATTCTGAAACACGTCTGGTTTCTCGGCCTGAGACAATAACGGCGGCCATTTCTGCCCCCGGCCCATTGTCCTGCCGTTGTAAATCCCTCCATTTCCCAGGTCTCTACACGTCCCTCAGGCTCTGGGGAGATTGTTTCAGAGGTGGCTTTGGTCTCTGTAATGGCGTGCTGCATGCTTTTTCCTTCCATCAAAATTTCAATTTCCATCCTCAGCCCTCAGCAAACTGTGGCATAACGCGCGTTTTTCGTTTTGCCCGTGACTCCATTTTTTTACGGCGCGGTTTGAATGACTCTGTCACCTTGTCTGTCATCGCAAAAAGGAAAGAACGAAACAATCCCATTAGCGAAGGGGCTTTACTGGGGGAGCGGGACTTAAAACGGGCCCCGTGTTTCACCGTTTTTGTGGGTTCTTTGTGGAAATTCATCGTGGTATCGTCTTTTTAAATACACACAGAGATTACAGGACGCATGCCACGTGACTCTGTACTTACGTTCTTGAAGTCGTGGACCTCCAGCACCTCATCGCTGCCGTTGCCCATGCGGAAGATCTCGATGCGCTGGCCGGGGTCTATCTCCAGCAGGCTGTCCGTCTCCCTCCCGTCCACCACCGCCTTGTACTGGTGGTCATACACCTGGAGACACACACAGGCGCACGCACGCAGGAGCGCAGACACACACACAGGCACACACACACACACACACGCATGCACGCACGCACGCGTGCAAACACGCACAGGCGCAAACGCATACAAACACACAAGCACGCGCATACAAACACAGGCACACAAAGTTTCAGATTCCGTTAGTTTCACTGTGGATCACTGGCACAACTTCATAGTTATTGATAATTTGTTATTGATCATGTTGTAATATGAAACGACGGGACACACAATGAACTTGTTTACCATGTCTCACGCTAGCAAGACTTGGAGGATTAGGATAGCGCCGTCAATAGATGCTCGACACATTGGATAATGTTGATTTAGTGCTTCATATATTTCTCTAAGACGCCGACTATAGCGTGTGAACGATGAGTCAAACGATGCTTACATATTCAGAGGACAAAAATGAAACTTTATTCTTTAAATCTTTTCAATCCGTCACATGTTGGAGTTCTATTGCCTGGACGTCTGTTCCAATGTCCTCATAAACTTCTGTTCTGATCTCCTCATAAGCCTAGTGACCTGTCCCCCCCCAGAGCTGAAGGGGGGGACGGACGGACACCATGAGGCATTGGGAGTATTGGCGTCACGGTACGGCATTAATAACCCGCGCTTTGAGGCAACAATCAGCGGCACACTGAAAATATTTATAGTGACAAGCTGCACTGTTTATATAATGGAATGCATCATTAGAGATTGGGCTCAGTAAGCAAAATGGACGCCTTTTTCTGAAGCGAGTTCTTTTCTGGGGGCTGTGGCGTCTCCTCTGGCTCCTCCTCATCGGGCGTTGGCGGGCCGCAGAGCGCCGTTGTTTATCTCCACCGCTTGCTTGTGTGCTGTTCTCGGTCACGCATGAGCGCCTCGTAAAATTCCCTGTCTCAAAGAAAAAAGGGAAAGGAACCCATGCCCACCAGCTGAAAATATGCTATTAATATTCATGCGAAGCTTGTGTTATGATGAGAAATATATTGCTGAGTTCATTTTCATCCGTCTCCACGGTAAATGAAAGTATCGCCGATGAGACGAATGGCTAATGAATATACTTAGACAGGAATCCATCAGGATTCCCCGTTGGTGGAAAACATCTGAAGGTCTTTTTATAGTCCATAAGCCCCCCCCACACTTGACAGTACAATGTGTGTACTTAGCATGTTGTATACCTGCTCATGCATTATTCATGAGATTTAAATGCTTTCTCCCCTCCGTCTGATGCCGACCGCGGTAATAATGGCCGCGTGGGATATAAGTCTTAATGGAGGATCACCTACGGAATGGTACCGGAATATAAAATCTTCATTAACATAGGTCACGATTCCCAGGTTCGACGAGAGCTATGACTCCACACTGCGGCAGCAGAGCTAAACTAGGCCAGGGCTTGGTATTTAAGTGTCAATTGAGCTGTTATGGAAAATAAATTGGGCCATTAAACAATTTCAAAGTCTGTGTGGTGGATTAAAATTCGATTTGAACATTTTTCGATTCTGTTAACATAAAGGTTGAGGCGTCGGCGTCTGTGGCGTAAGGGGGGGGGGGGGGGCTGGGGGAGTATTGATCTTACCAGAACAGTGAATACCATTTACAGCAGGCCATCACTTTGGATGAAGATCCTATGGTGAGATTCTCTCCACATCACAGGGATGAGATGTATAATAATATATTACAGCAGTAGGACTTCAACTGGTTCAATATCCAAAGTGGACGCTGTGCACTGTAATTGGCATTCTCAAAATAGAAATAAATTGCCTCTCTCGGCCCTCATAATTTTCCTTTTTTTGGAGGTGGGTGCTTTTATCTGTGCAGACGCCTGGACTTCTGTGTATGCGTAGAGCCGGGTGCAACGGTTAAAGCACTTCTTTACCAGAAGTTAGGAACAGAGCAATCATCATTAATGATGATCCTTGTGGCCTTATTAAAATCACTGGCTGTTAATTTAATTACCAATAATAACCCATTTTTATACCTTTTTAATTGGAAAGACATCTTGTTAATTCCTTTCTCTATCTCTTGCACACCAAAATAGCAGAAGGGCACGATAGGCAGAAAACAAGCCCAAAACAAGGCTGCTTAAAGCTGAGGAAGGAAAAACCTCAAGACAACTCATTACTTATTGATTCACAAGGGACTTCTCTTTGGTTGAACGTTGTGTTATCTAGAAACTAAAGCATTGCAAGGAGAACAGTTTTTTTGTTCGAATGTCTGGAGTTCACTGATGACTCCCACTGGTGTGAGCGAAACTACAAGGATCCCTTCCCCACAGAAGGACAAACGACATGAGGCCACGGCCGCATATTGGAGCTGAGCACTTGAGTGTAATATTCCAAACTATCTGGCATTCAAATTGAAATGCAAATGATTCTGCACCAGCGACCGAAAACAGTTTCGTATTCAAAAAGAGGACAAAACAAACGGCGACAAAAAATAACCCCCCTACACTACAATATAGTCAGTTCACAGTAGAATAGCCGTTTTTTCTCACATCACAGGAAGCCTTTCCCTGTAGTACAGTAGATAAAGGATTCCCATCTCAGCTGCCAAGAAGACATTCAGGCTGGGGAGTGTTTGGCGAATGGCACCCTGGAAGTGGTCACAGACAATGCCGTGTGTGCATGGATGTGTGAGCGTGTGCGTGCGTATGCGTGCGTCTGTGTGTTTACGTGTGTGGATGTGCATGCACACGCAAGTGCATTGTTTACTCCCCTCCTCGCGGTTCCTCTCTGAGGTGGTCCTTAACAACCATCAGCCAGATTGTTTCTAACACAGGCCCACATAGGGGCTTGGGGAGCCAATGAGAGGCGACAGGCCGGCCCCCAAAGCCTGTGGCTGTTTGTGTGAATAGCGCCGGGGCGGCCCACTGGAGAACATTACGCTAAAGGTCACGCTGATATTGTTACAGGTGACTGAGCTGTGGTCGGGACTCTGCCTGTCTGAGTGTGTGCGTGAGTGTGTCTGAGTGTGTGCGTGAGTGTGTCTGAGTGTGTGTGTGTGTGTGTCTGAGTGTGTGTGTGTGTGTGTGTGCTTGGCGTGTTGTGCAAATAGACAGGATGATGTGATGACAATATGTTCCCTCGGTTGTCCTTGGGGGGATGGCAGATAGAGGCTCCGGTGAGGTGGAACTGGATGCTTGTCAGTCCCAGCGGGTCGGTGGGGGGACTGGTGGAGGGGGGGGGGGGGGGGGGGATGTGGGGGAGGTGGTGAGCAGGTGGGGGGGAGGCATGGCTCGTATAATAGACCGAGGCTCTTGTCCGGCCACACAGGCTGCAGGAGGATCAGCCCTAGTCCAGGGCCAGGCTAGCACTGAGGAACAGACCCCGGTCTCCACAGACGTTTTTTTTTACATATATTTCAATAATCATCTGTGTTGCGAGTACCGGAAAATATACCTCAAGCCATCTGTGCAAACGATTGGCAGCGGATCAATTGTTCCACCCCAGACTGTCTCGCCAAATATTGCATGTATAGGGGTCTCCCTCTGCCTCGGCCGCCGTGCCTCGTGGAGCACCTGTGGTGCCAGTGCATTTGCACATTGATTTTCCTCTCCTTTACCCCAGGTTGTATATTGCTTTGTAGCCGAGGGGGGATTCGAGTAGGCAAAAGCCAATGCAAAATCCCCGTCCAAAAAAAAGACGGGTGGAAAATGTCAGCTGCAAGCGTTCTCAGGAAAGGCACGGTGAGTTATTGTCGCCTTTCGCTGTTGTGTGGGACCGTCGTGCTAAAGCACAACGCCTCATTTGTAGCCCTGATTTTCCACCGCTCGTCGAAACCAACCGACCAAAAATGAGCTCCTGGCAGCCGTGCCACTGCTACTGAGTCGACATAGGGTTTTCATTTTCATACAGTTGCTTCTTGGAATGCGAAAGTAGAAGGGGAAGAAGGAGATTTTTCCTCATGAAGTTTCAGAGTGCAGGTTGAGTGGCTCCTCTCCCTCTCTCTCTCCCTCCCCCAGAGTGGGAGTGAGAGGGAGTGGGAGAGATGGAGGAGCACCACTAGGTCCTTGTCCTCCAGCTAGCTGGAGCCGTAGTGGGGCTGATATTCACAGTGAGATCATGTCTGTTCACATGGGCAGCCACATGAGAACGGCTAATGTCTCCCCAGGGCTCTTCTTTGGTTTGCAATGTTGTTCTATTAAGACTTTGCCTTTTTTTCTCTCTATCTCTCAGGAGGAAAATAAAATGAAGAAAAAAAGCACAAAATGAACATCTCTGTTAGGCACACGGAAAATTGCCACTACTGAAGCAAAAAGCTCTAGAAAATTAAAGCTAGCGCAATTTCAACCGGAGTAATTAGTGTGCGTTCTCCCCCCCTCACTTGGAAGGGAGAAACTTGGGAAGGAAACACCGTGTCCAAAGCAAAGTGTTGCGCTGAGGTAATGAAACGATACAGAACAGCCGTGACTAAGAGAGTGCGATACGGCAGTACGATGAATGATCACTCGTAAGGAGGATTTATCGAGATCCTGGGTCACCGTGTGTGTGAACATACACTCACTGTATCTGAAGCATTGTAGTAATATCTATATTATCTCTCTCGTTGCTTGGTCTGACATAATACTACTGTAGTATATGAGATGTTTATTTAAATGTTCAGATATCTTTAGCAGGCCTCCAGTATATGACACACATGCAGTATATATCTGTAAGGGGATAGAGAGAGAGAGAGGGAGGGAGATAGAGATGGAGGGAAGTTCAAAGTGCTGCTGCATATAAACAGAAGCTGTGGGGTTGCTGCTAAATGTATGCATTTTGTATGAGGCATTGGGTCGGGCCAGAGCGACTGGCAAGAGGAGAGAGGCTTTGGACTTCCAGATGTTAATGTTGAGCGTCATGGAGATGCCGTGGAGCTATTTCAAACGAGACACTTGCATCCGATGCACTAATTGAATAATGACAATGACATACCAGCTCGCTCTCTATCGCCGCCCTGTGGTCGGACATACCAGGCAGGTGGAAGATGATTTGTGTCTGAAATGATTCATGCCAGTCTTAATTATCTTAACGTCCCTTACCCAACTTTATATTTTGTTGTCAAAGGCACTGCTGTTCAGAGCATATCTTAAAATCTTGTCCTGCCACTTAAAATAAATGGAGAGCAATTTTTACCAAATATAGCAGCCAGATATTTAGCCTGGGCTTGGAGATGGCTATACATGTTGCTTGCATTTTTAGAAAGAGGTTACAGAAGTTTACAAAAAATTCAAAGAGGGCTTCTAAATATAAACATTTGTGAGGCATTCAATGTTGTGTGCTTTGTAATTACAACCAACTCTATTCTGTGGTTCTGTTAATTGTGGAAGCGAGCCTAGCTAGGAGATGCTGGCAAACAATAACGAAAAGCTAGCACTCAAACCCGAGCCTTCGGTGGAAGGATCTCTGCGGGATCCAGCCAAAGCACTTCGGTAGGTGGGTGAATGTTTCCTCTAATTGCTGAACATTAGCAAAAAAAACATTAAGTGTTATCTTATCCTATACCGGTGTGAACGGCAGAAATAGTTTTCTTTGGTGCATACTTCAGTTGGTACTCTTTCAACTTGGCAGTTGTTTTACAATGCCTTTGGAAGCCATACAGCGTTACCGAGTCTGAATGTGGGGTATGTAGCGTTAAATGGAGCTCGGATGGGGGGGGGGGGGGGGGGGGATGGGGTAAGGCTGCTTTGATAAGAAAGCTCATCCAAGCACTTACATTAAACATCCATTTGTTTAATGTTTTACAGCTGCGAGCGTTCTGCTCTAAATGAGTGACACTGAGAGCTTCTGAAGATTCCCACCACACTTCTTTGGTGTGCTAGAAAAATAAAAAAATCGTGGAACAAAAGATGAGCTTTTACCTTGATGTACAAAAAAAAAAGTTTCTCTTGATTCATGTTGAGATCAGATGAAGGCGTAATAGGTGTATGGTTCTGTGAAACTCCTTAGTCACGTTGTTATCTGGCCTCTATACTTTCTTGTGACTTTCTAGCTTTTTGTTTTGGCTAAGTATGGCAAACTAATCATCTGTGAGGCTCCCACATGTACAGCATTCTTCAAATAGCGGTCTAATTTACCAATCTAAACACCCCAATTCCCCCGGATTCTTATGTTTGAAATTGTGTGTGTACCTGGAACTGTTTTGAAGCTGATAAAAAATGTCTCTTGCTTTTGTTGCAATGAATTTCCGTCTCACTTTGCAAATATCACTGTTAAAATAGAGTTATAATGGTTACACCAAGTCAGGTTTTTTCTTATACGTTTTATTGGAGTCAATTATTTGTAAACCGCAATCTGAAATATAAAAAATAACAAGACCCAAGCAAAAATCGAATGTGATGAAAATTGTCACAAAGTCTTGAAATACTTCAATGGTGAATGGGGTTGACTTCGATAGGATCTGGCATGGGGACTCTGACTTAAAGGACAAAACATTTCTGGGATATAGACTGTTCCCATCCACTTAAAACGGCCTGTTTGTAGTTGTTACATGTACCTTTATCTTCAACGTTTAAAAGTTTGTGAAAACGTTTGTGCTTGTTATTCCTTGATTAGTATTCCTTCCCAAGGACCAAGTCTCCAATGTCAACACAGAAGGGCACACAACTTAACACAAACCCATTTAACCGATGTTGCCACGTAAATACCAATGAAGGTATTAAATCTGACATTTTTACGTATGATAATTTCAAGGGTTAACCCAGGATTTAAGTAGCCTTTGGCACTCACGTCCGGGATTGAGTTGGGGAAATACACACGCGCCTACATGAAGGATATCATTCCTTCAGAGTCATCTCCAAACCAGGAGCCAACACGCCTGTTTTAAAAGGTACACTTCCGATATCGGCTCGGTTTCCCTCTCCCGTTCCTCCACACACAGGCAGACGTTCTCATCCATTATCCGCTTATTACATGCAGTAAAACACGTGTAATGACCCACTTTTTCTCTGCGGCCCCTGAGTTACTACCTGACAGCGTGTGTGTGTTGTGAGACCCCCGCGACTCTCGCCCACGACGGGCGACCGTTGCTCTTAATTTGAGGAGGTTCCCCTCCAACCAGCGAGGGTATATATATTTATATACATGACTAATCCCACCTGACATTTAAAACAACTTGAAGAACTTGAACTCTCCGTGGCAATCAATCACCTCCGTGTCTGCCATTGTGCTCCAGAAAGGCGGATGTTTAGAAGGGACAGTGTGTCAGTGTGTGTGTGGGGGGGGGGGGAAGTAGAGCTGCGCTATACATCTCATTGCAGCGAATTGGTGGAGGCTGCTGACATTATAAAGGAAACAATCATTGGGAATAAGACCCCTCTGCAGTGGACATGGCCGCTTGGTGTGCTGCCCGTTTTAAAACCGTCCCATCGCCGAGGAGGAAGTCAGGGCCACCTGGGAGTAAGTGACACCGAGGGAGTGGCTGGTCTGGTCTGTAGAGGTGCCTTTATGATGATTTAGATGCGCTATATAATTGAGACCAAGGAGGAAGGGGGACACTTTGACATGTCTTGATTTAGCTGGCCTGTGAGGGTGTGTGGTGAACCACAGCCATGACTCACACATGAGGCAACGTAGGTTTAAAGCTCTGTGCGTAATGTGCGGGGAGTCAGTTAAAATAGGCTAAATGGATATTATGGCTCATTGTGTGACCACAGAACACTTGTAGCATGTTTCAGGAGGGAAGGGAAGGGGTTTGAGTGGTAGTATAAAAGAGTGGAGGTCATAACTAGGTTTGTGTTGATAGTTGTACTAATTAGGCCTACTTGTGAGCTTAAGCCCGTGGTGAATATCAGGTATAAAAACAATATTGGGTTTGGATGGTTCACCATGTCAGTGGATCACTACTGGCCAAGAAAGTGGAAAAACAACCTAATTGGGGACTTCTCAGTGACAGATACCCTTCACGGTCCCAGCACATTCAGCTGTGAATGTTAAGTACCACAGCCAATTCTCCTGCTGGGCCCATGTCATCCCAACTATTAAGGCAGGCCTGTTTCCATCCAACACAAGAGCATCTGGGATATCCAGTCAGCCATCAGCTTTCATGCTCCGCCTCGGAGTGGAACACAAAATAAAGCGGTTAAGGAGAGACCAATGCACACACATTTTGTGGTCCTACTTGTGAGGTTGAGAAATTGGCTGTTGATTTGTATACCTAGTTCTTCTTGGATTCTGCCGTTAATTAATGATTTAGGCTGTATAACGCAGTATACTGAAGTGTTGGTTAATGACTCGGAAGCTTAAGAATTACCAGGAGAAATGTATAGTTGTGTTGATGAGTTTGATGTTATCATTAGAGCTGTTAATAACTCGGTTAGAGAGCATTTAAATGATTTCTTTGCTGAAATTGTATTATTTTATCCTAATCATATTGGGAGCATTACAGAAACATTTTAAACATACATATTGATGCGCCGATGAATTAGCTGAACAAGCAAGACCAGTCTTTAGGTTTAAAGTCATCATTTAACATTCTACAGTATGCTTACAGAAAACCCTTGTCTGACTAATCGATAGTCAGCAATCAATACATTAAATCGTATGGTGTACACGTGTATATGTATATATGTGTATCTATGTATATAATGTATATGCATTTATGAATGTGTAGACTATACTAATGGATAAGTCAGCAATGGTTAGAAAAATAAAACAAAATAAACACCTAAACATATGTGTTTTTAGTAGAGATGCAGGACATTCTAAACCTCACTCCTCTTTGAAATAGGGTAGCCCTTTTTGGGGGGGAGCGAAGCCTGGCTTTTATCACTGCATTAGCACCAAACCTTTTCAAAATATGCATGCAAAAAGATGATGTTTACAGTAGACGTTGCAAGTGTGCTTGGGGCGCATTTCGACAACGTGATGGTGAATGCTCCCCGAGTTGACTGCAGAAGTGACTCGGGAGAGGGAAAGTGAAGTGCAATCACATTCCAAATAGCACACAGCTTGGCTGTCGCTGTGTGGAAACGGGTGATGGGGGGAGGGGGGGGGGGGGCGGTGAGAGAGGGTAGATCTGGGGGGAAACGGGGGGGGGGCTTTCGTGTCTCACTTTACCAGATGCACTGTATTTGTAGCAGGCGGCAAAGGAGGCACGGATTGGAAAGGCAAAATGTCCTACCAGCGATTAAAATGTAAATGTACACGCTGCACTTTTCCCCCATTGCTACTGAAGAAGCACAGTGTAAAACGAAGTATGTCACGGTGAATGGCCCCAACAGGTCGCTCCGGCGCGGATTTTCCCAAATACAGCTCCCACCCCCCACCCTCTAGAAGAAGACAATGTGACAAAACTTTGAGAAAGCTTTTGTAGACTTCAACTCCGCTTGCCACTAAATTTAACTGTCCCCTTTTCCCATAATCCTCCACGTTTATCCTCTTGCCTGAATAAAAACCATGATGTAGAATCTCGGCGTGGTTTAATTAAACATCCTCAAAGAAGAAGAAGAACAGCTCCAGTGGAAGGACGTCGGAGAACGAGCGTCACGATGTGTTCGATTACAAGCTGGTCCGGGCTTGGTGAAGGGCCATCTGCTTCGGTGATAGCTCCCTATCAAAGTTAGAATCCACCATATTGTATGCTGACAAGGAAGTACAAAGGAGAGGGATGCAAAATCTGCATGACTAGAAGACAGATGATATCACAGTCTCTCTCTCCCAGTCCGCTGTCCCGTGGTGATTGCAGAACAATGAAGACACTGCTAAGAAGACTTGATTTATTATAAGCTATAAACAGACAGCAGCGACGGCCTTGGGGAACACCTCCACCCATGACCGCTGGAGGCTGAGAAGGGGCCAGGATCGTTCATTAAAGGGGCAGTGTGTAGGAGTTAGTGCCATCTAGTGGTGAGGTGGCAGATTGCCAACAGCTGACTATCCCCCCCTCCACACCTCCATTCCACCAAGAAGCTGTGGTGCCAAAGGCCAAAATGATATCATCGTCTCCCTATGATTATATGCTCATTCTGAGGTAACGAAAACACAACGATTCTTATTTTCATGGGAACATACACTAATTAAACCCGACTCATAAATATAATAGTCCATTCCACCCCACTCCGTTCTGCTATTTGCTGCTATATTCTACACGCCACCCCTCTAAGGAACAACAGTACTGACACAGAGCTCTTCAAATGCTGCTGAGTGTCAGAACGGCGTCCACCATGGGAACGGAGACGGGAAGAAAGCTAGAGAGAGAATGAACCATTAAGGTGAACAAAGACATCTCTGCTTGAATATTCAGGAGATTCCCTCATGGAAGTCACTTGGGTATTTCTCCGTCTACCCTGGCTCGCTGTCAAACTCCAACGCTTTTTCAATGTTTATTTCCAAAAGGAGAAGCCAGTATACAGCATCAACAATTTGTTGTGTTTACCCGCATCAGTTAACTTAACTTTATTCTGCTTAATGAAACAAAGGCACTACCAAGAACAAATAGACCTTGTGATACTTTAATATTTTCTTTTAAAACTCTGTATATAAATCATAATTAGAGTTTTAGTTAATTTGACCTATATTTTTTACCACTTACACTTGAGTCATTTGGCCAGGCGCAGTATTAACGGCGTTGCAGATATCCACTGTTTCTGACCCGTGAATTAATTGAGAAAGCCTGGCTAATCCCATGGTGAGTTATTGTGGTTCAAAACAATAATGAGCACATAGTAAATAGTGAGACCGTTCTTTCACTCGGTGAGCCAAAGACTCCCGCGTGCAGCCGATCTAGACATCAGAATATTAAATTACACAGCAAGGCGTGCCTGACTATATCAAATGCACGGGCTGGAGAAAGAACGGCAAACTCTCTTCCTGAGGATCGTGTAGCTACACATGTTTGGAGTAATTAAAATGGGTCCTCAAGTGGCTCCCCTGTTAGGCAGAAAGACAATGCACAGAGAGGGATACCGCTCCACGGTGGTGTACACTGTAAACGAAGTAGAAGGGATTTGTGAAGCTGTTTTAACAAGCTTTATGTTTCCCTCTCACGCCTACATGGTATGGACTCTGAGAACAGTAGGGTCAGTTTTGTTCTTTTCAGTAGCGTGGAGAATTAAGAGACAAAGGATGCATTTTGAGAGGGAGATTTTTGTTTCACAGAATGTCAAAACAAAGGAAGACAATAGTTGACTCCACGTTATGCTTTGAGTAGGAGGATGTACGGCATATGTTTGAGGCCTGAAGGTAAATATTTGCAAATATCTATGTCTGGCCATTTCTCTCTGCCCATCCATCCATCAACCTATCAGTCTATCTACCCATCAATCCATTCCTCTGCCATCCATTCATTAACCTATCTATCAATCCATCAATCCATCTATATAAATCCAGATATCTGCTCCCCATCCACCTGTTCATCTATCTATCCAACCTTCCGTCTACATCCATCCACCCAACTGTATATCCAGCCGTCCCTCTACCATCCATCTGCAATCAAACCCTTCATCTGTCAATCTATCCCTCCCTCCGCCATTTTAACCCTCCATCTCTCCATCCATGCCTCCGCCCTTCCATCCTAGAACGGTGTCCCCAGCCCAATCTATCAAAGATCTGTAGCTGGGGTGTCCTAACGGAGCGCTGGCACACTCTCCCCTTTGAAGTGGCTCAATCTCCACTCACTGATGGAGGGCAATGACTGCGCCTCCTTCTCAAGACCCCATTAATGCAGAGCAAAGGGTCCACAAGTTTGATGTTCATTGCCTCAGCAACCTCTGCCATCACCGCATTTTACACCACGTGAGAATGATCACAGCTTGTTAAAGTGGAAATAACGACTGCTCCACCTCGGGCAGGAAATATTTAACAAGGACAAAGGAGATTGCTCTGAGGTGATTTATATCTGTGTTGAAAGGAGAGGACATGGGCATGGTGTCGTTACAGGAAGTAGCGGTGAACCGTGGCTAACCTAAACGTAGCATAGACTCAACAAGTTTAATTATTGACGCTATGCTTGTGGGATGCTGTGCACGCCGTCCGTGGAGGACTTGTTGCATTTGGCGTGACCGCTGGCGATATCCTTCCAACGAGGGGCATTATTACTCGGGTTACGAAGGTGTTTTTTCCTCTTAAAGCCGTTACTGGCCCGTTGATATACGGCGCAGACGTGTCTTCATTTTATCGTGAGGCTACAAGATGTCTCTGCATTGCTTCAATCACCCATTTCGCTCAGTGCAGACATCATATATTTGCCAGAATGTTTCTCTCCTTTGCAGCACTAAATTGTAGTCGAGAAATTATCGATGTATTGTTGCTGGAGGCTTGAGTAGATTGGCTTTTTTTGGCATCCTGGGAAAATCAAGGCTGAGCAGATGAGTGAAAATGTTCTGTATCAAACTGATTGAATTGGATTTTACCAGATGAATTGCCAGGACAAGTGTTAACCGCAATTATTTTGCCAATGTCTGACTGGTCCCAGTCCCAGAAATGTGGTCAATGGCAATTAAACCCAATAGTGGGCTTTAAGAATCCGGCATCACAAAAGTGTTTGCTATGTAAATAAACACTAAATCACTGGGTAAGGGAGGGGGGCTGAAATGTCCAACTATTTAAGCCCAGTGATTTGTTTTGGATAAAAAATTACGGAGACGTGTCCACAAAAAACAACCTATTTTGGGCCGGGTTTTTTTCCCCCCATTTTTGCAATGATTCCTTTAGTTAGTTTTTCCTCTTCTTCCATCCAGCCTTGCAAAACAAATAAAAGAACAAAAAAATGATGATAAAAAATGTCAGTTTGGCCACAAAACTTTCAGCATGAGAAACGACTCTGGGCCGATAACCCCCGCGGTCAGCCCACCGGAACAGACAGAGACACATCCCCACGATAAATATCAAGACAGCACGTATCTACACATACAGGGACGGTGCAGAAACAGTGGGGGACTAAACCGTCTTACCTTGGCTTGGTTGGGACCCCAGAAGTACCTCAGGCTGAAGACCCCTACGGCCAAAGCCAGGACCACTAGCCCGAGGATCAGAGCCAGGCGCCGGTACGTTCGGAACCGCGCCGTCTTCTCTTTCCCCGTTTCAATCTGCGACAGGAATGCAAAATGATGCACAAGGCATACACACAACGTATAGTATCACACACGTAGGTCTGTGGCAGCTGTGGGTTCCCAGCATGCGGTCTCCTCACCCGATGCCACCCCGGTATGACAGGCATGAAGCTCTCCCTTTAGATTCAGGTCCTCCTTTAGAGCTTGTGAACACCATATCAATAATAATCAGCGTCACAGCGTGGTTCTATCTGGTCTTTTCCAGATGTGCGACCAATTCCGATGAACGTTACAAACAAACAAACATGCACGTAATCCAACTTTGACTTTGAGGATATGTGACGTATCGGGGAATAGAGCGATCTCCCATCAGAGCGGTGATGATAAACATATAATGGATGCCACGCTGTGGGGAGCCAAGCGGTGGGGAGAGGAGAGTTCTTCTGTGCCCATAAAAAGGTCACATTCGCAGTATTCAACTTTTTTCCGCCAATTAAATCTTGCCCTCTGTTGTAGTCGATTCCCCGAGCTGCAGGCAACAAATTAACAAAGAAAGGCTTTGGTTCACCATTGCTTTCAACAGGAAGAAATGAAAGATGTTATATTCACGCTAGAGCACTTTTGAAGGTCTCAGCAAAGAGCGGCCAAAGGAAATATAAAAAAAGAAATTCCTAGCTCAATTATTTATACTGCTAGTATTTCATATCTGCACTATGTAGCTATACTAATAATAACAATGATGAATGTGGATTCTTCCTTGAACAGACCTACAATCAAATATGATGGTATTTAAAACGAGAAGGTTTTTGTTTTGTGGAATACCATAAACCTAAAGTATGTAGGTTGCCAAAGTGCCATAGTTACAAATGCCACACTTCAATTCAATCAAGGGACGTGTGTTATAATTATCCACATGAACGCAACGCAAGACAGTGGCCACAAACTTGGGAGCGGATCAAAGCCCAGAGCACTCCTCAAATTTTATAGGAAACAGAAGGCAGTAATCAGAGAGCCCGAAATTCCTCGCAGAGGGAATTTCTCCAAGCATGAAAAAAAGGAAAAACCGGTGGCGGAATTCTACTCCGCTGCTCAGGCAGGTTGAAGGCGCAGTGGAAACTTAAAGACGAACCTGAGCCTCCACTGAACCTCGCTCCGCCGTCAACTACAAGAACTAGGGCGGGGGTGGGGAGGGGGGGGGGGGGCGAGACAGGCACCGAGCCGACAGACATTGAGTCAAGTCGAGAGGGATGGATTGAGGGAAAGATGAAATGACAGAGCAGAGAAATTCAGTCAGGGACGGAGACACTAACACCGGGTTTAGGATCAGATTCATGTGGGGGTGTGTGTGTGTGTGTGTGTGTGTGTGTGTGTGGGGGGGGGTTGGCGGCCAGATGCTTCCTTTTGAAGAGCGTTGGCGTCTTTCTTTTCATTCTGGGATGCAAAGCTCATGGGACATCCTGCTGATATAACAACGAGAAGACACGCTTCTCCATTTCAGGGCTTGGGCTATAGCCTACCTCAACTATAGGACCTGCACCATACTATACCTCAATCGATTCTGACAGGAATATTCTGAGATATAAAGCTTCATCACTATCTTCACCTAGTATGTTATCAGCAAGCATAATTCCAAATGATGACGCAATTAGCCCCCTGAAATTAATGGGAACTTAGTTGATTACAGGGAGTCTCATCATATTGTCAACATCCAAGCCTCCATGAAATACTGTATTCCAAGGACAAGGGACCCCGACCCCACATTCAAGTTATTGCAGGGAAAGCAATTTAATAGGGCATTCTGAAAGCTTTCAGGTGCCCTGCGCCTCTGTATTGAACTACTTTACTGCTTCTGAAGAGCAACAGGGAAAATGCCATTGGTATTGACTTATTTGTTTCGGTATGTGAGTTCTAAGTTTGTGCAACCTGTCTAAATGTGTTGTTTGGAGTGGTATGGTCTAACTACTTATGCTGTGGTCAGGGTCAGGTCTCTGGGGTAAAGGAGAGCCTTGATCTCCAAATATATATAGATAAATATTTATGTGTGTGTATATATATATATATATATATATATATAGGTTTATAAACAAATGAAACAAAGTCACTCAAAATTGGACTTTAGTCGGCTGAATATATACCACGGCATAGGTTAAGAGAAGAGTGTTCAGAGAGAAGAAATAAGAGGCGAGAGAAGGAAGAGGGAACCAAGAGACATCAAGGGGAGCAGGAGGAGGTGGAGGACGAGGAGGAGCAGGAGGTGAAGGACCAGATGGGAAACTCTGAAGGTCCCGTACAATGCTCCCATTATGCAGCCACACTGTTCTCCAAAAGAGTTTTCAAAGGAAACTTATAAATGTGCTCTTCAGTCATTTCCAGCTATGATTTCAACACAACACAATATTCTGCCAAAGTACATGTTGTTTTTTGTTTTTGCTTTTAAATTCCCCAATAATTAAAATAAACAGAATGTCAAATAATCAACCACAGTAAAACAACAAACACACCTCATCAACAGCTGTTGAAACGCGCCACCAAAACAATCATAAAACCATAAGAAACACATCCTTCAAATGGCCAATTAATAATACTCACATCTTTCCATATAACCTGCTGGCTGTTGGACTGGATTCTTGCTTCCATTATGCAAGCCCACGGGAGGATTCCTTCCACTCTCCCTAGCTTGGAAAATTGCAACTGCAGTGAAGGCTGAGCAGTGCAGCGCTCCCCTCCATAGGTAATTTGGGGGTGTTCTAAAGGGGAGGGAAGTTTTTCAGTTGGAATAGAATTACTGAAACATTTGCGATAGCCATTATAAGCTGAGGCAGATGCCTGCCTCCTGCACTGTGTCCATATCTGGCTGTGTAAAAAAAAAAAAAAAGTGGAAAATTGTAGATGGATTCACAGGGAAAGGCAGACTGTGTTGAATAAATGATATACCGTACTTTCGAGAAAATAACAGCTTCCACCTCTGTAACCTTTGATTTGTGTGTGAGTGTGTGGTGTTTTTTAAGCAGAAGTTTGAAAAACACCTTCATGTTACTGTTTTAGTAGAGTTACATTTAGGCTTATTGAGAACAGAAATTGCCCTTATTTTTTCCCTCAATAGATAGTTATTCACTCAATATCCTTCATTACAAATGTCGTTGGTTTTTGTTATGTCTTTTGTCAACACGATACTGTATTATAAACTAAATGACTCTGTACATTAATCATTTACAATCTGAGAGTTTGACTCATTCTATCACAAGTGCCTACATGAGACATTGCCTTAAAGAAGTCTCCCGGTCCACAAAAGGCATGTAAGAGAGGGCAGGAATGGGTAAAGGCGGGCAGGAGGGTGTAGTGGTTAGGGTGGGACTCTCAGCCATAAGGTGGTGGGTCAGATCCTCCACCCGCCTACACCTCTAGGTATTCTGGGGCAGGAAGACAAACCTCTACCTGTTGAACGACGTGTAGCTGAATCCACCAGAAGTAGAATTTGGATACAATTATCTATCTTTCTTTCGTTTTTCTTTCTCTTTTTTCTTTTTACTTTCTTTCCTTCCTTCCTTCCTTCCTTTCCTTCGTCATTAATTCAAAATAATAATCGTATCATGGGTACGTATTTATATTGGACAAACAAAACAGGCAAAATCCCAATCTGCATGGAACCTGAGCAGTGATTCCGAGCCCAGCCAAACCCCAGCCTTGAAGGCATGACCTCTAACACGCCACACAACGGGCGACACAAAGCCAAGAGGGTCGGCCTCTCCTCCATTATAGCCCAGGACATATTCGGTCAAGCCGCTGGCAACCTTTAGCGTCGCAGGCAACCGATTGAGCGCATATTGGGCCTGTCAGATCTGATAGCTGGGGAACTTAGTCAGCTCTTCCCCATTGATATAAATCTTTACAATTACTGTGACGTTTGGCTTGGATAAATCAAGCAGCTGGTCTTTCAGGAATAGTGTTGTGTCAGCACCGCTGCCGAGCATGGACCCCTCATTCCAGCGGCAGCATTCAGACCCAGACTGGGGCTTTGACACCCACAGAAAAGAATAAATAGCAATTTAGTCTGGAGAGCATGCCAGATAGTTGTCGATTGCAGCGGAGGGGGAGCTGGAAGGAGTTGAGGCAAACTAAGAAAAAACCTGTAAATAAACATGGACTCCCTCCACTTCAAGCTCCAGCCCAAATACAGCCCCACCATTTATTCCAAAAGTTTGGGAATAAATTGTATTCTTGGAATTTGGTATTTTTTTTTCCGGAAGCAGAAAATGAAGGCAAATGTGGAGCGAGGCAGCTTATAAATGTTCCATGAAGAAAGTTTGTGATTTAAAGATTTTTCTGAAGAAAAGTGCAAACGCTACTTGGCTGCATCAATAGTGGATTCTACAAATCGTTGTAATTAGTCCTAATGAGCCGCTCCCTGTTTTGGATTACAAACCCCCAAAAAAACTTAAACCGGCCTTTAATGTCTGCCTCAATTTCCTCTCTCACTTAAATACAATCATTGTCAACCTTGGTTACCCCAACATCATTTCTATTGTCAGTATCCAGCACACATACTTGGCTTCAGTACAATGTCTCTCCCTCCAGATCCAAATTGCGGTCAGCTGTTGTTGCCCATAAAATCAGATTACTAAAGAGAGCCGACCAAAGTATAAGACCGGGGGAAACTAGAGGAGTTGGGTAAATACACACACACACGCTCTTTTTAGTCCCTTTATTCTGTTACTTATTTCTGATTGGATAAGCAAACACACTGTAGACTGTACACAAACACACACACACAAACACACACACACACACACACACACAACCCTGGGGCTAGAGGGTTATGTAATACCAATGCCGGGGACCGGACGGAATCGAAGATTTCTTACATCGTATGAGATTAGAAAAATCTTGTAGCCTCTCCCAAGCATTATCCTGGAATAACGTTCCTAAACCCACTCATCTCCCACTCCTGGTCTGACCACCTATACAGCTGGCTGCTCAATGAAGTCGTGAGCAGGAGCTCTGTCTGTTATACTCTTCAGTACCCAGAATGCATTTGGGCCACATTGTGAATGTCATTTGCCCTTCAACCTGGTGCAACTCTAACTGCCTCGTGGCGATTAATTGGTAATTGTTTACGTTTATAGCATACCGGATATGCACAGACTTAATTAATGATTCATATGTGTATGAACTAAAATACGGAGCTCTGTAGAAACGATGTGTAGCTAAAATAAATTACAACCAACGGAGATGCTCTGGCAAATGCCCAAATAGAAGAAAACATATTTTTTTCTGCTGCTTTGAAATGTTCGGGATAGCTCTTCATCATCTCTGAAGAGTTCCTTTGAGTTGTTCCCCAGGCGAGGGAGATGAATAGAAGCAGATTGCAACGCTGCAGAAAATGTTCAGAAGTTTATACATTCCTTTCTTAAACCTCACCTTGAGACGGCTGTTGTACTCAAGGAGACTTTCTCAATTTCTTGCATGACGGGACAGGTGTATTTACCTAGATAATTGTATTCCTCATCCAATTTATTATGCGATTAAATATTAATACAATTCCAAGTTTGAAGAGAGGCTGTCTATAAGAAAAACGATATATACCTTGGGATTGTTCTCCTTACTTTGCAACATTGCAATCACCACCCAAACAATGAAAATAATCCAAAAAGTCAGAAAAATATTAAACTTCCAAGGATGCGTTCAACATATCATTTTTTTCTTGCACAAACAAAGCACTTGAAATAAAAGCTAAAGGAATAAGTGGAGGTGTATTTCAGCCTGATGGTTCCGCCGTATCTCAGCTGGGCTTTGTTGAGCGAGGAGCAGCACTCTCCAGGGAAACACTTGAGTGTTGCGGTCGGGGCTGACTGTCTTCTGAACGAGCTCTGGGCCCCCCAGACGCTGCTGTCCCAGCACGGGGGCCATAGACTCAAACAATGAAGCAGAACCTCAAATCCCAAACCCAATAGTCATTACCTCCGTGCTCTGCAGAGCGCCAATTGACTTGCCTTGATTGAATGACAATAGGTAAATGGGCAGTGATTTAGCAGATCTCTCAGGATGGGGTGGGGGGGGGTGGTCTTTGTTTGCCGCTGTTTATGTACGGCAGTGCTAATGCATCAATAGCTGTTATGACGCAGGGAGTATGCAATTAACACAGATGTGATGCACCAAGCATTCATTCAGCAGATTTTCATCACCTTGGTGATGCAACACACAATTAACATTTTTGTAGTTTAATCGGATTAGAACAGAGATAATAAGCAGCAGTACAGTCAGTATTTGGTGAATTTATGTATAGGCATAGAATGTTTCGTCTTCTTCTTTCAATTAAAGGCGCTGTAGGTGAGATTCGAGAGTTTTAAAGAGAGACAGCGATGGCAAGAGTTCGAAATTCGACTTGATTGATTTATTTAAACTCAAAAATTCATTGAGGGCAAAGCCCTCATTTGCAATGATGTCGAGTGAATACATTGGAATACAAAGTACAAGGGAAATTCAAAGGATACATAGATACATAGAATTTAACAGAAATAACAGGATAACAAATGCTAGGAGCAGAAAAAGAAAACAAACAGACAATTAAAACATATAAATAATAACAAACAAATTTAAATAAAACAATTACATGAATGAGACAGGTGGTCCTTGAGCAATGTCTTAAAAAGGTTAAATGGAACCAAGGCGTTAATACCTAGCTCATGCTGCAGGGTATTCCAGGCTGATGGGGCATAAAAACTAAAAGCAGTTTTCCCTAGCTCAGTACGGACTTGAGGGGTCTTGAATGCCAACCTGCCAGCCCGTGTCTGGTAAGGGCTAGAATACCAGTCAATCAATGATGCGATAGGCAGGAAGTTTCCCTGATAATGCTTTATAAATAAATAAAAACAAATGCAAATCACGCCTTGCGGATTGAGAAATCCATCCCACTTTTTCATATAGAGCACAATGGTGGGTATTGTGGGCTTCCTCCGTTATGAATCTAAGGGCTGAATGGTAAGCTGCATCCAGGGCCTCGAGAGACGTGGCAGATGCATGTCTATAAACCACATCTCCGTAATCCAGTGCAGAGAGGACAACTGCCTCTATAATCCTTTTCCTACAGAAAATTGGGAAATTACATCTGTTCCTAAATAAAAAGCCTATCTTCTGTCTTGATCTGGCCACTAAGTTATCAATGTGTAAATTAAAAGTAAGCTTTTCATCAAGCCAAATCCCTAAATACTTGTATTCCGAGACCCTCTCAATGGTAGACCCCTTTAGGGTGGTTATGCACATGTCATGATGCAAGTTTCTCCTAGTTCTAGAGAAAAGCATACATTTGGTTTTCTGAGCATTTATCACGAGTTTAAGATCAGTTAAAATATTTTGAAGGACATCAAACAAAGCTTGAAGCCATTCCATGGCTATCTTTACAGAGTCAGCAATACAAACAGAATAGTGTCATCCGCATAAAGATGCACCTGGCAATTAAGCAGGGGGACAATGGTATTAATAAAAATTGTGAAAAGAACTGGGCCTAAGACCGAGCCATGTGGCACTCCCTTTGTTATTAATATCGACTCAGACTGATTCATTCCAATTTTTACAGAATGGCGTCTACCATCTCAATAACTTTTAAACCATGCACAAGCACCTGGATTAAATCCCACTGATGACAGTGTGAGCAGGAGCAAGGAATGGTCAATGGTGTCAAAAGCTTTAGAGAGATCAACAAAGATAGCTGCACAGTGTTTTCTTTTGTCGATCCCATTGACAATATCATTCACCACCAGGGTAGCAGCAGACACTGTGCTGTGGTCGGGCCTAAAAAACAATCCAAAGAATGTCCCCTCTCCCTCTACTCCCTCCCTCTGAGGTTTTCCACCATTGAGGAGGGTTGCATTTCAGTAACAGACAGGCAGGAAACCAATTACAGAAGAGATGCCCTGATTGGTCAAAAATGAGGCGTGGGCGGTCTAAAATCTAAATTGGCTCAAACAGCGGCAGGCAAAACTCGAAACAGATATTCTCAAAGAACATTTCCTCACTAATAGCTGACGGATGGCTGTCACACTACTAACAAATTGGTTCAAATTGTTGCTCTTCAATCATAACAACAGCACCTTTAACCTTATTGCACGGTAAAACAAACGCTTGTTATGTTATGAATTGTTGTTGACGCGGCCAGTGTCAACCATGCTAAATTGGACATCAACCTTTGGCTGAGGTGGCTACCATTAATCCTGCACCTTGCTGTGCTCACTGCCAGACTACCAGCCATGTGCTCAGGTAGACTTCATGCTAACAAGCTGTTAAATGAATGGGTATTCCCGCAGACGATAGGTCAACACAACGGATTTATGCAGCCATGCATCATGGGGGATTTATAAACACAAATGATGAACGGTCCAAATTGCAATCCCCTACAGAGGACCCATCTGGATGGCGGTGCGTTTCGCCACGCAGGTAAACAACCGCTCTGCAAACGCGTCTAATAGCCTCCTGCCTAAAAGAAAAAAGAAAGGAGGAGACACTAAAACAGCGGGAGCTAAACAGCCCGCTGAAACAATATCCCCTCAAGGCTAACGGGGAGAGTAGCATAAATAGAGCGCTGCGCTGGAAGCCCCGGCGACGATGGAGCATCAATGGAAGGAGGAAGTGGTTCCTAAGCAACTGTTGCCATGTCGCTGTGGGGGCACTGCAGTGGTCCTTTCACAAGTGAGTCATTACGACGTGCGACCCCTCGCGCCATCAAAAGGGTTTCAACCGCACATTCGGAAGCTGAAAATCTGGTAAAGTAGTGTGCACTGTTGCCTCAGCTCCCTGTGATGGTTTGAAATTAACCAGTGGGGGGAGAGAGGGGGGGGGGGGGGGGAGAGAGAGAGGGAGGGAGGGAGGCCTTGTATGTAGTTTTGCGTGATGTAGTGCGCAGTGACAGATTCATATTTTAACCGCACCTGTGCTCCTTAGTACCCCAGGGGAGAAATAGTATCATGGATTTAATTTGAAACTGTAGCTGGTATAAATGACAACGCGAAAGGCCTGAAGGTGGTTGAACATTCATATAGTAAGGCGAGATCTAATCACAACCAAACTGGTACAATTCTTTTCAGCCTGGATACTAGTTTAGCCTGTGAGGACTAAATGGAAATGTGAGTAATTTATAGAATACAAGAACACCCACGCTTATATTTACAATGTATTAAGTGTCAGCTGGGAAAAAAGCCCAATCTTTCACACAATAATTATCTTCATTTGATTGTGTAGGGGAGAAGTGTTTTTAGAGTCCTTGGTGATGGTGAATGGATCTTTTTCTGTGCAAAGTCTTCGTTGTAAGTGGGGCTCTAAATTATTTTAATGCAGTAATTTTTCTCTTCCTTTCATCAGCCTTAGACTGCACACAACTATATTTTAATTTGCCAGGGAGTTATAATTCACTTTATCACCTTTAATTAGATATGTGGTTTATAATTGAATAATGGATTTTCTAGTTCTCTGGGTGCAATACCTCCCAAGGTGAAGGAGTGCATTATGGGGGACCTTTACAAAAGGATGGTATTAGAGGAAAACTACAAATAAACCTCTGTCTCGAGGTTCTGTTCACACACACCCCCTGCACATGTGCCTTCTGGTTCAATTCTTTTTGATGTATTCTACATGCTAAATAAGTCACAACTGTTAAAGCATTTTCTGTTAAATTGTGGTTCCCTCTATCTTTCACGTTTCTCAGCAGTGGCACTTCAAACCACCTATAATTTAGGTATAGGTATACATGTAACAAGGCAGTGCTGTTTGAAATTCCCGGTTTCTTTTGTGGCTGATATTGGGTAATAACACTAATAGATCTCACAAGCACCAAAAATGTTATAATTCATACTATTTGTTCCACATAATCCCCTTCAAACTAGTGTTTTATGACAGCGGTAAAAACAAGTACTAAGTGAGCTGGTTAACGGGTCATGAAAATTGTCGTTTATAAATTGCAAGTGTGTTGCAATTGATGATTGATAAATTGTCCAATTGCTCCACTATGAGTTCAAACAAAAGTACATCTGAACTCGATTGCCATGCATCGTTAGGCTGAACACAGTATCAGGATGCTTGTATGAGGAAACAGCCCAGTCCACATAGCGCCCCTGCATAGGAGTCCCTAGGAGAGAGAGCGTTTGCTGCCCCAGCCTTCTGTAACCCAAACATCCGAAACTCAGACTCAATAAACTCATTCAGAAGCCAACTCAAAACGCACCTCCTCAAGAAAGCATATGACCCCTGACCCCACCCATACCACACCTGACTCTGTTCCAAACCTCATTTTGAATTTGTTTTGCATCTTGTTTTCCTGTTTTTCTTTTCTTTATGTGCTGTATATTCTGTGTGATATAAAGCGTCTTTGAGTGACCTCCAAAAAAGCGCTATATAAAACCTATCAATTATTATTTCTGATTATTATAGCTCACTGTTACTAGTCCTTTTTCTCCTGTAGATATGCAAGAGGAAGTGAGAAACTTCCAAAAAGATATATATATAAGTACATTAATTCCATATAAACATGTTCAGGGAGCGAAGGCATCCCTATTCAATAACCCAATGTTTTGTTGATTCTGAAAATAAATAATAAAAAAGAAATCCAGATGGATCTTCTGCATGAAATCAAATTATTCCTTTAAAGGGTGGACTCGTCTCACACATGTAGCTCGCAGACAAGCAAACACACATACACACACACACACACACACACACACACACGCACACGCACACGCACACAGAGGCAGACAGATAAACAAAAGCAAAGCGACAAATTGGCGCCATTGATGGATACCTATATACCCAACAAAACCCTAATATGGCACATTTACAACAATTATATGTCCAGTGATTATTCATAAATATTATGAATAATCATTATTTGCATTAGTATTTCAAACATAAATGAATCCTCAAAACGTAATGATGAAGCTCATTATGCATAATAACCATTCTCTACATTTGTTGTCATACGTGTGCATATCGAATGTATTTCTTTGACCACATCATACTTGTTTCCAACATGGATTTGAGTCTTTTGACAGGCAGATACATACTGCCTATAGATTCAGTGTGATGAACGTGGTTCGTTAAAGGATCCAGCAGCATATCACTTCGAAACGCGGCAGGATGATCAAAGAGGCGCTCACAGGCCACCAACGTCTGAGCAAATTTAATCAAACACAATTAGACTTTTGGAAATGGATGGGAAATGGACAAAGACACTTTGTAGCACTTTCCCATTTAAATCATCTTATGAGTAATTTTAATCATCCCATATATACTCTTTCTTTGAAATGAGCTCAATTCAACTAGAATGGGGCCGTAATCGCTGTGTAATTACCCTGGGATATAATTAGACAATGATTATCACATTAGACATTTGCGATTTGTATTTCTACACTTTTTTTTGTACCTTTTCACTAAAATATTGTTCCATGCAGGAAGCCAAGGTAGAGGTGTGGCCAAACATTATATGTCAACCAATTAAGCCTTTACCTGAACTATTTTATAAATATTTTTAATATTCAACATCTGCTGGATGAATATAAAGCGAACCCATCGCGGTGACATAGATACAAGAGATTCAAAAACTTTTATGAAACAATTAAACCAAAGGCGTTAATCAAGACCAATGCATCTTCGCGGAAAATTCCGCAATTAAATTGGTCTATTATCACATTAGAAACTTTTAATTTGAAAGTGATTTATTTTACAGGCTGCAGCAGTAGAAATACCTGAATTCTCAATGAAGTGGGAATCTGTCATGAATAAGTATCTTGTAATTATTCTCCTTGTTAAATTGATGTTGAAATGTAAATGGCAAAAATCCTACAGCCTATTAAACATCTGTGTTACGACGCATAGATTGTTTTTTGTATACAGTCACAGTTGAAGAGCTTCAATGGTCTTTTTAATGTGTAGCGATGCTGCGTGTTGCACGTCACCTAGAGGACTTTTATTGGGCTCCCCCAAGCAGGGTGCTGATGCTGAATCCGGTTCATTGTACAGTTTGTAGGTAATGATACATGACATGGGGCTCCATATTGTTAGGTGTGTGGGTGTGTGTGGTGATGGCTGGTTTCCCTTTACTCAATATGCAACATGTGTGCTGCCTCATCAGCCCCAGAGTCCAATCACACTGGGCCAGGTGAGGCTGCTTAAAGCAGCCATCACCCACACGCATTCCCACACATATGTATATGTGTACATTTATGTATATGTGTATAGATGTATGTATATGTGTATATATTTACTAATATGAATTGTGTGTGAATATATATATATATATATATATATATATGCACATGTGGAAGTAACGACATGATCTATGTCTCTGCTAATAATTAAATTAGTCAAATAATTGAAATAAATAGTCCGATTTGGACTTCATCGTCGAAGGAGTAAAGTAAAACTCGGCTTGACCAGTGAGTGCAGGACGAGTGTGAGGGACGAGGCGGCGTGCTCTCACACCGCGGGCCACCCACTCCTCAGCTATGGTAAAACAGAGGTTGTTGTGGACGTCTGAGTCATGCAGATCTTTTCTATGCTTCAGGGAGCGAGCTAAAGCTTCCTGCCCCCCCCCCCCCCCCCTGGCGGGGCCCCAGAATCAACATTCCCTGCTGCTCCTTAGGCCAGCCAACCAGATTCCTCATGTCAGCCGGTGTCGCACCTTCAACTCATAAGTAGCTGTTTGACTTTCCCTTTCAGTGTCACGTCACCGCAGCAGGCGTGCTCCCGCCAGACAAGGTTGTGCTATCCTTGCTGGGTAATTATATGCCAGTTACAAGTGTCCACTTCTGCATGCAGATGGCCCGGGCTCCTTGAGATACCAGCCGTCTTGTCCTAACTATCTACACACCTGGACCGCTTAGAATTAACCATGTTAGGGAAAGATCCCAGGCACCTCGTCATAGATTTGTATATTTTAAAACCGACCTAGACTGTTATGGTTAACTATGTTAAGTAAAGATCCCAGGCACCTCGTCATAGAGGTAAACCTTTCTAAACAGATGTACAACGCTTAGAATTTACTATGTTAGGGAAAGATCCCAGGCATCTCGTCATAGAGCTATATCTTTCAAAACAGACCTAGACTGTTAGGATTAACCATGTTAGGAAAAGATCACAGGGACCTTTTCATAGCACAAAACAGACCTGCACTGCTTAGAATTACTTTTGTTAAGGAAAGATCTTGTACCTTATCATAGTGCTATACCTCTATAGTCCTAGACTGCCAACATGTCCTATGTTAGGGACATATCCTAGGCACCTTGTCATAATGTCTCACACAGACAGACAGACAGACAGACAGACAGACAGACAGACAGACAGACAGACAGACAGACAGACAGACAGACAGACAGACAGACAGACAGACAGACAGACAGACAGACAGACAGACAGACAGCCACCCACAGAGCCCACACCTGTATTTTTTCAACAGTTTAATTGAAGCTACATATGCTGACTCTTGGTCTTTTAATACATTCCTCCATTGGGACCGGCCCCAGTACTGAAGCCCAGAACAAAGCCCCCAGCGTAAGGTGGCTTCACAGAGGCCGGGCCGTTTGGATTGGCTGATTATGAATGTGATTCAACCGGAATCACACTGGCAAGGAAAGATGCTACCGCACAGCTAGTCAGTAAAGCAGCAGTTTCATTATTATTAATACCAGGGAAAGAGTTTATGTGTTGGTGCAGTCGCTGGGAGTGGAGCTCCTGCAGCTATAAGGGCCTGAACAAAGCCCGGAGGCCGAAAGAAATATTACAGGGAATGTTTTTTAAAACACCAGGGCAGCTCAGGCGGCCGTGGCTTATGAATTCATAATGTTGTTATCCATACACTTGTGAGATTATTTTGTACGAACAATTTTATTATGCTACTTTTATATTAATGGATTTGGCCATTTTTCTAAATTATTCATATTGGTGAAGAAGTCAACATGAGGGAAAAAATAAAATGTCAGCTTGAAATATGTGCTCACAGTGATGCCAATATTTGCTGGTGGTTATGTGGTTCACTATGCGACGTTCAACAATGTGTACTCAACTGTGAATTGAGTACACAACGGTTTCCTTATAGACTTGAGGTCAGAGTTTGCATTTGTTTTTAATGTATTAACTGTAACAATTCTTTATAAAACACATATCTTGTATATCTTATATCATATCTTTGTTTATTTAAACATTTAAGACTATGGCCTTCGTCATTAGAAATGACCCTTGTCTGCCATATTAATCAATAAGAAACCAAAAATATAACCTGGCAAATACAGTTTTGTCTTCAACTCAGAACAATTTCATAGATAAAACCCCTAAGAACAGGCTTGTGCATCTTGTTGCCTTACGTAAACATACATCTTTCCAATGGGCTGCATCCCCCTCTGTCTGCGCTCCATTCATCGTGAAAAGGTTGAGAGGTTGTTCAGTGCTCTGTTGTGAGCCTCAGCCGACCCTGCTGTCTGGGAGCTTGCTCTGAGGGGAACAACAACATCACATCCTTGTCATGTTTTTCATTCCGCTATCTGACGTGTACATCCGAGGCATAAGAACCGGGTTCAGGACATTACTGGCTGTCCAAATAGCATGGGTTCAATCAGAACTATCCACTCTACTCTATACTTCATATGTAGCTAGGTACGTATGTAGGTATGAGAGAGACAGAGACAGACAGAGGGAGAGGGAAAGAGATAGCACTTGGTTCTAGGAACATGCTCACTGTACCGACAGTGATATATTGTTTCTCTTTCTTCTGACCAATGTATGTAATTGCTTTGGATAAAAGCGTCTGCTAAATTCTCTCAATGTAAATGTAAATATAGAGAGAAAATGTATATAAAATGTTTGCACGTCAGACTCTTATTAGATGTGAGCACTGTACCACATGACCAAGTTGAACTAAACAACAGGAATATCGGAAGAAGAAGAAAAAAAAATCCTGTTAACAGAAAATATTGTTCTTTCCCTTTTCTTGTTTTACCTCAGTGACAAGCAGCTATAAAAATAATATATTGGGAACAAGCGATTTCTATTAAAAGCTTTGTTTTTCTACAAAAGGTTTTGAGCCGCCCGGGACTTACCGTGAGACCAGAAGGCAATTTCTGCCCCCTGTTCAGGGTTCAGAGAAACCCAGAACACAATGATACTCATGGCTGCTCATTACAGCCTTCCAGCCAGTCAGCACTTCTAAAGACCACACTGTGCCGTCCACAGATGTATACCGACTCTTTATGTCCAACTCAAAATGTACTGCTGTAATTATCACCCCTGCATGAGTTGGCCGTGTGTTAGTTGATAAATAATGGCGCTTTTGGTGTGAAAGTCTATCAAATATTGAGCGTAATTTAATCAGTCGCTCCTCTTCTTCACCTTCTGAAGAAATACAGATTTACCAGACGTATGGTTCACATGGTAGAACAGGTGTCAACGGTCTGCTCGTCTGTCTGTGGCTCGGGTCACTCAGGTGGGGAACTTTTCAAAGCGCATTATTATTAGAAAAATAAGAGAGGCTCTCAATGGAAATACAACAGAAGCAATAGTCTCAGCTCTTGCACAGACAAGAATGTCATGTTCTACATGATTATTCCTTCAAATATTTATAAATGAAATATGAATTAGCTTACATGCAGTTCTGCTACATGCATGCTACAAATGTTGAGCACAAGGGAAGCTTGTAACTTGCATTTATACAGGAAAAACTTCCTTCAAAGATTGTGATGGGAGCTCTCTGAATGACTGTACAAGGTTGAATGGTTGAGGAGGTCAGATTCATTCGAAGTCAACGGTCGTTTTCTGGAAGCTAATTATAAAGTGGGGTCCAGAAAACTCATCTTAGGGTTTTTGGTACAATGGTTGGTACTTGGTAACCATATAAACCTCTTGTCAGAGTGGTCTTCTGGGAAATGTACATTAATAATATATTGGCCAAGCAGACAAGCATAGAAAGTCTCTATAGAAATTGCAGTGATTGATTTAGGACTCTGGCCTTTCATGTTGCCATATTAACCGTCCTATATAACGTTATTATTGTTTCGTTAACAGCATACAAGCTGTTTCAATATTTAGGGCTTAATCTTTCATTGGAAAAGAATTTGGCAATATAACTTGGATACATCCATGCAAATAACGGTGTACTTAACATCCAGCATCCAATGGTAGACAAATGTGTTTTTCAAGAGAGTTTTTTTTATTACAGAACTCTAATAAAGGCTGGGTTGTTTATTTTGATTCCTAGAAGCATTACCAGAACCTTGTGTTTCCCCTTTACCCCTGAAAGAGAGAAATAAAATCACAAGGTATACCGAAAAACCTCAAAACGCAATGTAAAACCTAAATGTTCTATTGCACTCATGCCTGCCAAATCAAAAATGAACCCATTATCATGCGTTTAAATCAAGCCCACGGTGTCACGGAGTTCGCCTTTCTAATGCACATTTCCTCAGCCGACAGACCTACGTCACCCTACTTTCATTGATCTATATTTATCGTGAGTAGAAATGTGTACTGATAGACAGGAGGCAGGCTTTTTCTGTTCCCGTTCTGATTATTTAGCACACAAATGAATGCCTCCAAACTCAACATTCACAACGTGATGCAACCCTTTAGACTTTTCTGAAGGGTCTCCATTTTAAACCGACGTTGGGTATTTTTCTTGCCATTTTATTGGTATATTTTTCTACTCTTGAGAGTAGAATAGAAGAATAAACCATAGGTGAACTTTTTCATGCAGGCTAGCTCCGAAAGGTATTCATTTACTAACGTTTTTTTTTGTTAAAAAACCCTGGTTTGAAAGCCCCACTCGATGCTGCTCTGATAGCAAGGCCGTACTACTTTCCTGGCCCCAAATTGATTGCCATTATACTCCTTTGTCCACAGAACCTCCAAATTCTTCATACATCTCAAGAGCAGGCACTTTGTCGTTCATGGCAGTCACTACATAATTAGCCGCACTGCAGTTCAATCTTACTCTGGAGCTATAAGGAGCAATTAGTTGTAGGGAAAAAAGAATTCTCCAATTTGTCCGATCCCTCACTGGTGGATGTGTCGGCTCATCCATGCCCACTTCAAGTTCTACTCTGAAATGCGGCTACATTCAAATGGCAGCACAAGGTTATGGGCAATTATGTGCAAGATTCGTTTCTTTATCAAACCTGAAATATCAAAATAACTGAAATCCGTCCTTGACGATCAGAACCAACAGAATTGATACAGGTCGTACCTTTCTACATTTCTACGTTGCTTTAAAGGAAATATTTTTTGAAGAAAAGCAAGATTCTTTTATTTTATTGAAAGGATGAACTTCACTTTAGTCCTAGAAAATCTGATAAGAATGTTGGGAATGCATTAGTTTCCGTTGTCGAAGATTGCAATGATTAGATATTTAAAGGTGTGGTTGTAGAATTGAGCGATATCTAGCAGTGAGGCTGATATATTCCTACGATGGTGTGTTCCATCTGGCTTGTTAGGGTCGCTAGGTCCCAAATGGGCGAAGCTAGTTCTGGTGAGACACTCTAGTCATTCGCCCCAATCCGCTGACTGCTAACGCGGTCCAATCAAACGCACCTACACTGATGGGCAATTTATTACCTTCCATCTCAAACATACACTCTGTGAAGTTAGGTGTCCTGAGCTGAATTTCACCCACCCCATCACCCCACCCTCCCCCTGTTTCTTCTCTGTATTGTATGTAACCTGTATGATGGGGTGATATATCTGATGTGCCCCATGGGGGATTGTATAGTGCTCCCTGTTGTCAAATGTTGGTATACTGTTGGTATGCTTTAAATCCTACAGCAGGGAGCACCAGAAAAGGGTGGGACCACACCACCAACCTAAATTGCATTTCATGCAATAAATGGTTGAAGTGAAGAGTTTCCTTGATAGGTTTATAAATTCAATTTCGTTATTTATTGGTCATAGCTTACAACTAACTAGCAATAATGATAAAAACCTTTGAACGCGTCCTCTCTAGAGAAGTCTTTCCGGGCTAGTCCTAAAACATTGAGGTACATAATGGTGGAATCCAGGGAGGAGGACCCACCCCCTATGAAGATATAAAGGGCATAAAATGTGACTGTACACTAATTAAAACATACATTTCTGCCAAATAAACACAATGCACCTTTTAAATATTGTTCCAAGAGTTGTGCCTCTATAAGCTTAACGATATAAGGTAAAATGAGGGTTATCTTTATGTTCGTCATTATCATAAAAATACCTTGAAAACTACAAAAATGTCCTAATTATTTCCGTAATCCTGTGTTAATTTCCAGCCCTCCCAGGATGATAACATTGTGTGGATTGGCATGCTTATCGGCTCAGGGGCTCTTAATGTGACGTCTTCTTCAAAACCGATAAATAATTTCCGTTGATTGTGTTTACAATGGCCTAAGTCTTGACAAGTCCTGCCTGGAGCATTGTATTAATATAAAGGTTTTATTCACTCCAAACCCCAGCCCCTCAGATACAATATTGGGTATTCAGACATTCTCTTTCATTTAATTTACTATTGCACATTTTTAATGCATTGCAAATGTTTCAAATTGGTACATTTTCAACATCTTGGTTTAAAATGAGTCTTTCCTGAGTCTTTGGCTGTCAAATTACTGCCACCATTTCTTTGTTGAGGAATTAATGGATCAGATTAACAAAAGAGAACTCAAATTGATTCCTCTACCTGTACATGTCTATATGTCATTGCGGTGAAACTAAAACATTTAACAGCACCAGCCGTGAACGCTTTTTAATGTTTGAAGTCATGTATCAAGGTCATTTACATGGTGAAGGTCACAATCACTGGTCACTCAAGGTCACTTTGACTTTCAGTTGCAATGAACCATCATTTTCTCTCATGGAAATAATCTCTAGAAAAATGTTTGCATATATTATATACATTATCCCATTCATATTGATATAATGAACACAAACACAGTTTAAATCTGAATAATCTTTATTAAAATTATTTTTAATCTTAGATTTTTATTTTGTCAGTGACATGCCTTCTTACTACATTCTTACTTAAAATTCCTGTCCTAACTTTAGAATAACTGTATTTCATGACTCAGCCCAACTCCGTACATCACTTCATATAACATTGCTTCTGTCTCTGGGGAGGCTCTTTTCAAAACGTGCACTGAGCAGCACAGAGTCTGCTGAACATTTCTATGGGAGAAAAAAAAGATGGCTGGAAAATAATAAAGAGAATTCAGTGGGGCAGATGCGTGAAGAAACCATCCAGCACCACCTCCAATCTCTGGCAGAAGATGATTATCTTACCAGTCAAAAGGCTTTTTCCTGTGGCTGTGCTGTCCTTGGAACTTTTTAATCGGAACATGGAACACCATGGCAAATTGCAGCTCTCTGATTGGCTGGCTATTGACAGCCCCGGCCATCTGGGAGGAAGTGATATACCTGCCTTCTGTCTCGCATTGAGTGATGTCGCCGTCTGTAGCAAAAAAAAAAATGATTGCTTCATTTGACAACACATTATTCGGTTGGTAAGGGGAGGTTGCAAAATAAAATAAAAAATATATATGTTTAAATATGAATTTATTGTTGACTACAGTGCCTCCCCTTTTTGTTTATTTTGCACTTCAATAAATTGCTAATTTCAAGTCAGATGTTAATGAACCGGCATCTTCCATATTACATTGCAATATATTTAAATTTTATATTATGTTAATTGGTGGTAGAGTTCCGTTATGCACAAAATAGCAACTTTGCGACAAAGCAGACCATCAGTCAACCATATAAAAGCTTGTATTGATAGATAAAATTTGCATGCGGCATATTTCACACTGGACGCTGAATAAGCTCTTAATTAATGGGTTGTGTATCTGTTTAGTGATATTTGCCAGACTATTGTACGGCAATAAGTCAAATTACATTTACCTACCACATCTGTCTCTGGCATTTAGGCAAATGTCAAGACGATGAATAAACATAATTCATTAGTGCTGAGTGACAAGATGGTGCATTTGGAAGGGTCTGTCCAACTTATAAAAGACCACTCCATTAAGAATTTATAATGATCATTGACAATGAGAACCTTGTTTTTATATGATGACAATATGACATGGCAGCCCAGTCAATCATTATGTATGTCAGAGTACATGTATTTCAAAGAACAAGGTCAAGGTCCACTAGGCCATTCTTTCTTATTAATAGATCCTATTTAATCTTTAAAATTACATTTAATTAACCAGTGTATTTGAACAGGAACGTCCTATTGTGAGAACATCAGGTTCAACTGCCACCTAACCTCCGCAAGTTGAAACACTGGTTCAATTAAATTGTGTCTCTGTACCTTGGGAAAAAAGGAGCAAGAAATACAACAATGATGGACTGAAAGTTATTTCCCATTGCATGAGCAATTTCTGTACCTGAGCTGACATTGTCTCCCCAGCAAGAAATATGCTCACCCCAAATGCAAACAGTGAAATGATTAAAGGCATAACATTATCAAGCTATTATCAAATACAGACAGCCTGCCGCCACCTCCCTCCTGCCAGTCCATTACGTTTCTTGACCTTTTCTGCAGATAAGATTTTCCTGTCGTCAAAAGCTATCACTTCGATGTTATCTCTGACACACAGATTAAATGTGCTCATTGATAGACCCCACGAAAGAAAAGAGGCAATAAAATGAGAGGAATTTAACTTTAATTTCTCTCAACTTTAACTTTTTTCTTGAAACTATTTGAGATCTAATGAAGGTGGTTGGTCATATTCGGCCAAATATTGACTCATTAAAGAACCAGGTTAATAATCGAATTCAGATCTCTTAAACCATTTTGTTAGACCCTAATGCCTGTCTTGTTCAAGGTTGGGTTTGTTGAAAGAATGTTCCACTGACCCTAACCCCTTTCCTTATCCATAACACCTAATGAGGATGATCTCTTGCGTAGTTCAAGACAGCTGCCCCTTAGTTCCCCACTGTCGCATGAAAACACAATTCCACTCTTGCCCCCCTTTGTCCTCTGCTTCAAAGCAGAACTGTGTATTCTGAACCACACGTGCCATTTGTTCTCATGTCTTCTAGTCTAATCATGGGGGGGCATATTAATTTCAACAAGTGGAAAAGGACTCTTGCCGTGTTCCAGGGAGAGTTGATGAAGGAAGGACGGATCACCTTATCGCCTTCAAACAATGGGTTTTGCAGTAATTGTTCTGACAACACTCCCATCCCCCCTGTCAGTTCGTTCATGTGGTCGAGTGTAGCAATGATTTCATTCTGGCAATGCCGTTGACATGAGATGATTCCCTCACCCTCTCTGTGTCACTCATTCCTCACCTGAAGGTGGGCAGGGAGAGCAGAAAAAGCAATAAAGCGAGCCCATCTGTTCGTCTGTCATATCTGTTCTTCTCACGGGTTATGGCATGTCCATTTTATGAAGTGCCAGCCTCTCCTCTTCCAAAACCGAACCCTTCCCTTCAAAAAATCGAACAATTCTCTTGTTCCTCTCAACAGCCTGTGAAAGTCGGTATTTGATCGGTTACAAGCTGTAATCGCTTCTGAAGCCAGAGGCGCACACATTACAGGATAATGTGTTGAGCTGAGAGCTAACAGATGACACAAACTCACCTAACATTCCTAAATGATGAGGTCTATTGTCTAGCATGTTAGAAGACACCCTGACAAAAGGGAGGGATTATCTGGTATTTTGGGTACAAATGAATTGTAGCAGTACAGACAGGTGAGTGACTGGTGGTATTTTTAGTGCAAGGTTAAAGTGGTGGATCGTGGAGACATCTTTATACATACAGGAACATGTTTTATCCAAGGAGACACCAGCGAGCTTCAGACTCTACTGCTTATTCGAGGCAGAAGGGGAAAATCATTCCACTGCGAGTTTGGGATTACTGACACCTTTCTTAGTTATGGAGGACATATTGTTGAATGTAAATTTTGCATAATTCATAGCCAGAGGCCTACCATTTATTTTCCTTGAGGTCTTGAGCTGAATTATGTGTGTTGTATAACTTTTGGAGCTGCCCTAACTTTTTATTTTTAACGCTTGACCACCATAAAGCAACTGAATGAAGAATAAAGTCACTAATTATTTAAAAATAGTTACTGCTGAATTTGACGTCCAAGCCTGTATCAATGCTAAGTGTGTTTTTTTTTATCTCTGAAGTTGTTATAATATGTGAAGATAAACCGGGTATTTCTTATTCTTAAAACGTACGCTTTCCTTGGTCTATTAAGGACCAGAGATGTTGGACGATTGGACCCAACCTGTCAAAAGAGGAGCTTTTAATGATCTCTTTTGAAATTCCTCCGCCAGACGCCGCCAGCTCCCAGATGGGGAGATGGGAGCTTGTCTGTACAGATGTAGAGTGGCGCTCCGGCCTTCCTCGGCACACACACCCGGAGTGACAAGCCTCCGACCTGACCTCGGCTAATAAAACGACGACCTCATGCGCCGACGTTCTGCATATGGGCGGAGACGCACGCAAGGCGGCAATTTACCTCTGCTCAGCAGGTCACTTTTGCTTTAAATAATTCATCCAGCATGTGTCAGAACTGTCAACTATTTCTCCGGGCTTTGATCAAAAGCCCCGAGCCGTCCGTCAGGTTGTCCCGGTGAAAGCACGAAGGCGTCCACACACCTCCCCCAGACGAGCCGCCATCCACCTCCTCGTCTTTCTATAAAAGTTTTAAACCCGCACATCAGGACCATCGACAGCGATCATGTGTTCGACGCCCCGCCGGAGGGTTCTTGGTCGACTCCCCGGGTTCCGGGGCCTAA
Organism: Pollachius pollachius; assembly: GCF_949987615.1. Classification (NCBI taxonomy): domain Eukaryota; kingdom Metazoa; phylum Chordata; class Actinopteri; order Gadiformes; family Gadidae; genus Pollachius; species Pollachius pollachius. Next base: position 1,080,077 of record NC_136943.1, read on the forward strand.
CCTGTGGGCAGCCTTGAGCGATGTCCATCAGTGCCTTAATGACCGGGATCTGAATTCACTGGGAGTCCTCTGGGGTCGGGATGTCTGATGAATAGGAATGAGAAGGACTACTGGTCATTAGTAGTAGCTGGTATGAGTTTGACTCCCATCATATCGGTTCTGGGTTCAATTCCTTATCTATAATGCTTGACATCTTCCTGCCCCCGTGACCTGCTTCTGTCTGCACCGTGCAGGTGTCTGTTGACAGCTCAAAGAATCGTGAATCATAGTTTCCACCCCAGACGGTCTCCAGCTCTGCCGGTCCAACGCTGCTCAAAGATCAGAGCGCTGCCCGTTTCCATTCAGCCATCGGTTTATCTTAAAGCTAAAAATCTCCCCTTGATCCATTGGTGGGCCTTTTATGTACGATTAGAAGCAAGTGGTAAATAGTTAATGCTAAATAGCGCATACACTTATTGAAGTTAATAGTGTATGCTGTTGGTTAACATTGAGGTTAAAGATCCAACATCTTTTTGAAAATGTTTACAGCTGAGGTGAAAAATAATTAAATCCCCAAGCTAAGTAATGTTTATAGCCTTTAATTTCCACGATGAACTGTCAACATATTTAGTCTTCTATTGGAAGCTGCTCCACCTCATTTACATGATGGGATATCATATTTTCAGAGTGAATGTATCGAATTTAGAATTTATTCACACGTTCTTTTGGATTCCTACTGGACTTGAATGGTTTACGATTGGTCTATTTGAAGGCAAATGTCAGGGCAGGATCTCTTGGTATTTAGGGCGTTTCTATGGAAACCAGGCCGGCCCCTTATTCCCATAGTGACCACCGGCAGATGCCTCATGCAGTGGCTATAGTGGAGGGGGGCAAAATCATAACCGATTGGTCTAGATTAACACACACTCATCTAACTCTACTTAATGTATTCATGACTTACTATTCCTTTTTGTACAATGATTGTACTACATAATTGAGATTCCTTAAGTATCCAGGATAAAATAACCCAATTGTAACTGCTTCTGCAGTTATTTTTCCTATCGTATGATTTCAAGTTACTATTGTTAATCCAAGTACAGTTAATTAGAATAATACTTATTACAAAATTATAATTCACAGATAGCCATCCATATCTGCGTTCCTGTGATGCTCCAGCCCAGATTCAACCCCTGCTTCAGCGTTGGCTAATGAACAGATGTCCTCCATCTCAATGATACACTGAAATACAAACGCATAAGCACTTCATTGTCCTGAGATCAGCACTGCAGAGAAACTCACTTCTCTTAATGTGTGACTCTCAAAGGAGACAAAAGATCACAATCTAAGCACAAACAAAATGCTTCAGAAAAGAAAACTGAATAGAAAAAAAACCACATTTTGACACAGACAGATCATCGGGGCTTAAAGGGGGAGAAAATATGAGTTGCCGTTCGGGTCACAATGGGTTTGATCCCCATGACTGCCGGTCACAACACAGAAAAAAGACTTCCACCAGGTGCTGTCGGTGAGGTTAATACAACACCAATGGTGAGAAGAAAAAAAAACACTCACCAAACAATAACACCCAAAACTATTCTCCAAGACCAAAGTCAGACACTGTATACAAAGTGGTAAATTGCCTGTCAAGCGCCCTGAAATTCCACACTGTGTTTCTCCTCCCTACACTATTCAGCACTCTCACCCCACCCCTGTGAAGCGCATTTATTCACACTGCGAGTCATTGAGTTATGAACCTCATTCTGACCGAGAACGCTGTATAAAATGTGGCATGACCCAGGGAATGCGGGCACACAAACACACACACACACGCACACACGCACACGGACTGAGAGAGGCGGAGAGGGACTAGGGTAGGGTCCTGTTTTCGGTGCGCTGGTTCACTGCAGCGGATAATGAAGTAGTGTGATTGTCCTCAGTGAATCCTCCTCCTCACAGTATTTATTTTGCCTTTCGGCCACCGGAGGACTTCCTATAAGTATGCCCCATTTGCTTGCATCCTAAAAAACCCTTGGATGAACTCCAAGCACCCTTTGTCAATAAGAAAACACATTATTGTAAAAATGCGGCAAGTTGCCCAGAGTTCCTTGTTATTAAGTCCCTTTTGGTTTCTGCGCCGGCCCTTAAACTATATCAGCAATCTTTTTAATGACTGAATCTTAACATAACCGTCCTGGCTGCTTATTTGTTTTTTTGCTATCATTATATGTCTGGCCCTACGGCCCCTATGCACTCCCAACGGCCCCTGGTCATTCTTCTTGCGTTAGGGGCCCGAGCAGGTTGGTGCTGACCTGTTTGGGACTGTTTTTCTGATTAAGGAATAAACGTTACAAACGCAATTAACATTACAAACGCAATTAGGTTGACTGTCTTCCATTTGCTTTGGTCCTTTAGAGTTGAAACAAAATAAGTCAGAGAATAGGTAGAATTTATTGTTTTATGTACAATTTCACATAACTAGGGCTAGTACTGAGTGTGATATTAGGCTTGCATTTAGAGCGTGGATGTTTGGTAATTACTCGTTTTGTTGTTTCATAATGAGGAGGCTTGGTTGTCAGACTATGATGGATCGCAAGGTAGCCCCGCAAGGTTCCTTGCATACATACATGATTGTATTCATTATTTATTCCCTTTTTCATGTAAATATTTGAGTACATTTGTCGATGTGCAATTCAACGGGGTGTATAGCGTATAAACCTTTATAGAAACATAAAAGGGAAAACTTATGCGAATAATAATAAAGAGGAACACAAATGGTGGTGAACCAAATAGGACATTTCACAGAACTAATGATACAACAGGAAATGTTAAATTTAACATACACAAAAATAGATACTCGAAAAAAAAAAACAGTGACACGTTAATCTCCCTACCAGCCGGGTAATAATTAGCCATTTGCGACAGAGCCTAATCTTTAAGCAAATGATGGTGGCACAGTCCTTGTCCATGCATTCCCTAACCCTCTGTCAGGATTAAAGGAATGTTAATATATGCATTAACCAGAGGTTGTGATGCTAAGCCAATGCTTGGCTAAAAGCAAGGGATTATGGGTACAAGGCAAATGACTTGGTGCCCTTTGATCGGATTACGCAGTTCGCCCGACATCCCAGCGTTGCCGTGGTGCAGGTGTGTCCTCCGCCACTCCTGGGTGTAGTGGAGTGTGTGTCCTCACCTCCTCTGATGAATACAGATAACGGCAATAACAACTCCCCTCTCTCTTCCTGTTTACAAACTAATACAAATAAAAGAAGAGGCAGGGGCACGCCTTACGTCCGCTGATTAATGTTGTAAATCCTGCAAGTCTACCGAGGATGCCAACATTGTTACCCCCCCCCCCCGCCCCTGACGCCTCCAGCCCTCAAACTTCAGAAAACTCCAGTGCATCAGAAATTCATTAGGGGATTTGTATTCCTAATGACACCTGGGCCACGCCAGCAGAGTAATGTAAATAATCCCCTCACGGAGAACCCCCCCCTCATCAAGGACAGGCTAATCCCTTGTTTAAGGCTGTTACAGCGACCCTCCCACCCCCCACCCCACACCCACACCCCAGGACCAATAATACCTCTTCATAAGGCACGACGCCTTGCATACATCACAGGGCTAAGGTGGGGTGGGCGCTGCTCTCGCTGTGATCCAGGAAGTAAAGATCACCTCTGGCTGTGTTGACTTTAATTTCGTATTTTTTTTTGCATTCTCATTCACTTCCTTCTCCGCCAAACCTCCCAGCACATCACATCACAACGCCTGCTTTCTAATAACAAACCCCTCCACGCCAAAACCCTTCCCAGTGCATTGCTGGGGAAGGGGTCGACTAAATGACTAAAGAAATAGGAAAATAATAAATAAGATGAAAAAGGAGAATAATTATTCTAGGACCCAGGGTGACCGCACATGAGACGCAATGCTCTCGCCCGCCCGTGATGCTGTTGTCAGGGGCTAGATTGTAGCTGGTAATTACCAGCCATATGATTTTCCCATTACTGCTGTAAGAGGATGCCTTCTGTGCAATACCACTAGCCTCTCAGCAAAGCACAAATAAAGAGACACTGGGCTGATGGGATGCCAGGAGAAGCCACAGTAGCCCTTGTGAAAATATTGAACATATTATGTACCAACCAAAGAAACGTCTGAGGTACTGTCGTGCTATTTTTAAGTCTATAAGGGGATGGACCCCAATTGTTAACATATTTTGTTGAATGATCAATCGAGTATCAAGTGATCTATGAACATATTGTATGCATGATATAAATGACTTCATACGGGGATACACATCGATATATGTACTGTGTCTGCTTGTAGATACAATACACGTAATTATTTAGACCATGCTAAACCCTTCGTTGAATACTTTCCCGGTGATATTACAACATGGCACGGTTGAATGGAAGTGTGAGGCTTGCTCTCAGAGGAGGAACATTACGGTTGGGGCTGTCCTGAACAACATTACCAAGGAAATGGGCTCCCAGCAAGATAATGTGTAGCGAATCCTCCCAGCCTTTGTTTGTATTTCCCTGGGTATGTGTGTTCTCGTTTCTTTGGAAAGGTGTGTGTGTGTGTGTGTGTGTGTGTGTGCTCATGCATGTGTGTGTGCGTGTGGCATTTGTGTGTGTGTGTGTGTGTGTGTGTATGTGTGTGTGTGTGTGTGTGGCATTTGTGAGGGTGCGCAAATTTCGCCTCACCTTAACATGCGTTCACATGTGTATGGGTGTATGGACTGCAATTGATTTATTACAAGGACATCAAAGAAAACGTTGCGAAAATCATGTTAGAGAGACACTATTAAGAATTTATACTATTTTTTATTCTTTCACAAGAACCCTTACAGCATAGATACCAGAAGGAGCCAACACTTGAGCAGAACTAGCCATCTCTGTTGAACAGCCTAGACAACACACGGCACAGGGCCAGATTCTCACAAATCCTTCTCTCCCCATGCCTGTTGTCTCAGCGAGACTGCTAACGATCAAGCACAGTCACCACTCCCGTCGCCTTCCTCCAAATGGAACTCCCATAAACCACCTTTAAACTGATCCTCTGACATTACTGTTGATGCAGTCAAGGTGTCTTACATCTTCCAACTTGTTATCACTTGTCATATTCCTCCAGGCATAAACTATGGGAGCAATGTTTGGAGTGAACGTACCTCAAAAGAACAAGAATTGTTGTTTGTATCTAACATGCAATAATGTTATTTTCCGTAGTATTAGAAGTAATTCGGTTTAAGGCCCCAATCGTAATATTCGTGATATTGTACAGGTCACATTTTCTGATTAGACTGAGAGGGACGAGAGGATAAAAGATAAGAATCTTTGATTTAGTTATTTGTATTACTTTCAATGACTTAACTATAAAGATATAAGCTCCCTATTGCATCAATTCCTTTTAATTACTGGCCCCTTTGGCCAGTGAGTGAACTGCAGCCTGCTAGAGCTCTTGCATGCAGAGCAATGAAGTGCAAGCTCGGTGGGTTGATACAATAACAGTCATAAAGTAATGTCACTATAATTACATCATGTATAAATATATTTTATACAGATTCAAAGTTATGACAACTGTCATTTTTGCCATTATCCAAGCCTAGACGTCACCTCCTTCCTCTTTCCCAGAAAAACAATTCAAATATAATATAAACCAGCCCACAGGCTCTTCTATGCAACAGAGTGGAGGAAAGCGGTGAATGCATGTAGAAATCTACTCTTCAAAAATTACAGGTAGCACACTTGTTTGATTCCATTTTGTCAATGTCATTATCAGGGATGGAAAATGTTATGCAACTTTCCATTTTCCCGCTTTATATTAAAGGATAAGACTTGGATGCTCAGTTGCCAATGTATGGGAGGTCGTTATCGATAGCCAATACCACAACTTGGCTCTTTCTAATGTTGTTTGCAGTGAGATGGATGAAACAATTGATGATCAATACTATGCACATCTCGCTGGCACCTAACCTGGCACAGAGAGCTTAGTCAGTGGAGCCAGACAGCATGGCGCAGTGATTATTTACAGGACAGAGTCTTGTCTAATTGCTTAGAGTGGGCCTTTATTGTTCTTGTGGGGTCTCAAAGGCATCGAACGCAATCCCATGCAATTGCAGGCTGTTATTGTTATTATGATCTTTCTGTTGTTTGACCAGAGAACCAAGACAGTGTGGGCTTTTCTGGAGCTCATATTATAGAATGTTGTATAATGAATATTATGACTAGACAAACTGTAAAATGACACATTATAAATGATAGTACATATACATTTGGATAAATATATACATTTGTGTAAAACCTTTTTGTGTGTTACAATACAATATTCATGATAATTTTACAAGTAGCAATCATCTTTTGTATTGATTTAAACATTGTAATGTCTTCCATGATATTCAACATATTAATCTATGCTATATACTGTAGTCACTGCTACAAAAATAGTAATAACCCTAGTAATTCCGGACAAACAGGTGCTGAATCCTGTCACCTGCAACCGGTTTGTGACTGTTTTACTCTGCTCCGACCTCTCCGGGGGCACATTGACGTCAAAGTGACTCAGACACAGAGAGGAAGGCGAGGGCTGAGTCTGGGTCAGCTTCTCTGACACGCGTAGTATAACGCCACGGTGGATGTGGTGCAGTTCATACACACCGTCTCTCATCGTAACCATCGCACTCAACGACGTGTGGGTCGTAACCAGGACGTATTATTCTACATGTGGTGGGAGGGGAAGGTTCACACTGAAATTAAACTAATAATTTGAAACGACTTTATTTTGCGACATTAGGCCTCAGGGGCGATCACATGCCGGTTCTCTTCATCTGCAACCTGATCATCAAGCGGGTCTGGAAACACAGTCAGGGACGGTGTTCCCGGCAACAATAAACAGCCGCACGCTTCCCACTGAAAGGCTATGAATAAAATCCGACTGCAGGTGTTGTTGGCTTTACTCTGCGGCACACAGATAGCTCTCTCATGTCTGAGGCGACATGTGTTCCTTCTGAACAAGGTCAGCGGACAGCATGGGAGACGGATGCTGACGTCAGCCGCACGCTGTAAGCTCGCATGTCTTAAGGAGGATTTCTTTGGTTCACAGTCAAACAGCGGAGGCCTATAGCGATTCAGATGTTTGGAAGTTTCACTTTGTCTGCGTGCTCAAAAGAACAGCTTTACCCTTGGTTTTCTGTTTTGTACATTTCAATAAAAATACAAATTGGGTTTCACGTGGTGAGTTTCATGAATTACATTTAGTCTGTCATCCAAGGCAACTGTCAAGTTAGACGGACCGAGCGCTAAGTGTAGCCATAGGGGGATCGGAAAAAATAGTTTTTTCTTTGAAATCTAGAGAACTAGCATGTTCAGTGTCAAGGTGAGATCTATTACACGGAAAAATAATGTCTTTATTTTCCAAACCCCCCTGACTAAACACAATGTTAACAAAAGGTAATTTGTACCAAACGCAATTGTTCCATTAAATATGACCTGATGAACTGCTGCAAAACAAATCCCTTTAAACAAACTCTTTAATGTGATTTGTGTCTATGCTGAGGTGAGGCCAAAGCAAAATTCCGGGCCAGGCTGGACGATAGTCATATTATATTCTAATGTATTAACTATCTATTCTATTATATTCTACCGGCTTTCTCAGCTTTTTGGGATTGTATAGTATCTTATAAATGGTCTGCTTAAGTATTAACATTCCCCCACATGTCCTGTAAATAACCGTTGCAGTGTCTAGTGTTCCTTTGTAAATTGACCTTCCAAACCTCTTACCTGTAGGGCGGGATGCAGATGTGGGAGAAAAACCAACGCACTGCAGCTCAGAAGTTCCAAAGTGCTATCTTTGTATTTGCTCGTGCTCGGTATCACCGGAACGGTTCCCTGCAACTCCCCCCTCCAACAAAACAGAGTCTCGAAAAGGATCTCCGAAACGGCCTGGGGGATGTGGAGGTGTGCCGAGATGCTGATTATATTTACACTTCCAAGCATGATCGTGTTGTGTTATACATGCGTGGGTTATCAATCATCCTTCCCCTCATGTGATGTGACAGCCATGTTCCCGGCGTGTCTCCGCCTCCCTCGGGACTCCGCCGTACGCTGCAATCAAGTGGGAGTTACCGCCACAACAGTGTGCCCCGTCCAACGGCCCCGCACTGTAATTGCGTGGTGAACATGAGGGATGGATCTCCCAGGGAGTCAGCCAATCAGTGTAACACCAGCCCGCCCATCCAGCCACCCAGCCTTCAGTGCCCACAGGTACCACAAACACACACAGCCCAGTGTACCACATCAGGGGGACCAGACGGACACACAGCCACGCACACGTCGACACACACACACACGTAAACACACACAACCACGCACACATAAACACACACACGTATATGTGCACCGTCTCTGGGCTCCGGTGTGGCCACAGTGGAGGAGTAGGGCGGCGATGATGCTGACCCATAATCCATCTTGTGGTCCTTGAACATCTGGCGGGGGCGGGAGGCAGGCAGACGGAGGGTGGGGGGGTCGTATGTGAGTGAGGGTCTATCTGCATTCACCCTCGCAGCTCAGCGCCGAGCGCGCTTCTCCCGAGCCTCTGAGCAATTAACTCATTAGATCACCGTCGACATGCGTGTATTATTCATAAGGTGTGTGTGTGTGTGTGTGTGTGTGTGTGTGTGTGTGTGTGTGTGTGTGTGTGTGTGTAGGGGGCTTCGGGGCGGGGGGGGGGTGGGTCAGGTCACTGGAGGTCTCTGAAGGGGGAGGGGCTGATGAGGGGACAGGTGGATCTGCACTCCACGAGACAGCCGCCGTGTGTGTGTGTGTGTGTGTGTGTGTGTGTGTGTGTGTGTGTGTGCGTTCACCTTGACTGTGTGAAAGCTCAGCTGTGTTCCCATTGGCTGGTCTATTAAAGTCATTTGGTTTTTGTTTATGCCAAACAGGAAATTTGGTCAATTAAAACTTACTGGTAAAACTTCCCAATTAGGGTAGTATTATCAAAGCATGAACTAAGAATTAACTAATGGTTAATTAACCATCAACTAATAGACTAATAGACTACACCCTCACCTTAGTTAACATAAACACAGTCGTAGACATCTAGACAATTAGTAAACGATTACAAGACCATTAATTAACTGTTGATTTACTCTTAGTTTATTTTTAGTTAATGAATCAATGAATGAATCACTGCATAAATAAGTAATGAAGTAATTGTAATTAATGGTTAAATATTGAACCCTCATTGTACCCTTAGGTATTACCAACGTACATTCTCCACAGCTGCACACCTTACTATACTCTACTACCCCCCCACAAACCCCCCTCAGTCTCTGTTTGATGGCACCGGAGGGAAAAGCAACAAACTGCACCACTTTATTTTATGTCCTGAGCTGGCACTGTAGTCAATCGTAACACATTGATTATCAATCGACCGATCCAGAAAGCGTGTCTCATCATAGCCCCGAGCCCACTGGCTGGGAGGCCGGTCGCCCATCCTGACCTCTTCACCTTCATACAACGGTGTGATAATGATAATAATGCAGACCTGGGAATTCAACCACTGCGTCCTTTGGTAGGAAGTAGAACCCTGCTCTGGAGAAAACATAAAACCTAACGGAGGAGGTTAGGGGGGCGAGGGAGGGAGAGGGGGGGGGGGGGGGCAATTAAGAGGATTAGATGTCGTTTTCATACGTCTCTGCGTGTCTTCTGGGTGTGCTTCATGGGAATGCGGTAACAATAATAACCTCAAAGGTCTCCCTGCAAAGCAGCATGTACTATAAAGAGCCCGTGCATGTATTGTATTTATGTGTGTGTGTGTGTGTGTGTGTGTGTGTGTGTGGGGGGGAGGTAGTGTGGGTGTACATTCTAGTTAATAGTCGCGACGGGGGCCTGGAAGAGCACGTGTAATTTCTAGTGAATTGATTGCAATTTGCCGAGACGTAATTACATGCTCAAACTGTAAATGTACACATAGCTCAAGTCTTGAGCCGTGTGTGTGTGTGTGTGCGTTTGTGTGTGTATGTATATATACATATCAGTATTTATGTATGCACACCGTGTGCGTCAGGTTTCTGGAGGATTAGCCAACAAGAGGCGTACGTGTTGGTCTCCCCCCAACCGTCTCATGGCGTCCCACAGAGCTCGCCTGGCTGGGGCTCCTCCCCTCAGCAGGCTGGGGCTCCTCCTCCCAGGCTGGGGCTCCTCCCCTCAGCAGGCTGGGGCTCCTCCCCCCAGGCTGGGGCTCCTCCCCTCAGCAGGCATTGAGTGATGGGTGGGAGCAGGGGCTTCAGTGGAGCTCTCTCTCTCTCTCTCTCTCTCTCTCTCTCTCTCTCTCTCTCTCTGTCTCTCTGTCTCTCTGTCTCTCTGTCTCTCTCTCTCTGTCTCTCACTCTCTCTCTGTGTCTGTGTGTCTGTGTCCCTCTGTCTCTCACTCTCTCTCTCTCTCTCTCTCTCTCTCTCTCTCTCCCATGTCCCTCGTCCTTTTCCGAAACCACGGCCCTGACATCTAGCCGTCATCGGGGAAGGAGGACAGGAAGGATCATGTTAAGCTTGAGGTGGAGGTGATGGTGCTGATGGTGGGGGGGGGGTGGTGCTTCAGGGGCAAACATCCAAGCTTTCCCACAAACAAAGCTCCTTGTACCAAAAGCAGCAAAGCAATAACCCCTTCTACTGCAGCCTGCTGACGTCTCATTCTTCCGCCGCTGAATCCCAGCCTGATTTATGCCGGCTGGCTTCACTCAGTGCCGGCTTTCCTTCTCCCCTCTTTTTTTATGAGCTTCTAATAGGTATGTCATTTGAAAGTGACAAATCTGACAGCTATTTTACCAAGGCTGTATGGCGCGGCGGCTTTAATATACCTATCACCCTGTTTCTTCTGCGAGAGAGGGCGAGAGAGGAAGGGAGAGAGGGAGAGGGAGAGGAAAGAGGGTTGTTTTTTGTTTCTCTTTAGCTGCAGATAAACCTTCAACTTCATGTGTGGTGCTGGAGGGACGCCGCCTTTGTGAGTGAGCAGGGAGGGGGGTTTAGTGCCGATAGGGTTGGCTGGGGAGAGAAGAGGTTTGATGCCGCTGTCGTACATTTGCCAACAATTGTTCTTTAATCCTCCTGAGCGAGTCCCGAGTCACCGCGTTGGGGCGTGCGCTCCTGGTACCAGTCGATGCCGGTGACATTTCGTTTTAAGAGATCTGCTGATAAAATCATGAAATAGTTTAAAGGGCGAAGTTCCAGGTCTAGTGTTTTTCTGCCTGCCGATATGCCAAATGAGACAAGTTCTTCTTGTCTAGCTCGAGAGGTTATGCGTTTTTTGGTGTTTTCTATCGGAGTACGATAGTAAGACAGGTGGCTTCAGTGCCACGCTTGCCTTACACCGAACAAAAGATCACACTCGTCAAATCGTGTTTTGTGCATTACTTTGTGTTTTTCGACAACCATCGGAAATATCCTACGTTCTCAGACGGTGAGGGTCTTCTTCCTGTTTACTGAACAGACAATACATCAGTGGGAGAGAAATACGGTTTTGGTGTTTTCTTACAAATACTTTTTGGTAATTCAATAAACACTGTATGACGGTTGGTGTGCGATGGCTGCCCTTCAACTGCTGCTCATTTCCCCACCGCTCATCCAACATTGAACAGCGTGTGTGTTGCATATTGCATCAGCCTCTTTCTGACTCCAACTTGACTACGGAAAGAACCAGCTTTTCTAATGGGAGCCAAAATGGCTGCCAGCAACAGAGGGATGGTGTTCTTGGGGTGGGCTCAGCAGGTAGAGCGGGTTGTCTGGCAACCAAAAGGTTGCTGGTTCAATCCCCGACTCCTTCTCGCCAGGTGTCGAGGTGTCCCAGACGGACCCGGACCTGGCGGTTTCCCTGACGCTGACGTCGGTGTGCTACATGAGCGAAAGTGAAGCAATATGTGTAAAATGCTTTGAGGGGCCGCATGTCTGGGAAGTGCAATATAAATAGAGTCTGTTCACCATTTGCTAGATTTTGACAATGCGGAAAACAGAAAAGCCAATAGCAGGTCTTATGCTTGCACTAGCATATGTTTAACTTTGAGAGAGAGTCCTCTTCTGCCTGCACTAGCATGTGATTCACCTGAGGAGGGAGATCTCTTAGCATGTGATAAACCTAGAGAGGGAGTCATCTCATGCATGCACTAGCATGTGATTAACCTGGATTGGGAGTCATCTCACGCATAGACTAGCATGTGATTAACCTGGAGTGGGAGCCCTCTTATGCAAACCAATTTATATGTGCAGGTTATTTGAGTGGTGGTTGAAGCGATGCATATATTTTTAAATTCAAGTCGCATCAAGTCAATGTTCTCCGCACGGCCCTCCAGACAACATGAGTTGTCTGCAGCCTTGGCTGCACTGAGACGTCCCTCTGGAAGGATCGGGGGGAGGACTTACTGGCTGGCGGGGATCATTCACTCAAGCGTCCATCCTAAATGGGTCAAGAGGTTTCTGGGGGTCCGCAGCCTCTAAACACAACAGACAGCAGGGTCTCCAGGCTGGGTCTGTTTCAACGGCATTTTTGCAGAGAAGAGGAAGAATAATGTCGACTTGTAGAAAGCGCTTTGCTGAGATGGTGATCGCCGTGTTACTATTATGCTACTATAACTATTATTATACAAAATATGAAGGTAGGGATTAATATAGTGACATCATCTTTCTGAAAAAGCACAGCTTGTTTTGTTTTTTAAGTAAAGTTGGTCCTGAAGCATTTGGTTTTTATTAGTATTTTGATTGTATTTTTTGATTGTTCAAAGCCGCACATATAATACTTGGATGAAAAGCATCTGCTGTATGACAATTCAAAAGATGGTATGTTATGTACCGGTGAATGAAATTCCCCCATGAACAAACGTACAAACAGCGCTCATACATCCTCATGCTTGGTACCGTATGTCACATGTTGGCACAGTGGAGTGAGCTGAGACTCCTGTGTGTTTACTCGGACAACAGCATCGCAAGCACTTTAATAATAGAACTGTAGGTACGCTGTGTGAAGCTGCGTGTTCATGTATGTTCACTTTACACACGCACACACACACACACACACACACACACACACACACACACACACACACACACACACACACACACACACACACACACACACACACACACACACACACACACACACACACGTACACACACACACAGACAGACACACAGACACACACAGACAGATGCAGAGAGACAGACAGGCACGCACGAGCAGGCGGCCAGACAGGAAGACGGACACCAACACACACGCATGCACTCAGGCGGGCAGACGGGCAGGCACACGGACAACGTGCAACATATGTGTGGGTTCCCCGCGTGTCTTTTAATCCGGTGATGTGTAAAGATGCACCAGTGAGCCAGGGACTCTGCAGTGACCCTGCTGCTGTCTGCTGTCTGATCTGCGCAGTCTGCAGAGGTTTCCTGGCCGCAGAACCGGGACATGCTGGACGAAGTCACAGCAACACCCAAGTTCCCGGAGGCTGGGGGTAGAAAGTGGCCCGGTGACGGCCCGCCCCGGGGGCTTCACGGGTGGGGTTGTGACAGGGGTGGGGGGTGGCGCTGGGGGATCGACAGTGACGGAGGGACACGGGTGCGCTTGATTAAAAGTGACTGCTTCATCTGGCAGGTGGAGCCATTACTTTCCCACTCTGAGTCTCCAGGGGTGGAAGAGCACCAAGTGACAAGGCTCCGTCAGCCCTCCATTTCCACCTCTCTGCACCCCCCAGCCCTCGCCCCCCGTCCCTCCACCCGCACCAGGTAGAGCGGCTAGAAAATAGGCTATCGGGACGGCCCTAGGGGGAAACGGAGAGCTGTGCAGGCATGCCATGTTTGTGTGTGTTAGTTTTGTGTGTGTGTGTAGCTGTGCAAATGTCTGTTTGTATGCTTCTGTGTGTGTGTGTGTGTGTGTGTGTGTGTGTGTGTGTGTGTGCACATGTGGTTACGTGTGTCTCTGTGTTTGTGTGCACACGTGCATTCAACTGTGTGTGTGTGTGTGTGCACATTGGGTTTGTGTGTGTGTGTGTGTGTGTGCACATGGGCTTACGTGTGTCTGTGTGTCTCTCTGTGTGTGTGCACACGTGCAATAAACTGTGAGTGTGTGTGTGTGTGTGTGTGTGTGTGTGTGTGTGTGCGTTTGGGCACTGCATATTCCCTGTATTTGTATTTGTCACAAGGATTGTAACGGCAGGAAAAGATAAGCCTTCCCAGAGCATTAAGAGAAGACCCCGAGAACCCAACATGAATCATAGAAAAGGTTAAAATATGCGAAAAATAGTCGCAAAAATATTACAAAACGATGCATCTGAAAAGGGAAAGAGTAAAAACACTTCTAAATGTCAATGCCATTGCTCTATTCATTAGCTGGCCTCCCTACTGGCTTTTACGTGAGATGGAATCACTGCCGCCCAACGCGAGTACCTGGCATCAAACTGAGATTAATATTAAAAGGATTCACTGCGGCACTCGGCGTAGTTAATCTCCCTGGCGCAGTCCGCGAAAACAACATCAACAACCACAATGCTCATTCGCACACAACAGCTTGGGACTCCCGTCCACACCAACGCAGCGTTAGATAAAGCGATAATAAGTGAGGTGGCTGATGGGAAATGAGTGCAGACGGGGCCTGGGTGCGGTGCCTAACTGCTGTAAAACGGCAGTTGGTCGGGGGTGAACAGGGCATGTAGTTAATAGCGAATGGTTGTTTAGCGTATCAACAAGCATTAGTGATTGTCTGCTGTTTGTGTTTGGGCCGCACAGTAGTGAAATGTCTTTTTAATATATGTGATGATGTCTTTGTTTTTTCTACGGCACACCCCTTGGCCCTGGCAAAATTATTATCGGTAGTTTCAAACTTGGAGAGGATTAATGATTGTATTAGGCTAGTTTTAGTCTTGAATTGTTTTCAAGAAATATGCCTCAGCGCCTAATGCCTCTTAGATTTCTGAACTAGATTTCTGACCTAGAGCCTTTCTGTGACGTGATATTACACCATGTAATGGCAGTTATTTCACATGAACCCCCCCCCCCCCCCCCCCCCCCCAGGACCCACGGCAACGCTGAAACACCTTCATTGTTTGATTAAAAAAACATCAGATAAAGAAAATCACTCTGCTCACAAGCTCTTGAATAATTTGAATAACAATAAAGACAACAAGCATTTCCTCGTGATTGCCTCCCCTAAAGGACTGCGTTGAAGATAAACAAGTCTGTATCGCTTCCCCTGTGAGCCGCCTGCAAGAACTGTCACTCAGCGTGCTGCAGCTCAGACATAGGGAGGCTGTGTGATCCGTTTTCTGGGGACAGTCTCTTTTTCCGGGGACAGTCTGTTTTCTGGGGACAGTCTCTGTTTTCTGGGGACAGTGTTTTTTCTGGGGTCAGTCTCTTTTTCCGGGGACAGTCTGTTTTCTGGGGACAGTCTGTTTTCTGGGGTCAGTCTCTGTTTTCTGGGGACAGTCTCTTTTCTGGGGACAGACTGTTTTTCCGGGGACAGTCTGTTTTCTGGGGACAGTCTATGTTTTCTGAGGGCAGTTTGTTTTCTGGGGACAGTGTTTTTTCTGGGGACAGTCTCTGTTTTCTGGGGACAGTGTTTTTTCGGGGGTCAGTCTCTGTTTTCTGGGAACAGGGTATTTTTCTGGGGACAGTCTGGTCTTTCTGGTGGCCTCTCCCGTTTTGGAGCTGTCTCCGCAAATGTCCTAATTATTTTTTTTAAAGATAATTCAAAAGTATATTTATAGGATATTAATAATAGGTTAAATGGCAAAGGTCCTAGCCTGCTCATAAATCATTCTGAGACGGTTGTTAATTAATCCTGTGTCTATCTGTAGGGCTGTGAGTCGTCCTCACTCTACCGTGGTCTATCTATCGACTGTGTAGGCTAAAAGGAGCCATGACATATATACATTATCATAGACAATGGGCCATCAACACAGCACAGAACCATTCCTTATCCAAACAGCCTTCTTGTTTTTGGCTGGTTTACCAAAGCTTAAAACATCCCAGTAAGCCATTGGGCATACACTGCCCAATATGTTTTAACAGTAGCCCTCCTACATTTACCATCATAACAATAGGCAAAAGTAAATATGTCTTTTTTCATTTCAGAAATAAAAACATCAGCTTGATATATAGACGCCATACTATTAATATCCCCCTTTTTCATCCCAGAACCCGGGTCTCCGCAGTGTGGTTGTGTGATAAACTCCTCCAGCATTCTTGCTCACCCCTGGGCTCAGCCCAACCTGCAGACTCAGCTGTGGCTGCGGTGGCAGTGGCTCTTCAAATTGATTCAAAGAGAGGAATCCCATTTAACCCTAACCCCTGAACGCCTGCCTTCCAGCCGGCCACAAACAGCCAGCCCCCGTCCTGGCCCATCCCTTACAGGCCCAACACCTCCAGTCAAACAGACACAAACGAGGCGCGGCTGTGCGTGGTGCCTCCGTCTCCAGGAGAGAGTCGATGTCGCCGGGCAGAACCGTTTCCCCCCCCCCCCCCCCCCGTCTCTCTGTGTCGGAGGCGACACGCCGTTCTGTGTCCCGCCGTCGCGCGTCAGGCTTGTAATTACTGGACGGAAACGCCGGCAGACGTCTGACACAAAGGATGTGGCGTGTCTGATTTACATTTCTATGGCACCGGACGAGAGTGAATTAATCATCATATCTTTGGAGTGAATACAGTGTGTCATACCTGTAGGTGTGTTATCTCTCACCCTGCGCTCCTCCCCTCCTCCCCCCCTCCCCTTGCTCAATCATGCAGGCATCAATTAACATCAGACTGATGAATATACCTCTCACGCCGACGTTGTGAAAATGCACGTGACGTGTTGAATGAACTGGCTGACAGTTTCTGACGGGAATAACCGCGCCATCCTGAGCCAGGCATCAGCTCACTGCTGGCTGACGATAGGGGACATGTTATTACATGCACGCACAAACACACACACAAACACACAGACACACACACACACACACATGCACACGTACGCAAACACACACTAGACACACTCCAACTAGACTCTACACACAGACACACAAATATACATACACACACACACACACACACACACATACACTAGAGGTGCTCACACAAACTCACACACATGCACGCCTGACAGACTAGACGGACTAGATGCTCGCACTAATATAGACACAGACACGTGCACACACATACGCACACTAGACACACACACACACACTCGATAACAATAATGGCACTAGCAGTTTGTGTTTAGGAACATTGGGTCAATAATGAGATCTATTAAGCTCTGTGGTGTTGTGTGCGTTTCATTCTGCAACAGCTGGTATTGTGTGAACCTGAGCTGCGTGCCTACATTAGGATGGTTGATATGGCCTTGTCATTGAGAGACTTTCCAGGCAATCTAGTGCTCATGCCTGAGGTGACCACTGCAGACAACCCACACCGACGACCAAGCCTTTGTTGTTAGTAATGGGGGCGCTGGGTTTCAGTCCATGTTAAATAATCGATCCACATCATAACAAACACCAAATGTGGCTGATTATTCATTAGGCCGGTAGATTTCAGTTTCTACGTTGGGGTAACTAAAGATACAAAAACGTTCTGGGAGTGAGTTATAATAACATCGTAGCCTTGTTGTGCAAATGCACACACACACACACACACACACACACACACACACACACACACACACACACACACACACACACACACACACACACACACAGACACAGACACAGACACAGACACACACACACACACACACAGCCGGAATTCCTCTCTCATAATATATGTATTTACAATTTATATTAATATGTATAAGCATTAAGTATATAACATTTTTAGTAAGTTCTACTGATACTATATTTCCCATGTCATACAGAAGCTGACATAGGAAAGAAAGATAGAAAGAAAGCAAAGGATTGCAATTCAACTTTAAATCAAAGTATTGGTGCTTAGCATATTGTTTATTGTATTGACATTGTTTCAAATGAATTACCATTATTTTCTTTACCATACTAAGGCTTGTCGTCATGTAGCAATGTGGATAGAAGGCAGCTACAACTGCATCATTAAAACTCCACCGGTGCGATCGTAAAGCACTAGTACTCGCTCGTATTGAATTTCACAATAGTCCGGAGTCACTGTCAGGCACCGTGCATCCACCGCTCCCCTACACCACCAAAGCCGCGCTGCAAGTGCTTACCATTAGTGATGTTGAATACAGCGGTGTTGGAACGCGGCCCAAACCCAAAAGGCAGGAGCAGAGGGATACACTACACAACAGAAATGATAAAAGAAAGAGCAGGAACCGGGTTCCCACACATCGGGGTCTGTGTGGGTCTACTTGAGCTTGATAGAACAGCGGCTGCGCTCAATACTAATGGAGTTATGCGCTTGAACTAATTAGGGCCATGGCTGTAATTACCAAGCTATTTTCTGGGATAGTAAATTACGATGGTGTGATCCATGCTGGTGACAGCAGCAATAAGGTCACGCAAACTTGATTACAACATCCCTGTGTCGGATGCTCAAAGGTCATTTGTACAATCTAAATAATGCAATTAATTGCATGTTTGGGGAACGGCTGATCATTAAAGATTATTAAACATCGAAATAGCCCTGCAGCGTTGCTCAGAAAAAGTAAGGATTGCATTGTCGTATTCCTGCATACGTATTTATACAAAGGATTATTTACACTTTTGCAGTTGCCACGGTGATCCGCCGTCGCTCTGACGCTTCTCTCGTTGCGTACGTCCCCGGTGAAACGGCCGAGGAGTCACAACACCACCAACCCCCGGCTGCCACTCGAGTGTCTGTTGAGCAGAAAATGCAGATAAAGCTTCATTGTCGACCCAAAGCACGATCGAAACGGAGGGAAAAGTCTCAGAGCTGTCCGGTTGCTCTGGCCCACAGAATCCATCCTTAAGATTACATTTCCTCGTTCTTCCTTCTCCGCTGAAATGTCTGCTTTGCACCACAGCAAGGTCCAGGAAGTCAACAAAACCCTCCTTGGATGTGCAGTGCTTTCCTTACGCACCGAATGAAATCACACTTTTAAAAACATTTAAAACAACCGTACCGTTAAGAGTGCTAGACCGCGGACAATGCCTTCAACGGAAATCCGCCAGTGTGTTCCCTGTTAACTTAACATGTTTAATCAATATTTCCCAACACGACCAAGGGAGCTGCAACATCTCATCAAATATGTCCCATCATGCCTCAGGGGTGCGACCCCGACTCTCCACCGCACCCCTCCCTGCCTGCTCTACGTCTGTTGCCCAATAACACCTACCGCCCTGCCGGGGAAACGTGTGAAAACCCTTCAGCACAAACCCGATCATCTCACACATTTGAAACACCACTTCCTCCAATACTGGAACCAACCTCTGTCATGGAGTGACGGGGCAGAGGGTTGTGGTGGGGGTGGCGGTGACGGCGGTGGAGGTGGTGGTGGTGGTGGTGGGGGGGGGGAATGTATCTGCTGCAATGGGAGGTGAGGATGGAGGGTGTGTGACAGGAGAAGGGATCCTCTGCGACATGCTACTCTTCCATGCAGATGTTGTGGCCCCCCCGGGCTGGGGGAAACAGCAGCTGGAGCTGCTCAGACAGAAGCCATAAAGACTTAGTGTCAGGGTGTAGGCTCCCCAACGGAGGGGGGGGGGGGGGGAAGCGGGCACCCCAACGGAGGGGGCACAAGCAGCCCTGTGTCAAATTTATGGGCGTCTGAAGGGGTGTGCAACGGTTGTGGTTTTTTTCTTTACGACAGGAGCAACAACGGAATGAATCGTGGTAATTATTGGTGGCTCTCTCCGACAATGTTGGTGTGTGAACGTGTTGGTGCATTGGGTTGTTTTTATTTTTCGAGGTGACCGTATATTAGGGGCAGGACGGACTATAGGGTGTTGGGGTCGCTCCCACCACACCTGACCAGGTTTGGTACATCTTGGCACCTATTGCCAAGGTGCTGTGTCTGAATTCACTGCACAACGCTGTCGATAAAAGCGTAGCAGTAAATATATAATGTGATCCAGGTCGCACACAGACACAACATACAACGATTTCAAGTAATGATGACAACGGTTTACAATAAGCAGAGCTAAAGCTATCCCTTAAGCGTGTTAACCCTTGATTGTTTTAGCTAACAGCGGCCTTCCCCCCCGACCACGCTAGCCCCGGCGAGGACGCTGCGACTGGATCGGGGCAGACGCGCTTCGCTTTATGAATACCAACGACTCAGTGTTTGTGTTCCTCTGAGTGGGAATTAGTGCTTTTCATTACAGGGAGCTTACAGGCTGGCTCCACTGTTTGGCAGTTTGGCCGGGGTCACAATTAAACAGTGAGTTTGGCAAACGCCGGTTCAGAGGGGGCTGAGTGGCCCAGTTATGAGGAGGAGAGAGCAGAGAGCTTATCTTCCCGCGGAATCCATTCGTTCCTCCGACGAAAAAACAAACACGGTATCCTTCTGGGAGCTCGTCAGGGAGGAGAAGGCAGACATTTTATAAACTAGTAATTGCGCTTTGTGTTGGAATGAGGCACCGGTGGGGGGGGTGCGGCATTTGTTGGAGTATTTCTATGGCATGCCACATACAAACAGCTATATGTATGGATACATTAATACGTTATGATTTACACAATAGTATTCCGAGCGGACCAAGTGCTTCATCCAGAAGGAAACAACACAGCGCACCCCACCAACACCATCACCCTGCCAGCTGTGCTCTCGCTCCAATCCGCATTGTGTACACTGTGTGAAGGCAACTGAGCAAAGGGGCTTATTATTATTATTATTATAACCATGAAAACAGACTTTAGTAGATCCTCCTCTATACGTGCTCCTGATCAAACGGCCCCAAGAGGGAGTTCCTAATATGATCTGATGCCGTCACCATATGCCTGTGTTTAAAGCAACCCCTACTGAACCACTTTGGAACATAAGCTAGGAATAAGCCTAGATTGGCCAGCCTTGGGGAGTGGTCATTATTGCGTCTGACTGCCACCAAAGAATACATCAAACGGCCGCCTGTAACTGTGCATAACATGGCCGCTTGCTAGTGCTGGCTAAGAGCTTTGACTCTCGCCTGGATTTACGAGGGATTCTCTTGATTGTTAAAGGGCTGGTGTTTAAGCTTAAACTAATATAACCATTAAAGGCATTTTGTGGTCCTCGTGTGTTTTATCCTGTTATTAAGGGTGATGTTTGTGTTGTTGTTGCGACGGGGCTTTCGGTCTATAGTAACCTCATTGGGATTCAGCGTGTTTATCGAGATGAATCTGGCGAGCGGTGGAACAGCCCCGTTGTTTTCTGTCTGATCAGGGTCGCTCTAAAGTCAAAGTCGCCTTGATCCAAAACACTGAAACAAGGGTGTCAAATAATGTTCCCTTTTCCTCTGACTTAACAGACATGGCTGCACTAACAGGAGACTAAGCCGGCTCCTCCTTGCCGAATTATAGAAATCATTTCCCATTAACCAATTTAACAGAGAGCGAGAATTCAAGGACACCCTCCATGTTAACATTATCACTTCAAAGACAGGCTGTTGACACTCTGGAAACTGTTAATGATGCAATGAATGAATCATGAGCTCTGCTTTCGGTCAGAGGGCTGTCTGCCGCCCTGACTGTGTGTGTGTGTGTGTGTGTGTGTGTGTGTGTGTGTGTGTGTGTGTGTGCGCGTGTGTGTGCGCGTGTGTGTGTGTGTGTGTGTGTGTGCGTGTGTGTGTGCGTGTGTGTGTGTGGTCTTGCTAGGGCTTGCGGTGTCTGACACGACATCCGTAATGGACCTCATCTCACATGCAGGAGGAAACGGGTGGCGGACGTTTTTATCAAACAACGACGAGGTGATTTGAGCCGTCGGTCACCTTTCTCCCTTGAAGGTGCGCCACCGCCGCCGCTGCCGCGGTATCAAAATAATGAGATGATTTTGCAGAAGAAAGGGATAAACGGCCCGCTAATACGCCGTCTTTAAAGGCGGGAGATTGCGGGGGTCATTAGGCGTCCTCGTTAGCGCCCGCCGTGGCGAGGAGCGGGGGGGAGCGTCTCGGCGGAGACGGACAACGTGTCGACGCGGCGCCGGCTGTAAATCATAGAGAAAGCCAATCAGGTCATCCACGAAGGAACGTCCACGGCTCCATTAGAGGCCTCTGAGTCGCTGGAGCTGCTCTCCGTTAACTCTCCATCACGTCGTCCTCAGTGGGACCATTCCTGATTGTGGACGTCATCGGACTGCTGAAGGCCCATCTCTATGCTGATGCCTTCAGCCCATAATTTATAGCGGATGCGTTTCAGACGTGTGTATGGTCTTCCTCGTTAGTCAATAACCATTTTCGTCAGGCCTGTTTATGCGTTTCAATCTAATCCAGCCTGTGCGGAAGTGTGCGGTCAATTCAACGTCAAAGTAACTAGTGTTCAGGTTTTTCATTTCCCCTTAATTCCCTGTGTACGTTTGAATGCAACAACATTTATTAAAACGGACCAGGCACACACGCAAACATCAGTTGTGTGTCTGTGTGTGCGTGCATGCTTACATGGGCCCGTATGGGAAGAGTTATCCCTTGGGCTTTGACGTGAAATAATGTATTCTGTAGCCAATATATGAACGTGACGAACCCTGTGTAAAATGACTGGGGTTCTCTTTGAATGCTCCAGAGAAATTACCAACACACAAATTCAGGATGAATGGCCTCTATTATTTAACATGCCTTGAAATGAGAAGCAATAATTTGATATACACGCCAAGCATTGACCTCTAGTTTCTGACTCAGTGGCGATAAGTAACGTGGAAGGAAAGGTGCTTTAGCATAGCCTGCTGCACATCAGGGACATAGACAAATGTTTTGGATCCGACCAATTTACAATTAGGAAACGGTGTAATACCGTGTTCAGCTACGGGGATATTCATCTTAATCCCCCGCTTTCCCTGGTTTAGCGCTGGCTAGACGAACGACTCCACCAACGGCGAGTCATTACATACATGTACACTCGAATCACCCCTTCCTCGAACACACTGACTAATTAACACAGGAATCACCACATAATTAGCAGTCTTTAAAATAGAGCGTTAACGACAAGCCATTAGTCTGGTTAGCCTAGACGGGGACCGGCCCGGGCTCCAGGCTTCTGTGAGTCGCCTCTCTGGCAGCAGAGAGGACCGGTTCAGCGGGGTAAGGTGCATGACGGTGTGACTTTTGTAGGGGGCAGATTGATGCCCTCGCACTCCCATGCCAGCCAGCCCTCTGCCACCTCCCCTTGGTGAGGTGCTATTGGTTCTCCGCCTGGTTCTATTTATGGACAGCAGCTGCCACACTGTGCAACTCGAACATGGATGTGTCACTGTAATCGTACAACATTCATATTGCGTTGTATGTGTGTATATTTTCAAAACGTCAAAACGTCAGCTGCTGAAATGAATTCAATGCTGGATATTTCGGCAATAAGCCGCCGGTATTGGTACCGTATATCTGGTCCGAAATATGATGAAACGTACATTGAATCCGCCGCAGACTCAACATCAAAATAATTATTTTTTGAGTGTCCAAGTGTTGAAGATAAAAGCTTGTCTCCCCTTCCAAGTCAATACAAATATTAAAATGAAAGATGAAAAGAGGAAAACTCTCAAGTTGATTTTTCTTATAAACAAACACTTTACGTGTAATACGTCGAAAATTCGTATGCAACCGATGTGTTCTGCTTTTGGTTTTCTGGAGTCCAACACCAACTTTCTCGCACACACACACACACACACACACACACACACACACACACACACACACACACACACACAGACACAGAAAGACACAGAAAGACACAGAAAGACACAGAAAGACACACACAAATACAAACACAGACACAGACACAGAAAGACACACACACACACACACACACACACACACACACACACACACACACACACACACACACACACACGTGATTCCCCAACATTTAACCACTCGTGAACAGTGAATCCAGCAAACAAAGCCAGTATGATGGAGCGTAGCGATAGCTGGGTAGTTAGCTCTTTGCTAGCAGCGAGGGATCCAAAATATCGATTTGCTATCGTGGTCTCTTTGTGGGATTGCTTGTAGATGCACTCATACATAACATACATCCCGTAATTTTTTTTGGGATGTATAGGAAATAAAAAAAACATGTATTTATTGTTATTTTGATAGAGGAGAGGGATTTTTTAGAAGAGAGCGACACTTTTGTTTCTTCACTTTTTTCGCAGTAACTTCAGACACTTATTATTGTTACCCAGAGGAGGCGTCTGTCAAAGCCCCAGACAGAAGGAGGCATCCGAGCTGAATTGACTGAGATAGGAAACAAAAATGTGTGCTTTTCTATCCCACAGCTTACAAAATGCACTGTGATTGGCTCAAAGCCATCGGGAACAGAGAGGCTCTGTTTGAACCTGACCTAGCCGGTAGCATTGAAACAGAACTCTGTAGGTGATCAATTTGGTCTTATCAGTTTAAACTTTAAATGGAAGTCTTCCCACTTGACTTAAAACATTCACACTCCAGGCAGCTGGCGGTTGAAAAGTTGATGAATTTATAATTCCATGGCTTAGCTTCAGATTTTACTGAAATCTAGCGACAAGGACGCGACAGCGTATGATATTGCAAAATATGAAAAAAACACGAGGGTACACAAGACTCGCTCGCACACGAGAGTCGTACGAAAAACCTGGACGTCGGATTAGCAACCTTCAAAAAGTGGGTCAGCAGTCAAACCCAAACGGAAAAAAAAAAAACCACCCCCCTCGCGACGCCATTGGTCCAGAGTTTCCGGCGCGTCTTGCCACTCGCTGCTCACAGCCCAAAGTCTAAGGTCGCCCTCCCCTTCCTCCCGCCCTCCCCGGCCCACACGCACTCTCTCTCAACCCCCCCGCCCCCCCTCGCTCGTCGGCGGGCCAGCCCAGTCCCTGCGGACCGCTGTGATCCACGGCCAAGTGGCGGCCGCGGCGGTCCGGTCCGTCGCCGCACCTCTTGTTCCCGGGCCAGCTGGCGGCGGTCCCTGCCGCTCTCCGGCCAGCGTCCCGCCTGCGCCCGTATGTTCGGGGCTTTTTTTAGGCCTGTGTGATGGAAGCCAAACAGCCAGTCGGTCCCCAGACCACCCTCAGATACAGCACCAGAGATGGGGATTAAACAGATTTATCTTTTTTTTTTTTTTGTTTTCCCTGTTTTTTGTGCGTGTGTGTGTGTGTGTGTGTGTATGTGTGTGTGTGTGTGTGTGTGTGTGTGTGTGTGTGTGTGTGTGTTGGGGGAAGAGGGAGGGAGGGAGTTTGCGTCGAAAGGGGGACGGATGAATGTAATCACCTTTAATCTCGAATTCAGCGGCCTCTTGATAACGAAACCAACATGCTTTTATTTATTACATTTTCTGGGACATTTCACTCCGGACACAAACCCGGACATCGGGGCGGGATTTGGTGTGTAGGAGAGAGTCTTATGGAGGAGCTGGGTCTTCATCAAGTGTCACCAGAAACGACCTGCAATACAATTTTGGATATCTTCCTGGATAACAACCACTAGACCCAACATGAACTACCATTCAATTAACTGTCAATGTGGTGAAATACAGGATGTGCTAGTCATTGACACTGCAGGTCAACCTCCTGTTGTGATTCTCTCCTTCCACAGTGTTTCCACCCCCGTCGCCATCTGTTAGGGCTCCCTCATAGAAACAGTTCCATAGCATTACGTCCTGTGAAACCGGGGTTAACTCGGAGGTGAGACGTACATATCACGTTTCTACCAGCATCAAATTAACAGCCTTCAAACAGACACACACACACGCACACACGCACGCACCCACGCACGCTCACACGCACACACACACACACACACACCATAATCAGCTTCCTCGTAAGGACTCTACAAAACAGGCGGGGATGACATTGCTCTGGAGAGACACTAGTCTCCATCACGATGCAGCCCATAAGGAGTGACAGTGCTCACATGAATTAAGGACTTCCTTACTGGCAGCCATATTGATGTTACCTGGCAGGCAATGCACCTGGGGACAGGGGGGTCGTAGAGGTGTCGGGGGTGGGGTGTGTGTGTATCTGTGTGTGTGTGCGGGTGTGCTCAGAAAATAAAAACCAAGGGAAACATAGAGAGGTTTAAAAATTAAATGTCAATCTTAGACAAGGGCGTCTGAGAATCAGGCAGGAACTGAAGTGTGACAAAGTTGTTTGGTGACAAGGCAGGAGAATCTCCAACACCTCCTTCATTCCAACAAGTGCTGCACTCATGATGTAAGTGTAAAGCTAAGGCAAAGGTGGCAAGGAGGAGGTAGGAATTTAAAAATACTTATAGCTGAGCCTCTTTGTGTGTGTATGTAGATGGTTTGGCTCACCTCGTAATCGAGGAATATGTTCAAGCGCAAATATCAACAGAAACCAATCTTTTTTTCTAGGTTAAATCAGTAGCATAAGTTCTCTTTGACCTTAAAATATGAATTGGTACGGCTTTGAAGTGCAAGCCTTTGAGAGATGCGACATATGAAGGAGAGAGCTGTGATATCCCTGTGTGCCAGCTACTGCCATCTGACTTATTTCACTAATCACTTTCTCATCCACTTTTTGATTATAACTAGCTACCTTTGGCATAATGGCCTCATTCGATTAAATTGGCGAGACACTCCATTACTTTCTGGATTCATGAATCATTAACTACTGGTTATGATCAGTCCGATTCGTGATGAACTGCAAATGGAGAAAAGGGGAAAATTGCAGGAGCAGGTAGATATAGCGCTACGGAGAAGGAAGTTATGAATAAAGCAGGTTTTATAGGCTTAGCGTGAGCTTGTTCGCCGCATTACAGTGGGAAACGTGGACTTTATCAATATAAATCTAATAACTGTACTTTCATGCACACTCATTTAATAGAAATAACCCAAAGATGTCTCACATAGCTTACACGTAAACCTCCTCTCCCTTGATTGACCCTCCACACACTGTCTCTCGTTGATTCACTAAGTTTATTCCTTTTTATTTATTCCCCCATGGATTGAATTAATGCAGATTCCGATCACATTCAGGAATGAAACGTCTGGGTTGGAATGCACAACAAGAGCTCCCCGAGTAGGGCCCACATCTCCCTTCAGAAACCATCATCTGGGGACCTGGAGTGATGGATCAGCCCCCCCCCCCCCGCTAGTGGAGGGTGATGAGGTGGTCGTGTGATGAGGTGGAACACGGCGAGAGAGAGAGAGAGAGAGAGAGCCCGCCATGGCTCCTACGGATCCTCCTACCAGGACGCTAGACAGGGAAGGGGAGAGTGAGACAGGAAGGCCATAAATAGAGCAGGGGAGCGCAGTGCTGTGTCGCGGTCAGAGAGGAGCGGCCGGGTAGGGGGTTCAGGGAGGTGTGGACGCCCAGATGAAAGGGTTCAGGGTTTGATCCCTGATGCGTCGTTCCACGGCCTAGCCTGTTCAGACGTCCATCGGGAGCAAATGCTAGTCGTTACTCGCTTCTTAGAGACACGGATCTGAATCCAGTGTGTGGGCCATTGGATATAAGAGTCTGCTAATTGGATAGCACTAGGAGACGGAGAAGAGAGGGCTAGGGGTATTGGTAACGATCACTATTAGTTAATTATTAATATTTAATAGTTATGCATTATTTATTTTTAAAAATGAAATGTCAAGGCGGTGTTTGCTTCAAGCGAGGGTATGGAAGTTAATAAGTCAATTATTTCAAGAATTTCATGGAATTTGTTTCTGTTATTGAAAAAATATAGATTTACGAACAAAGTGTTGGATGGTTCAAGGTTGAATTGATTATTCAAACCATAATATAAACACTCAAATCAGCCCTTTTAACATCAAAGTAATCACACCTTAACGGACCGTGGAAATCATTTCAGTTGCCCTTTTCGGACGAGCCCGGATCTACTTAGCTCCCAGGTAGGCCGGCGACGTGTCGCGGGGGCGAGAAAGTGGCGGATAGCCAGCCTGCGACGCGCTGCTCAGCAGTGGAATTGATGAGTTCATCGCGCTCTCATTATGACCGTGATGGATCAGACGGCTAACTTCACTCAGAAGCCACCTAATGACTCGTGGAGGCGAATGTGAGCGTTACCGTGACAGCGCCACAAGCTCGCAGATGTAAGGCTGAATTAATAATTTCCCGGGCCGCTTTTGTCTTCGTTATGGATTGCGTCGATATAGGAGCAATTCACACGGCACTTGATCATAACCTGACACCGAGTCCCCTTCTGCCCGCTTGCCACTTTTATGGAACGGTTATTTTCAGACTCCATTCATGATACCCTATTCTTATGTCCGATCCTGCATCATGCTAATAAATGGCATTCTTTGGTTAACAATTCTCTGTGAAAATACTGGACTACCAGTACCCGCCCCCCCCCCCCCCCCCCCCCCCCCCCACACACACACACACACACAGTGGTGTCTCTGATTGGGATATTCACCCCCCTCCCTGCAACGCCAAGCAGTGCATGATCTGAAAACACGGTAGCACACTTTCAATAATAACTGCCCCCTGCTCTATCTCCCTCTCCCGTGTTTCTCTCTCTTTTGAAGCATCTCTCTCTTTCCCCCACACTGTCTTTCTCCCTGTCTCTCTCTCTCTCTGTCTCTCTCTCCTCCTCTCTCTCTGTCTCTCCCCCTCTCCCTCTGTCTCTCTCTTTCTCTGTCTGTCTCTCTCTCTCCCCCTCTCTCTCTGTCTCTCCCCTCTCCCTCTGTCTCTCTGTCTCTCTGTCTCTCTCTCTCTCTCTCTCTCTCTGTCTCTCTCTCTCTCCCCCTCTCTCTCTCTCTCTGTCTCTCTCTCTCTGTCTCTCCCCCTCTCTCTGCCTCTCTCTCTCTCCCCCTCTCTCTCTGTCTCTCCCCCTCTCCCTCTGTCTCTCTGTCTCTCTCCCCTCTCTCTCTGTCTCTCTCTCTCTCTGTCTCTCTCTCTCTCTCCCCCTCTCTCTGTCTCTCCCCCTCTCCCTCTCCCTCTGTCTCTCTCTCTGTCTCTCTCTCTCTCTCCCTCTTCCTCTGTCTCTCTGTCTCTATCTCTCTCTCTCTCTCTCTCTCTCTCTCTCTCTCTCTCTCTCTCTCTCTCTCTCTCTCTCTCTCTCTCCTTGGTCTCTGTCGGTCGGGTTGCTGTTGTTAATGCTCCCCCTCTAATGGCCGTGGCGTCTCCTCTGATGAGGCCTTAAAGCCGTCCGTCTGCCTCCTCCATCCCCTTACTTATTTAATAATGAGACCTCACAGGCCCGTGTCTCTCTTCATAATGGGGGCCGGCGGTGAAACACGTCCTGCGGGGCATACCAATCACTCTGGACGGGCGGGGGATGCAGTAATTGAGAGAGGAATTAGACATGCCGTGATTCGTCAACCGAAACGGCCGCTCGGACTGGAGTCGCTGTCCGTAGGGCGGCAGAGAGACTCAGTGAGTCACGGGGAGAGTGCCCGTGTGAGTGTGTTGGGTTTCCTTAGATGCACGCATCATGCACAGTGGCGGTCTGCGCCGTCTTTGTCTTAGCGTCTTAGCGGCGGCTTTTTGTTCCTTCCGTAGTGTTCTTGTTCCGCCTCAGTGTGACAAACGGCCTTTTGTGCTTTTTCCTCACTGTTTCGTCTCATTTGCAAGAAAACAATGAACAATGAATTATCTCTCGCAGTTTGAAACACATGGTGGGGGAGGTGTGTGTGCGTCTTTAGTTGGACTCTGATTTCACTATGAGGCTACATGTTGGTCTTCATTGAAGTCGATGGCTGCATCACAGACAAATACACACACACACACACACACACACACACACACACACACACACACACACACACACACACATATACACACACACACATATACACACACACACATATACACACACACACACACACACACACACACACACACACACACACACACACACACACACACACACACACACATATACACACACACACACACACATATACACACACACACACACACACACACACACACACATGCTTGAACACAGACAAAATGGTATTCCCAGTAATCACATTGAGCCCTGCTGTTGTTGTTCAAGACACAAGATAACGATTCTCTCATCTTTTGAAAGAAGAAGGAGATAAAAACGCCCCCCTGCCCCCATACACATCACATGTGGCGCAGCGCACCGGACAGATCTAACAGTGACAGAAACACACAATGCAATCAAAGTCACAAACTCCCACCTATTTCAAGACCTTTCATTAGGTCACCTATAGAAAACACCTACAACTACAGTATGTTTGGAAAGAAAAAGGCGACCTGAAAAAGACAGGGTAGGGACCACCGGCAGAAGCAAAGGCAGTAGCGCAGAGAGACCGTCCCCAACGCCGGTAAAATAAATGCTTTGTTTTGGGCTTTTGTTGAGATTTGACCTAGAGAGGACTCCGAGACAAGGAG
This sequence comes from Pollachius pollachius, assembly GCF_949987615.1. Classification (NCBI taxonomy): domain Eukaryota; kingdom Metazoa; phylum Chordata; class Actinopteri; order Gadiformes; family Gadidae; genus Pollachius; species Pollachius pollachius. Next base: position 1,110,415 of record NC_136943.1, read on the forward strand.
GACGGGCAAGGACGTGGGGGGGGGGGGGGGGGGGGGCGGGACCAGACGATCAATTACTGGCTCCTAATTGGACAGGTCTGTAATGAGGCCGGAGGATGCAGCTTTGCACACCTTTTGTCAGCCAGAGCCACTGACACGTGCGGCCTACATCTGCATATCTCCCCGACGCAGAGCACCCGCCCCTAGGCCCCTGGTCCTTGAAACGCACCTCTGACTCGCTCGCCGGTATATAAATGACAAACATAGCCGTGGCATGGTTATATTTTATATAATCCCAGCCCGGGGCCATTGATGAAACCTGGTGTCCTAGGGCCAGTGTGTATCCTTCTCTGTTAGCATATCTCAAAAATCAATTATAAGCAGGTGTTTTTTCACGTTATAGTAAAATGTACAAGCAGGCCTCAGGCTGCTGGGGTTATATGAGTGAATATTGGCCTGTGAGTTTTTCCCTTCTTTTTTTTCCCCCTCAAATGTGACACACTCAATACAACCTCACTTTGTTGCAACGCTCTTCCTGCCAATCTCTGGGTGGTCGTCACAACAGAGGACGCTGACGTTGTGCGCTTTGAGTCATACTCTTTGAGTCAACAGTCAACGCCGTTCCCACTAAGGTGAGGAACAGAACGGTGCGTTGAAGGGCACACATCAATCCCGCCCGGCGTCGGGACGCTATAGGAGTAGAGCATGACCTGAGACACGCTAAGCACACGGGAGCGCGGGTCAACGTCGCCGCGTGTCAGCGTGACGCCGGCCGCACACAGAGAACCATCAGCCCAGGTGTTTGGAGATGATCGAACACGGCTGTAAAATGTAATTTGCATCTCCGATCGTGTTAAAGAATCGACGCTGCGTTGCGTAAAGTAGGCTCGTAGCCACTCATCCTCTCTCTTGCCCACATGGGGCGTGCCAGGCTAAGTCAATTTCCAGCTAAGCTAAATTAATTATGTGCTAATTATGCAAATGCTTTCAAGGGAAAATACTTAATTGATCATCACCCAAACTTTCATTGGAGCTTTCTTTACCCGCTCTCTGTCCGTGCGTTGCGGACGAGTTTTCCATCACGGTGGAGAGTCGATGTGCCAGGCAAGCAAACAAATGCAGTCGAGATGATTCTGCTCTCTTATTTACGATCAAAGCTGGCTTCCTGTGTTGCCTGTGGAGCCAATGACTCATTATGGTTAGATCACTTATACCATAATGCTGTCTCCAGGAAGGAATCAACTATTTATCTTTATTGAGGAGGAGGCATAAACATTGACATTTTAAAGTTCCCTGTCTCAAAATTTCTCGACCTTCAGTCGCTGTGCGGCACCCTCGTTGAATTCTACGTTCACTTATCTCCGCACTCGCACACTCACTCAAAGAACAACTAACTCATGATGGTAACACTACGCTCAGGGTTCATTAATTAACCATTAATTAACATAAGTTCATTCAGTAATAAGCATTAAATAACAACTGTTAACTTAGGGTCAGGTAATCATTCACTTATGGCGTTCATGTTTACTAATGGTACTCATGTAAACTAAGGTAATGGTATTCATGCTACTAAGGTGTTAATATATACATTATTTAATAGGGTTATGGTTTGGGATAACCCTAAGCCACTACGCCTAACCCTAATCCTAACCCCATACTAATGCTATTTATTAATGCTTACTACTGAATTTACAAATGTTTATCAATTGTGGCTGGACCATAACTTAACTGTTAATTAATGGTTAATTCATTCACACATAATTGAAAAAGTTAGACTATCCAAGCCTTACAAAGAAAATCTTTGAGAGTTTCAACGTGAAAATCACTAGACTGTGCAATATTTTTGTAGCAAATAACAACGATTTAAATGAAAACCCTGTCTCTAGCGTCTCCAAACAGTTTTTCTTCTCAACGAATTACTGCAATGACCTACGGGTACTGCGGCAGTATTCATTCACACAGTGCAGAGAGACAGAGAGAGAGAGAGAGAGAGAGAGAGACAGAGAGAGAGACAGAGAGAGAGACAGAGAGAGAGACAGAGAGAGAGACAAAGAGAGAGAAAGAGAGCTAGAGAGACAGACAGAGAGAGAGAGAGAGAGCGAGAGAGCACTATTTTATGGCCTTCCACTCATGTGGTCTTCCGCTTGGAATTGATGGTCCATTCACAACAGCAAAAGAAACATAAATCTCAAGCGGTCTTCTTTAAGTTTTTTTATTTTTAAGGCGCTGTTCGGTTGAGATTAAAATATATATTATTCCCATTCAGAGTCACTGCATAAGACCGAACAGGCAAAGAACAAAGAAGAAGAGACATGGATTGAGTGAAACATTAAAAGGTTTTTAGTTACCCAAAGTAAACCTACCCCTTTGTGTTCATGAGTATTTAAAAAGTAAAGAAAGTAATCTTAATGAATAGTGCAGTGATACGTGATCTGTTCCCATAGTGCTAATAAATGAAATGTATAAAAGTTCCCAGCATAAGACATCGAACTAATGACTTCAACACAATATGGGAAACGCATGTCTTTCATGTGAAATAAATTGGTCTACACACTGATCAAATAGAAAGCTCTGGTTCCCCCTTTGATGCGAGCCAAGTGGTACGTCCCTCCCAGCATTAAAGATTTGTTTGTTCCCTACGGATTAATTACCACGCACACATTTCCCCAAACAACATATACAAAGTATAGGGGCTCTTAACACAACGGTATTAACAAAATAAATAGTATATTTTGGAGCCCAAAGGAATTTAACTATGGCGTTTGGATTAAAGTCGTCTGTGTTGTATTTCTTATGAAATGTGATTATTTAATGTTTCTAACGTAGAAAAGCCGGCCCACCTTCCCCTTGTTGTCAAAAGTGCCCTTCCCTCAAGGTGTTGTGCATTCTTTTACTTTGTGAAGGCCTCCCCTTGGACATTATCAAGAATAACAATTAGGCTTTGGTTAAAATGACCTGGCTGCCGTCTGTCAGTAGAAGTCACACGACGACCTCTGCTCCGCTGACAGAAGCACAGCTGGGACCGCGGGACGGCCCAGACAGACGCCCGGCCACGTTAAGACGGATAGACTTGTGTTTAAAACCAATCCATTGATTATCAGGTTGCATTTATAGAATTAGCGCTATTCGTCTTCACCTCCAAATCAAGTTATCAGTTATGAAACTGAAGGTTAAAAGTGGATCCCGACGGCTTCACCTGGTTGGTAGTTAGCTAAATCATCGGAGATAGTTCTCCGGTTGTTTTCGCAGCTCTATCATAGGACAGAATGATAATGGTCTTCAGATGGCTTTCTCTGGAGACACCCGCCCCCCCCCCCCCCCCGGAGACTTTAAGAAGACTTGGTACTCCGAACTGCGGAGTGTCACTAACACAACAACAACCATCAGTCTGTCCCCCTGCGACAGCACGATGGACTGTGAGAGACTGAGGGTCCGCTGGAGTCTTTGCGCGTGTGCGGAAGCATTTCCTCACCTTCCTTACCGATGGCTTCACCCTGGCTGCTGTGGCTCCATCCCAGGGGAAACCCTGATGTGCCACTTCTTAACTCTGAGGCCCTTCCCCTCTGAAGGCCTCTGAATGTACCTGTACCAAAGATATAGAGATATAGAAAATAGTTTTCTCTATACATTAACTCGCATTGCCAGTGGTTCCAGTCGGCGTCCCTCGCATCCAACTGTATCCGGTGAAACACATCAACCCTGTCAGACCGTAATGGTGACGGAAATTAATATTTGCAGTGTTTGACAAAGGAGCCAAAGCATAGAAAATGTGAATAAAGTAAGGACAAACCCTGAACAAATGCAAATCTCCCTATGGTTGGGAATTTACAAAGCTCCCAGGCCTTTAAAACGCGGTCCAATCTACTTCCAGCAAGAAAAGGGTGGTTAATCCTTTATTTATTAATAAAATACGACTGAGCAGTGCTCCCTGGGTGGTTCCTGACTTGCCTATTGTGCAGAAACTTGAAACCATAGGCATTCCTTTCACATGAATTGAAGCCACATCTCCATACACAGGGAGCATTTGATGGTAGGTTTAACAGAGGAATCCCAAAGGCTCATTAGATGTCTTCTGGCTCGGGTGGGCGACTGAGAGATATCTGCAATTCAAATCTTGGATGACAGGCTGCGCTCAAATAAGACATGGCTATTAATTTCCCGGGAAGCAGCTATGAAACCGGGCTTTAACAAAAGTTTTCGGAAACAAGGTACCCCGAAAGAAAGGGAATACGAATTGGGGTCCGCGGGGACGGAGGTTCTGCCCGCCGTGATCGCTTTGGCCCTGGGCGCCCGGAGAGGGTGGGGACGCGTCGATCAGGCGTATCATTATCGGCCTGCACATCCCCGCTGATGGGCCGTGCCAGGCAGCAACACAGAGGAGAGCGAGGGTACAGACTGCAGAGGCAGAAAGCACCACCTGAGACGCGCCCGCAGTCACCTGCTGTAGGTCCTCTGCCTACGATATGCAATTCAAATGTGAAGGCCTGGGTTTGTGTGTCAGCCGGGATGTGGCGCTCCCAGGTACAGGTATATCTGGGGCTGCATGGCCCGGCGCGATGGTGGAGGTGCTGCTGACTGACAGCAGATGGGGATGCAGCCCAATTAGAGTGAGGCTGTTGGAGGATGATGATAATGGCGGGCTTAGGGGGCCTGAGAGGACCAGGGGCAGAGGCAGGTGTGTGATGCCCACAGCTGTCTCCCCGGATCAGTTTAAACAGGCTGAGGGGGATCCCCTCATACTCTGTAATGTGGCCCGCGTCCACAGACATGCATTCTTCACCCGGTCGCTCCCTCTCTCTTTCTCTTTAACGCCTTCTTTCTCCTTCTGCTGTGGGTTGTGAGCTCATCTCATAGACCGCTGTATTCTTCACGGTCTGAATTTGAAAAGTTTGCGCTGCTGAACGGCGTATGGTGTAGTTATCGTGTCCTCTGTAGCTACCTGCACTATGCTTCCGATGTAGTCAGCCATTATTCAAACACTTTCGTGAAACAATTTTAACATTCTGACTACAATACAGCCCTTTGTTGAGGGTTGTATTGTATGCTTTTAAGTAGCCGACAAACAAGCCCCATTGTATAATATCGTCTGAGTTCAAATTTGCGGCGACGGTGTGTACACATTTTCCTTTCACTCGATGTGTCTTTATCTTATTTTTATCTTTTATTTTTTAAGATATCAAACCGGGAAAACGTTCCCAAGGTGGGTGGTGAGACTGGCTGACTATTCCAACTATTTCAGAAAGAATGTTTGATTCAGTCTTTGCTCTGGTATTAAACTGAGGATGGGGCTTCGAGGCGATCCAGCTACAGATGTCTTGGTACACAAGAGGCTTCGTTTTGCGGGGGGTGGGGGTGATGAAATGCAGGGCACGCTGCCCTGTGCTCCTAGCTTGGGACAATAGCATCATTCTTCCTTTTTCCTCCCTGGCATATTCTTCCTGGAGATACTCCTGGTAACTAAAACAGGCTGCCCACGCGAGGTGTAAAGGGTGACGCCAGTCCAACCGCCTTGGAAGGAAAAGACCCCAATTAAGTGAAGAAACATTTTACCTTTGTCTCCCTGTTGTATTGCCCTGCGTTGCATCATTTAGTTGGTGAGAACAAATGACCTACAGGGATAACCGTGTGGGTGTGTATGTACAATATATACCAACGTAACTATAATGTTTGTGTGTGTATGTATGTGTATGCATGTGTGTGTGTCAATGTGATCTCCAACCTAAACCACAGAATATGTAGTTTGTAGTTTAACCCTCCCTGCCGTTCATCGACTAGTCAAGAAACCAGCAATACATGCGTTTCATACACTTTCCAGCAAGAAATCAGCATTTTCTTTTCAGAATCGTTGTTCGGTGAACGTAAATACCTGCTTTAACTGCTGCCTCTGAAACCATGGAGCTTGCCTGTGGTTATGTCACTGATGTTGCTCTGCCAATGAAAAGTAGATTTCGGAGCAACACAGGGACGAGGTATTCATCATTCTTCTTTGGGGAGAACCGGGACGTTTACATTCTCTTCGCTTCGCCAAAGTCAATTCGGAATGTTTATTATATCAATACGTTTTGCCTAACAAGAGAATTATGACAAATTCAAGAGGCTTTAAAGGTTTTTGAAGCGTGAATGCAATCAATAAGTAAAAGGCAAACGAGAAAGATTGTCAAAAGTCTACTCAAATGATCAACATGGGGATCGTAGACAGTCAGGAAGTGATGCAAAAACAGTTTCAGGCGTAGAATGGCTTGGGAGTGAGAAAGAGATATCTAGGGCCCTATTTTAACGGTCTGACACGCAAGTGAGAAGCGCCAAGCGCAAGTAGCTTTGTGGGCGGTTCTATGGCGATGCTAGTTTACCGGCGCAAAAAATTACTCTTGCGCCCGGCGCAAATCTAAAAAGGGTTGGTCTGAAGTAGCCTAATTACCCGTAGGTGGGGCTTGGGCGTAACGTGCAATAAACCAATGAGAGTGCCAGCTCCCATCCCCTTTAACCCATTCAGACCGGATCACGCATCTGTGCGTGTTTACCTTTAAAACCGGATTGCGCATCCATGCGTGTTTACCATTAACCCATTTGTACGGGCTGCGCGGAGCAACATTGTATCTACTAGATACAATGTTGCGCCGCACAGCAGCCGGTGTAAATGGGTTAAGAGCCATGAGCGCATTTGAATCTGACGAGTTGATATTTTGACAGCGCTTCTGCAGTCTCCGATGAGACAGATGCACATGAATTTCAAACTTCAAATGGCTCAGTTTATGGCCAAATAATACGGCCTAATTCACACATGGAATAAGGTTTTCTTCCACAACTTCAGAAATACTGAGTCCTCAAATAAATTTCGGCAAAGAAAACTTAAATGATATAACATATGATATGCAGCAACTGTGGTTCTATTTAATGATATACGCAGTACATTATAAACATTGTTTCTTATCAGTATTGTATGCATTATCGTTATCGACTTGTGTTCCTAATATGCAAGTGTCCCCCCGTTAATATACATTGCCATAGACAGGGGCGATTCTAGGGTCAGAGCTTTAGAGGTGCTGAGCACTCAATGAGCCCCACTGCCACACCACCATCCCTTTTTTCACACAAAAACAAAAAATATTTCTATTGAAAAATAACTTCATAATTTTAACATTGGTTCAACTAACTCAAAAGATTTTATGTTTTGGACATTATTTAACAATTTCAAAGACGAACAAATATAATTTTTAGAATAACATTTCTTACTCCCAAGTTTTAGGGGTGCTGAGCCCCTTTTTAGGGGTGCTTCAGCACCCCTAAAAATGGGCTAGCCTCGCCCCTGGCCATAGACTGTATTATGAGTTACGTGTTTAGTTTGCGTGTGTTTAAACAGATGGACGCACACACGCGCACCCGCATTCATTAATTATTTTGCACATACACACACGCGCGCCCTCATTCATTCATTCTTTTTAACACTCGCTTGCGGTAAAACAATGTTTTCTCACGATCAAACGCTCATCAACCCTAAAAGTTATGGGCATGTACACGATGTCTGTGTCAAGAAAATATGTGTTTGCTGTACGGTGTTTGCAGATGCATTGATTTAAAAGTACAACTTATTACCGCTGTATCAGCTGTTCTTTCCCAAATAATTTACCAAGAATGTGTGGCTAGGTAGATGAGAAAAGCAAAGTGTATGCGCGAGGTGCACAAGCAACATTATGCATGCGCCCTTAAAATAGCATCTGAACAACGCGCCACTGACTTTAAACCAGGTATTTCCTGGTTTGTGGAGCAAGTGGTTTTTGAAACTGCAAAATAGCACCAGGGAACGTTTGCGCCAGAACACGCCCCCTCCATTCGCCGAACCGCCCCTCGGGGCGCAAGATCATTCCCTAATTTACCGACGCGTGGCGCAGGAGGGAAAAGAACGCTCTGCGCCAGTTGCAAACTAGCAACGACAAATGCGCCAGTGATTAAGTCAATTGCGCTGGATGCAAGATAGGGCCCCTTGTCTTTTTCGACATGGACCAGGGCATTAAGGTCTGAATAGACTGGAGGCTCTGGCCCTACAGGAAGTGACCCACAAAGCCTCAGCAAATGCTCCATATCACAACATCTCACCGGTTCCCAATCTTTGAGCTGTATTCTTGATTCTACCCAGACCTACACCATACTGATTTATCCACCTATCTGAGAATCAGATCTCTATCTCATAAAACAGAAGTTATGAGCGAAATGCACAGGAACTTGTGTAAATCTCGTTAACGACTGCGACCCCCACACCGAACCCCGGCCCTCGGGGACTCTGCGAGGGCCCACTGGTTGATGGTTTAATTGCCAAGTTCCTATCTCTTTCCATGAATTTAGATTAATTATTCCGACACCTTTTAGGACCCCTACTAATTACATCACGTCCTGCAGACCTCACAGCCCCCAAATTGATAATTTTAGAAGACCTTAATGCCCTAATTCAAATCCGGAAACAGACCGGGCTTCTCTATCTCACTCCCAACTCATTCTGAGCCCATGAACGGTGTGGTTTTATCACTTCCTGTGGGACTACGACCCACATGTAAATTGAACAAGCCTTTTGAAAATCTATTTAGTCTGTCTTATACTTAATTGATGGCATTCACGCTACAATGAACCTTTGGAATTGACTTTTCGGCGAAGCGAAGCAAGCACATTCTTTGGTGTTCCCACACAGAAACGAGAATGCCAGGTCCGTCCACAGGAAGCTGAATAAATATGTCAACCCTGAGTCCCTTGAAAATATACATTTCAGCTGAAGGAACATCATCCGTTACATTAAATTACACATTACATAATGGCTCAGATGACAACTCAATGCAAAGACAACGATTCAAACAAAATGCACAACGCATGGTTTAAGCGATAGCAGCGTCCGTAGCAATCACCCTGACAAAGATGGGAACTGTCGCATTAACTGACAAACCAAACATCATATGTATTCACTGAACAAAGATTATGAAAATTAAATGCTAATTTCGCACTAGAAATTTTATCAAAGCGCAATTGAATGCCGGAAATATGTCAAATTTTTTCACTTTTCCACTGACAATATAATGAAAGTAATCCATTTTTTTTGGCAGACAGGAATCTGACAGACGTGACAGAGTGCTTCTTTCTTTGACCACCCATATGGATTGTTTCGGGTTGTATCGACAAACAACCTATTCTGTCGTTTGGTTAACGAACAGGCTGACAAGTGTGAATATACTGTATGTACAAAATCTACAATATGTACGTATGTATGTATATGTGTAAATGTACCTAGTACAAAACCCACTGAATATATCTCCCAGCATCCGGGGTCTCCTGGCTCTCAGTTTCTATTTGACTCCAACGTCCCCACGCCACCAGTGAAGATCCGCTCCTTGCGGAGGTGAAGGTTGAGGCCCTCTTATGTCTGACAGCCACAATCCCCTCTCAAAACGCTTGTGCTCACACACTAATCATCCCCCAAGGCATAATTGAGCGATCCAACTTTATCCTGAGCTAATTTATGTGTGCAGCGGCAACCCAGCTTAAAGAGAATCCCACCGTGTCGTGTCTGTGTGAGGTATCTCTGCTCTCTCCCCTTGCCTAGGGACGGCCTACAGCCTCGTATGTGGAGATATACCACATCTTATTCCTGGGCTTTAAGTCAAATATAAAATAGAATAGACTATAAGAATATGAATATAAAAATAGAAAAGTATTTTTTTGGTTCCAGATATATTTAAATTCCCTGTAGAGCCATTACATGTTTACCGTTCCACTATTTGCCCCCTCGGAAAGGTAATTATGGTGTTGAGATAATCAATGAGTAGTTATAATCTTTACTTCCCGTGACTTTTATTGCTCAAAAGTCATTGGTCTGTTTCATCTGTGACTCCAAATTCAAAGCATTCAAGGAATTCATTGAAGCGGTTTAATGTTGGTGAACTCGGCCTTTAATTAGCCCTCTAGATATCCCGGTAATGGCCCGTGATGAGGAAGCCCTGTTTGGCATGCAGCAGGAGGGAACAGGGGAGGAGCTGGCAAATGGCTTACAGTGTAGCAAACTGGGCTTTCCCAGAAAAAGGTTCATTGAGTTCAAGAACATTCGCGAAGTCGTTCATTGAGCGCGACAAGACCGATAGCCCTAACTTTACAAATTACATTTATTAGCGTTCCTAACTTTATATTTGTATTGCATTTAATTGTATAATCGAATTTAGCTAGTAACCTCTGTGTTTAATGTGTAGTAAACCGAGTGTTTAACCGCGAATGTTCTTGAACCTTCCTACGCCAATCGACACGATCGTCCGCGATCATCTGTTGCCAGGCAGGTTTGGAATGGATTACGTATGGATTACGTACCCGGTACAAATTTGGCACCCGGTACAAATTTGGTGCGACACAACCTTGGCTAGGTACGACTTTCTGTCAATGGGAAGGGCCGGCACACACGCATGTGCACGCATACGCACGTGTATACACACAACCGCACACGCCATACACGCCACCCACACACACGCACGCACCCACACGCGCGCGCGTGCACACACACACACACACACACACACACACATACATACATACATACATACATACATACATACATACAAACACATGAAGTGAAGTTGAACCTGTGCAACCATTGCAGAAGTATGTACAAAATAACCTGAGATACATTGAGTGTTATTCGCACGCTTAAGTTTCACCAATAAAGTGTTTCACTAATTGACTCGCTCAGGTATATATTTACCTCTTCTCTTCCGGTATTCATTGAATTTGTTTTGTAGTCAAGGGTCTCAAAAACAATTATCTCCTCGGCTGTTTGAAGAAGTCACAGACTGAGCACAACAGCAACCTGACAGAAAGTGGTTATTTGGAAAATTAAATGAATTATGAATGTGAAGAAAAGCAATTTAGTTTTGCATTTCCGGCTGTCATTCTCATAAATCATCTGCCGCCAAGAAATAACTAATTTGTGTTGTTACTGTGTGCATGATGGATGATCAGACTCTCGGATTACACTGAAGAGAAGCCCACACTTAAGCAGTAAAGCATTACATTTAACCTTCCAAACATCTTGAACTCAAGAGCTTGCACTTTTGAAGCCGAAAGTCTCTAGGCGGAAGAGCACAAGACTCCCCCCACCCACTCATACCAAATACACCTTCTGTTTCTCCCTTTGTCTCCCTATGAGATTCAGTCTCCCCTTAACACAATGTTGTTGTTCCGTACTTCTTCTTCCCGGCACTTGACAAATGAGTGATTGGCAGGCGTTGTTGACCATGATTATAAAGAAGTGGGGCTAAGCGCTTATTAGCTTATCACATGTAAGCGGCTCTGGGATCGGAATCGGTCTCCTGTCAGGGAAATGTAATCAGACACGCAGATTTATGCTGCTGGTGTTGAATTTACATCCATATGGATCGAGCTGTGTTCATTCAAGTCACACATACACACACATGCAAATGAACACACACACGCACACGTTCACACACAGATACACTGACACACGCACACACACACACACATGCACGCACAGACACACACGCACACGCACACATGCACACACGTACACACACACTCACGCACGCACGCACACACTCAAACGGACACAGACTCACACACAAACGGACACATGTACACACGCACACACACACACACACACACACACACACACACACACACACACACACACACACACACACACACACACACACACACACACAGCCCAGTGGATGTTCTCAGCAGCCTAGCCCCGTCGTGAGCTTCTCTGCCACTCTGTACATCAAATTGATATTAATACCTCTAGGAAGCCTTTACCTATTTGAGTTATGGCTCTCGTGGCCGCGTAGGTCTTGAGGAGGCAAGGCACAGCAGAGAACATGAATGTTTAACAAGACCGCTGCTCGGTCCATCTCAATGCAGGCCTCCAGCTAAGGGCTAAATTATTAACGGCGGCGAGATTGCTCCGAGTTCTTAACCGAGATGCCATCGGTCGGTCAGCGCTCGGCCTACTCAGCACACAATGGAGGGAGAAACCCCAGGAACGGATGTTTGTTATGGTGCGTTATCATAAAGACGCTCTTTACATGGAAAACACCCAACTGGGGAAGGAGTCGCAGTCCAGATCAAAGGGAGAAAAACAAGTTTCTCAGCGACCAGATTAGGGTTTGAGGCCCAAAATATTTCATCCACTGTATTCCCAGGCAGCCAGCGTGCTGCCTTTGTGTGTGTTATTCTATCTCCCCACTTCATCTCTCTCAATTACACACACAAATGAATATATACACACACACAGACACACACACACACACTCTCACACACACACACACACACACACACACACACACACACACACACACACACACACACACACACACACACACACACACACACACACACAGACACACCTGTGAGCACAGCAATCTCATGGCCAGTCACAGTCCAACTGCTGCTGTGCTGAAATCTTATTTGCGCTGAGCTGGAGGAGCCCTTGCCACACATAATGAACTGAACCTGCACCGTATGTAGCCGTTATGAAGTCCAGATTAGGGCAGGGCGGGCCGGTTGGCTGGCCTGATCACGGGGCAGCATTGATAAACAGCCCTCTAATAGGCTGTGGATTGGAGAGCCTAACCATGGCTGACCCCAACAGCTATCCTGCTCTGCTCCACATCACACACAGACACACGCATGCGTGCACGGGCACATACACACACACACACACACACATAAGTACATACACACGGCAATACAAGCACGCATGCCCCTACACGCATGCACATGCACACGTAAATACTGTATGTAAGTACACACCCACTCACTCACCCACTCACTCACTCACTACCTCACTCACTCACTACCTCACTCACTCACTACCTCACTCACTCACTCACCCACTCACTCACTCACTACCTCACTCACTCACTCACTCACTCACTCACTACCTCACTCACTCACTCACTACCTCACTCACTCACTCACTCACTCACTCACTCACTCACTACCTCACTCACTCACTACCTCACTCACTCACTCACTCACTCACTCACTCACTCACTCACTCACTCACTCACTCACTCACTCACTCACTCACTACCTCACTCACTCACTACCTCACTCACTCACTCACTCACTCACTCACTCACTACCTCACTCACTCACTCACTCACTCACTCACTCACTCACTCACTCACTACCTCACTCACTCACTACCTCACTCACTCACTCACTCACTCACTCACTCACTCACTACCTCACTCACTCACTACCTCACTCACTCACTCACTCACTCACTCACTCACTCACTCACTCACTCACTCACTCACTCACTCACTCACTACCTCACTCACTCACTCACTCACTCACTCACTCACTCACTCACTCACTCACTCACTCACTCACTCACTCACTCACTCACTCAGTCACTCACTCAGTCACTCACTCACTCACTCACTCACTCATTCACATGCACGGTACACACGCAAACAGGCACGCAGGCACATGCGCACGAATGCTGACACACACACACATCCACACAAACACTCTCTTTTCACTCTCTCACATTCACTCACTCACTCACACCCCCCTGCAGAAACAAACACACGGGCCAGGTGTTCACCGTATGATTACCTGTTGCCTGTAATTGCCTCCATCCCACTGCACGCCAAGATATGATAATGAATATCATGCATAACCTTTAGCTGGCTTAGGGTGAGGAGACGGCCGTATGCATATGGAGCAGGGGCCCGGGGTTAGGGGCCCGGGGTTAGGGGCCCGGGGTTAGGGGCCCGGGGGGGCAGGGGTGATGGTTGGCGGCGGAGCCGCCCGGTGTGATGTGGGAACCTCCAGGGTGGAATGAGGAGCGTAAACCATACAGGTACCCAGGCTGTTTGCTGGGTGTTGTTGTAGTGTGTGTGTGTGTGTGTGTGTGTTTGTGTGTGTGTGTGTGTGTGTGTGTGTGTGTGTGTGAGAAACTAAGGGTTAGGTCATTCATTTATTAATATTCTCTATGAGGGCAGACGTATGGTTGCCGGGGGTCCACCTCTGCTCTGGTGGTACCTTTGTAGGTATCATTAAGTAAGATACATCTCCCACACTTAGCTGAGGTGTGTCCCTCAGGCCCAAGGAAGGAGCTCGCTTATACAGCTCTGTCCAAACAACAGGCTGGAGAGTTTCCTCACCGACCGGTAATAAAAGGAGTACATTAATCTCTCTCTTACTCTTTCACCATTTCCCTCTCTCTCTCTTCTTCATTTCTCTCTCTCTCTCTCTCTCTCTCTCTCTCTCTCTCTCTCTCTCTCTCTCTCTCTCTCTCTCTCTCTCTTCAGCTCTCTCTCTCTCGCTCCCTCTCTTCAGCTCTCTCTCTTCAGGTCTTTCTCTCTCTCTCTCTCTCTCTCTCTCTCTCTCTCTCTCTCTCTCTCTCGCTCTCTCTTTCTCTCTTCAGCTCTCTCTCTCTCTCTCTCTTCAGCTCTCTCTCTCTCTTCAGCTCTCTCTCTCTCTCCCTCTTTCTCTCTCTCTCCCTCTTTCTCTCTCTCTCCCTCTCTGCATTTTTTAATTTCCCTTCGCAAACCTTAATATGAAACACAGATGAATACATAGCCAGGTTAATATACGCACAATCTTGTTTGTTTATTTATTCAATCATTTGTTCATTTTTTAATCATGTATAACTGTGTTTTTCTAATTAAATAATTGTCCTATAAAATATAATTTACCTTGGTAATAAAACTATCTGTGCGTCATTATCTTGGGCACACAGATTGTGTTAAAGAGCATGTTCCTTTGGTTTAATTCCTCAGTTGTGTGTGAAGATACGAGTAGCAGGTCTGGGTATTTTTGTGCTGAGATCCCCAAGCACCGAGTCTCTTCTTATGACCACAATGGAGCCTCTGGGAGGACATCACCCACACACACACACACACACACACACACACACACACACACACACACACACACACACACACACACACACACACACACACACACACACACACACACACACACACACACACACACACACAGACAAACACACACACACACACACCCAACACATGCACACACGCTCGCACGCACGCACGCACGCACGCACACACACACACACACCCAACACATGCACACACACACACACGCACACCAACACGGCGGTCTTGTGCCCACACCAGCTCTGGTCCCACCTGCAGCCTTGTTGCAGGCCGGTTGCCAGGGAGGTGTTCCGCTGCCCCGGTGCGCTCTCTCTCCTCCTCTCAGGAGAGCGCAGCGCAGGCTGGGTCTCCCCTGATTGGAGCACACCGGTTTAAAGGCCGGGATACCGACCAGTAAAGCGTCCCCTTCGGCCCCGGGCTCACCTGGTCGTGTGCTCATTTTAAAGAAGGTTCCATACGTGTTTCTGAGTCTTGTCTTAGAGCGACATGTTAATTGTAACGGCAAGGGGCTACTGCTATTGAGTCGTGATGCCCTGGGGTATTTGGGACGATATCGCAGACTTTAAGATCTAATACCGTGAGATTGTGTCGGTCTGAGACGCTGTGGCAGACAGCAGATGTCTGCAGTGGTACTCTATTGCAGAAGCGGTATACGTTTATAGCCGTTGTTTGAACATTAAGGATGCATAGATAAATATGCAGAATAGCCTTGAGTTGTAACTTCCAGTTCTTGTCCATCAGAGGCTGGGCAGCGTCCAACAGACGGCAGGCCCACTGCTCACGCATTAACGTTTTTTTCAATCGCTTGAACACGTTTTGCAAAACTTGGCTCATTGTGTCAGAACTCAACACACAAGCAAATAAGACACAACACTGAGAAATATACCATTCACATCTATGTCAAATTGAAACTCTTCCATCAAAACCTTATAATCCTTTGTCAAAATGTCACTCTGATGACAAAATGATAACACTTCATATGATATGAATACACTTTCAGGTCAGCAGCAACACACTAGTTTACTTTATGTAAAACATTGCAGTCTTCCATATTCACTGTTTGTATTCAGTTCCACAGAAGGCACCTTTTCACAACAACCAAAAAATCTAATACTCAACACTGTACATTGCAGTACAGTACTTTACAGTTCAGCAAATTCAGTTTAAGCAAAAATATAACAAAAATTAACCAAAAATACACAACCAAATCCATCCATGGGTTGACCTTACCTCAATGTCTCCGCAGGCCAATTCCATTGCCTGCAGAAGAGGCATGCGGGCATGTGGTTGGCGGTCATATACACTATGTCCTCAAGCCGAAAAAAACCCTTCTAAAGGTTTTAGAAATGGCGAATATAGGCCTACGACTTCAAATTGTTTATGGTTGGTGTACCTGTTCCGGACCAAAAACAGCCAGACGGAAATAAACATTATCCCAGACAACAACAAACCTGGGCTGCTCTGATCTGTCCTGTTCAGCTGCATCATGAAGTATATCTAGAAGTGTGATGATATGCTGGATATAGTAGGGACCCATTTTTGCATGATGGTGCAGTTACCCTCAAAGGCTTATGGCGGCACACAATGATATATTCCCCCCGCGCTGCCCCGGGACGTGCACAATTGCCCTTTAACCTTTTTGTAGCTTGCTGATAGGTGTTCAGTTTTGTAAGTAAGTGTTTTGAGGTGTGTATTTAAGTATTTTCAATTACCCAATGTGTTTAGTATTTTGAATAGATGTGTTCTCCCAATGATATACTGAGATGTCATTTTTGAACAAAGTGTCTTATGTATGAAATGGTGTGTAGTGTGCAGGACCAAGTGTGTTGCAGAAAGGAGCAAGTGTGTTGCGCAATTGCAACTAAAGTGCAAAGCAGCGCTTTTGTTTAAGGAATGGTTTCATGTGTTTAAGGTATAGTAACAAAAACTTAAAGTTGTGTTACTTTGGTCTAAGCATGTGTCTATAGTGTTCAAACAATTGTAAAAAGAGCTGTGGTGAGCAACAAGCACATTGCATCCATTGATAGCCCTACAGCTAGACCTGCCAGCTTAATGTGAGGCATATACATTGAGTTGTGCGGAATAGATTACGTTTTTGGAGGGAAACACATAATCAGTTACCAAACATTCACCAGGTACCATCTATTGATTCTAAGTCTATGTGTTACTTCTTAAAGCTGCCTGAGATAATATTTCTTCATTCTGTCTACACTGTATTTATTTTTTTTGCTGTCGTGCCATAACGGTATCAGCACCCCGACCAAAAGATTGTCGATGCAGTCTACCCTTTTTGGTTTTGTTTTGGGTTTTAATTCTCTACTCCGTTTGACGAACAGGGCTGAGAGTGAGTGAAGAGCAGTAGTACTACGGTTCATTCGTAGCCCACTTGGCACACTCGACCCAGACATGGCCAGAACTAAGATTAACTCAGGATTAGCTATCAACAGACGGAGAGCACCGAAGGAAGCTCAGTGAATACCAATGGAGGTAATCTTCCAAAAAAGAAATCTTAGCTAATAAACTTACTAGCACTGCCATAATCATAAGCTTCATAAAAATCAATGCGAACACCGCTCTGCCCTCACTACATGTGTGTATGCCTATTTTATGGCCAATGTATATTCAGAAGTTTTTCTTGTCTGTTTCTATTGATTTGATATTAATATGCCACTCAATTGCGTACTCCTAATTAATGCTTAACAACTTGGAAAGGTCAAAGGATAATAATGCCCAGGCAGCTCATGATTGGCTATCACCAACCTTCACTCCGATTGATTTTAGGAAACTTGGATTTAATGATTCGGTAGAAATGCCTGTATCTCTCGCACTCTCCCTCCCGCTGAAGTAGTTCAGAAGAGATATGGGCTCTGCAGCAGATTCTGCACAGGATGAGATTGACATACAAGCAAAATGCTAATATTCTACTGACAAACCCTGTAGCCTACTTGGGAGACGTACCCATGTGGATCTGTGAATATACTGCTACATTCATGAATATAGATTGCTGCTGAGATTCATCAACTACACATGTATTCATTTTATTGGTTGCAATTCACATACTGAATGCCCTTTGCTGAATCTCTGAGAAGAATGATGGTGCTTTTGTATTCACTCCGTAAGATCATACGATTATAAAGCTATCGTCTAAACGTTGCGGACAGGTAAAGAAAAATCCTGAGCCCAGACTTTGACAAGCTCAGATTTGATCAGATTTGCCTCAGGAATTACATCCACTTCAAGATCCAGATAATATTTGACACCGCGACTTGCAACCTCAGTCTGTTTGGTACAGTCACAATCCCCACCAGAGTCTGTCAGGTCTGGTCAGAATTGTCCCTGACACAAATGGCTTGATTTGTGCATTGGCGAGCCACAATGGCAAGAAGGACGATGGCAATAGCAGTGCGAGTCGGAAGATGCAGTGAAGCTCCCGATCTCTCCACCTTAAGACGGACAGTTGTTGTTCAGTTCCTCTTCCTTTATGTATCACCAGTTGAAGGATAGTGCAGCAGCAGCATTACTCTGTTTGTTAAACCCCAAATATCATCACACACAGGCCATCTGTCTCGGCACCAATTCTTCTTTGTGTATTTGTGGCCTGTTCCTCCGCAGAGCTTCCAGACAGCAGCCCTGGGTAGTGGGTGTGATTCCCTAATAGCATCCAGTAATCATTAACCCACATCTAATCACACTCTAAATTGGGTGAACAAGGCGACAAGCCTCCTCACTCATTTTAACATGTGCTTACTTCTGCTGCCTGTTAAATGCGCAACGTGCTAAAACATATGCACTGCAGCAGATGCTGTGATCATCTGTATTGTTAGGCAAATCATCGGCATAACAATAACAAAATAATATTTAGGATGATACTCATTTTACCTAAATGGCCCCCCTCTCAACGTGTATGATTAATATTTTAACAACATGAAAAAAACGAACAACAAATATCAGCAGAATGCGAAGAAATAATCAAAGACTGGATATCTACTCAAGCTAGCAGCTAGCCCAGCTAGGGCAGGCCTTTAGCATTGCGTCACACCATTTTGTACCTCAAGGGAGGATTGCTGCGCCCAACATTAGAGGATAAAGTTTCGCTGCCCGGACGTGTTAGTTAGCCAGCTAACATAGCACTGATGATACACTATAGATCGGGTGTATCCGAGCAGTACCTTGTTTGTTACAAAGGGGTGTCCACCACAACTCTCTGGTAATATGCTGCCCCTAATGGTGAGGAGGACTCATTTGGTGAAATCGTACACATTGCACCTTTAAGCTATTTGTCAACCTATCAGTCTATCTATCTAGATGGTTGGCTGTCTGTCTGTCAAAACACCGCATTCACACCAACACCCACTTGACAGCTATAGGGAAACACAAACATGTACCCCACACTCAAATCATGGCGCTCTCGAACTAAACCTGTCACATTCTGCCCAAACCCCCCCCCCCCCCCCCCACTCCCCTCACACACACACACACACACACACACACTCCTCCCAAACATCCCCTTTCTGATGTTAGCAGGGATGAATGTCTGTCATTTCCCTGGCGCGCACACACACACACACACCGTGGACGGACGTTGCTAAATAATTCCGCTTGTGCATATTTAAAGCCTAACCGCCAAATGAGGGCGGTAAATGAAAGGCGGGGAAGTGCGTGAGCGGATAGCTTAAGTTCCAGCATGCGGCTGCTGCTGAACCGCGCTGCTGCAGGGCTCTGGGCCTCCTGGCTGCTCCCGGGCAGCGGGAAGGAGATAGAGTCGTCATTAGGTAGAGGGAGAGAGAGGGAGAGAGAGAGAGAGAGAGAGAGAGAGAGGGAGAGGGAGAGAGGGAGGGAGGGAGGGAGAGGGAGAGAGAGGGAGAGAGAGAGAGAGAGAGAAAGATACAGAGAGAGAGAGAGAGAGAGAGAGAGAGAGAGAGAGATACAGAGAGATAGAGAGAGAGAGGGAGAGGGAGAGAGAGAGAGGGAGAGGGAGGGAGAGAGAGAGAGATACAGAGAGAGAGAGAGAGAGAGAGCGGGAGAGAGAGAGGGAGAGGGAGGGAGGGAGGGAGGGAGGGAGGGAGGGAGGGAGAGAGAGAGAGCGGGAGAGGGAGAGAGAGAGATACAGAGAGAGAGAGAGAGAGAGAGAGAGAGAGGGAGAGAGAGAGAGATACAGAGAGATAGAGAGAGAGAGAGGGAGAGGGAGGGAGGGAGGGAGGGAGGGAGAGAGAGAGATACAGAGGGAGAGGGAGAGAGATACAGAGGGAGAGGGAGAGAGATACAGAGAGAGAGGGAGAGGGAGAGAGAGAGAGAGAGAGAGAGATCTTTTCCTTGACTCCTCTCCCGCTCTCGCTGAATCTCTTTGAACTCGCAGCCAATTTCGCATGCCCGGGCCGGCCCCCCCCACCCCGGTGCCGCTGGAGTTCTTACCCCCAAGCTCCACCTCTGGGCGGCCGGGGCCCGCTCGCTGGCTGGGCCCCGGCCCCTGGATGATGGGCAGGACATGAGGAGGCGGCGGTGACACACCTCTCTACCCCAGGGGGCCCACCTGTGGCCCGCTCCCTTTTCTTGATGTACGGTCTGTTCTGGAAGCAGCTCACGGCTCCCGGAGGTGATTGAGGCTTCAGCCGCTGACCCTGGCGTGCGATCGCGACGTTGTTTTGGCATAAATGTCCGGAGCAAGACGCCTGCTTAATGTTCTTGCGGTGGAATATAAAGTGCACTTTGCGATGTATTTACTCTGATAGAAAATTAATTCATGATTGCATTTCTTTTAGTTATTGATCTGCGATCCAGCGGTCCTCCTATGCTAGAGCAGCACAGGAACAGGAAGCAGGAACCAAAAGGGGGCTTTGTTCCCTGTTAAGTGACGCAGATATTCTTCCAAAGAAGAACTCAGTTTTGCGAGTGAATCATTCATTCAGAAGGGCATTTTAATGTCTTCTTCACTGGTCGGTCTTAAAGTTTTTGTTCATGAACCTTCACAAACACTTTATCGAGGAATGTTGGTATCCGGAAAGGATGTTTTATCTCGTCTTCCCACCAAGAAACGTTTACGGCTGAGTCATCTGAAGGCTGATTTGTGTGTGTCTGATGGCTTGTGTGATTCTAGAAACACACACAAACTCAGAAACTGATATCAAGGTATTAGGTGGCAAATGACTGTGCGATATAACTTGAACCCTGCCCGTAGCTGAGTGCTAGACGGGGGAAGTATATTAGTTGACAAAGTGCCAATCAAACTTTTCATCTTGCAATCTGAATGAGTTGCTTGAGTGAGTCGTTTCAATACACATTGTCAGCTAATGGGGTTTGAGCCATTCTGAGGACACTATGACTTGTCAAAACTACTCCAGTGTTGAAAGGAAGAGTATAAAAACAGAAATATCCATCACTGCTATAGATTAAATGTAATTTGGGAAGATTTCCCAAGTCTGTTGGCGTTGGGGGGGAAGGCATACTTCATATGCCATATTTCATACATTCGGTCTTTACAGAACATCTCTTATAAATGTTATTTTATATTGGGACAGAGTTACTGCTGACTTTTGGCAAAACGCAACTCATAACTCAGTCGAAAATCCCGTCCATGTATGAAATGTACCTCAAGGAAAAACTTGGGGGGAATCGCAAATCCATCCTATGAATTAGCGATGGGTAATGGGAGGCAAATCGTGGCCAGCTCATTGACGCTAAGGTGAGAAAGACTTTGCTGATATATGGCTGTATAAAACATTTCCCCTCAATGGGATTTCATAGAAAATTGCAGAAGCCTGTATTACCATGAGGGATAAATCCTCATCTGAGTGTGATGCCGCGCTGGGGTGAAGCATAAATTAGTTTAAAAATGGCCCGAAGCGAACGGCCATCTGAGGTTAACCTCCTCATAAACAATTATCAGACACAAGAGAATACATCAGCGGGATGATGAGATGAAAGATGCAGCGCCCATAAAAGTGGAATAGTGTGGAAGAAAAAGAGAAAGAAACATGTGGATTGTTAATCTCTGTGAAGTCATGTGACAAGCACACCAAAACGAGCACGGTGTTTCCAGAGAATGGATGGGGAAGAGAAAGTATAAATTCAGCTTGAAAAAACAATTTTGCACTTGCGGTGCAAACCTGCCAGTTTTATCCTCACATTTGGTCCGATTTGTACAGTATTTACAGTCCTTTTCTTCCATATCTTTTCATTTATCTCTCACTCCTTCCAACGTATGAGCATTTTATATCACTCCAATACCCTCTGTCAGGCAGCGAAGCAGCCTCTCCTTCCACCTAAATAAATACATTCGCAGACACAGACGCACTAAATAAACAACCGTATCTGCGTCAATGTGTGCGTTGTCTGGCAGGGGGCTGGACCAGACACTCGTACATTAGCACGAGGCGGACAAAGCAAACCCTCCGGATCCCACTTTCACTTTGGTTTCCATCTGAAAATAAAAACTACCCAGGGACCGCAGTGGCCCCGAGGATGCCGGTGCACTCATCCTCCCACAGAGTAGGACCTTTTTCTTTCTCCTCAGACTGTGCCGTGGCTCCCTGGATAAGGTGTCGAATACAAATGCTGCCATTAAGTGTCTTCCAGCAAACGGTTTTAAGTGGCCCCGGTGCTGGTGCTGGCTCCCACCTCATGTTCTACTTCAATCTCTATCTCCGTCTATCTGTGTCTCTCGCCTTCTATTTCTTCGTCTCCCTCCCCCTCCCTTTGTCTCTCGCTGTCTTCTCCTGTGTAAACCTGGGCTGGTACATTCCTTGAAATCCCTGACGGAATTGTCCCTTTGTCTCTGTTCAGAGATGGAAATCACTTCAATCCCATCATAGCGCAGGTACGCCTCTCAGGCGCCTATGTATATTCAACATCTAAATGTAACCTCCATTGTTTCGTGCTCCCCCGGGCTCAGGCTTATGCTCTTGAAGAAATCAGATAAGTTGGAAAAAGGTAGGAAACAATTACAATGACCTACATCCTGAAAAGCCCTAATAGAAATGATTTTGGTTCCTAAGGGAATCCGGGGTGAGCTGTAGGCCGCCACCAGCGCTCAGGAGAACGGTGAGCCATCAGGCTTCATTGTCAGGGTGAAGAGATTAGGCTTACCCAGAAGTCATGGCGACCAGGGGGGGAGGGATGGGGAGAGGCTAGGGGGGAGATGAGGAGAGGCTAGGGGGGGGGAAGATGGGGAGTCTAGGGGGGATGGCGTTCAGAGGGAGGGAGGGAGCACTCAGGGGGGCTCTGGAAACATGGGGTACCCATCCACGCCCTGGGACGCTTCATCGCCACCCTTGGAGGGGTGCTACTAGGTGGGGGTCCCAGTACTAACGTTACTCTGTTGGCCTGTCACGTCATGCTTTACTACTCAATAATCCTGGATCTCACACAATAGTTTTTGATACTTGATTCCAAATCCAAAGCTTATTCGTGTGTTATTGCTGAGTGAAGTTGACCACACCAAGCCACCAAACCCCCTTGAAAACTTTCCTCTAAAAGCCATATTAATTGTTTTGTGAAGATTATGAAACTCGGTATGTGGATTCTTTACCGATCCAGAAGCTGCTTCTCACTCATTCGTTAGTGAGTATGGAATTTCTTATTGGAATTTCTTATTTGTAACCCACAGCAGGCAATTCACGTTGTGTGTGCCCCGATCGTCAAATAAAAAAATAAAATAATTAAATAATACACACACAGATATTTCCTGATCCACAAATACACATTTGTGTGTCTTGTAAGATAATATCCGAACAAATATTTCAAAAATAAATCCCCTGTCTTGTAAAATGTTATCTACACTCACTTTTACATCTTTGTGGATAGCCTGACTCTTGAGAGTTGTTTAATTATGTTTGTGGATTTTTCTTCACACTGCTGTTCTGCAAAATAGGGATGCAAAACTTTATATTGGACTTGCATATACAGTAAGAACCAACAGACGATGATTCACAATCCACAAATATTGTGCTTTGTGTAATTATTTCCCGATCCACAAAAATATTTGTTTAGGTTTTGTCTTGATGATATCCAAAAATACTTTCAAAACATAATTTTAAAGTGTTCTAGCGGTACACTTTCAGAACAAGTTTAAAAACTCATTTTTAGATCTTGTTGAGTTTGGTCAAGTTGTAACCCAGCTGACTCGTAAAATAAAAAGGTCTGTAAAATGTGGATGCACATAGCATACACCTGTAGATGGCGACATGCAGATACAACACAGTGAGTTAATTTAGATTTAATTAATACTTTTTTTAAATTTCTTTCTAAATTTAATAATTTAGAATCCTCCTAAATTATATCAGCACAAATATTTCACAATCTAAAAATACATAATTTTTTACTTTTGTCTTTCAGAACAGAAATGAACACATGACGAGTCTATACGTATTTGTCGATCTCGTCGTTTTGTCCAGAAGGTGGCATGCTGATTTAAGAGCTGCTGTTTTACTGTCTTGGTCAGATAAGAAGAGTTTAAATAAAAAACTCTTCTCTTATCAAAACATTAGTAGAACGTCTTTTCCTAATGTTTGCACTACTGACATATTTGCCGTTTCAGAAGTGGAGGCCAATACTAAGTGAATCATGTTCTCCTAAGGGTAAAACCTTTGCATGGAGGTTCAGCAAGTACTTTGGTGTCACAAGAGTGTTATTATTATTGTAAATAATAGGTAAAACATATAGCAGTGGCTTCTGAACACCAGTGGTGTTGTGGAGACTTTGAAATTGGGGGGACTTATTTTTTCCTACCTTCTACCTTTGGACCATGCATTTTTTTCAGACGGCGATTGATACATAAGTTGTAAATAATGTATAAATATAAAATTGTATTTTAATATGAAAATTTTTAGTAAGATAAGGGTTTTTTCGGCAGATACTAGATTTTAAATAGCCTTGGAGATATATTGTGTTCCTCAGATGCACGTTTCCTCTAGATCGCCACCTATTGGGGTATGGTATGTACGCGTCCACATTCTACAGATCGCCTGCGGGACACATCGGACAAAACTACGAGACCCGCTAATGCATACGTTTTTTTTTGTCAAATTCTTCTTAAAGTGAGTTTGGATATCACTTTGCAAGACACAAGTTAAACATTTTTTTTGTGGATCATGAAATATCCATGTGGATGTCATTTTACAAAGCAAAAGTACAAGATATTTGCGGATTGGTGTCTTCTGTGGGGTATTGTCTTCTGCTTGCGTTAGAACTCATCATACCGATATTGGGGAGGTTGTATATCAAGCTCTGAAACTAATCTTCTTCCTCTCAATATAGTTTATAATGCACTATGCAGATTTGTTCTTGGCGGTACTTTCATAACTCATTATTTTACAACGTTTGAAATTCTTCTTGTCCACTCCTGTCATAAAATGCGACAGCAACATGGGCTGCAGTTTTTTTAACTGTATATATTTCAATCACCCTCACTATTTAAAACAGTCAATGGTTCCTTCTTTCTTTAATTATCAATCGACACACCAAAACAGCACAGATCTTTGGCTTCTGTATTCTCTAAATCAATAGCTAAGAAGATTTTAGTTATTTGGATGTGATATTTACAGGTAGATAATTCCAATCAGAGGGAGCTTATAACCTTGTCACTTGCATATGCCTGGCCTTTTTCTCAAAGGATCAGCTGTGCATGCCCATAATATCACAAAGGCTCTATAATTATGCTTTGTAATATTTATTACTTTGTTACTTTTATCACTTACTTAAACTGGCAATCTTTAAATATGCGTAGTTTGAGTTGTATCTCCTAATTTTGCAAGTTTTATTATTTTGTATCATATAAATTTGTTCTTTGTTCATGTGTGTTCGTTTGTATGTTGTCTAATCTGGTATCGTTTTCTTTGGTTATTTTATCTTTTTGTTCAATGTCTTCTCCAATTGTACCAGTCTACGATTGACGTTAAGGACCCCCTTGACACAAGACGCTTCATCTCCAGGAATGCGTCCTATATGAAGGTCCACCTCCGAGGCTTACGGAGGATATTGCAACGCTGCGGCGGTCGGTGACAGTAGAGACTGAAAGATGAAGAGCAGTCAGGTTTTGTCTGTCACAGGGAGGAAAACAAAAGAAGCGATGCAAGGGGGCTGGTGTTTTATTTACCGCGACAGCGATCATTATCTTTAACCTCATTATTCTCAGGGAGCTGTGCTGGGTTTCTTCGACGGAGAAATCCGCTCCCCCGATTGCGTTGCCGAGCTCTGCTGCTCTGTTAATCGCTGTCGCCTGATTATGAATGTGGCTATTAAAGGAACAGCTGTAGCAGTCTGCACCATACAAATCTGAGTTTCTCCTCAAAGCAGACTGATCATTTGGTAGTGCAACACAGACACGCCACACTGACTGACGCACACATACACAAACAGACACTCTCTCTCACACAGGCACCCGCACACACACACGCACGCACGCACGCACACGCACGCACGCACACACACACACACACACACACACACACACACACACACACACACAAACTCTCCAGCCAACACACACATTCATAAACAGATGCACACACATACATGGAGACACTTCACCTATCAAACACACATTCATCTAACACACACACACACACACACACACACACACACACAAGCACACACAAACAAACCAAGACACCAAGACATGCATCGAGACATGCAGGCACACGTTCACAAAAACACAAATGTGTTTGTGTTTCTATGTATACATGAATGTGTATGCACATAAACAGAAATGTAAAAAAGAACTGTGCAATCTGTGCCGTCTCTACTTAGTGAGTATATTTATGGCAGAGATGAGACGTATACAGCGCATATCGAGGATCTATCGTCTCATCGTGCTCCGTGTAAGGTTCCCGAGGAGTCACCATGCTCCAGTCTCTTCTAACGTCAGCCATCACAGCCGGGTCTCCCGCCGCTGTAACGGCAATACGTCCGCCCCCCCCTCTCCGCCGTCGTTTCATCTCCTATGCAGATGCAGACCTACCGGAGCCAGCGATCATTCATCAGGAAACCGTCTCCAAACGGGAGCAGCCTCTGTCCTGCTCATTCGTTATTCATCCCGGAGGTCCGGCCAGGGGCCGGACCGAGACCCCCTCTACCCAGCCAGGCGCCCCGTGCCCTGAGTCCGTCCTCCGTCCCCAAGGGGCCCTTGATGTTTGTTGTGTGTTTCTCTCTGTGCACATCGCCCTGTTTATCCGAAGTGGCCCTCACTCCAGAAACAAGGTAGAAGTGGCTCCCTGCTCCACGCTAAGGGTATTCCTGCTGTAATTTCCCCATCCTGCGGATTGATAGAGAGCCCTGTCTTCGGCTAATTAGATTGTTTATTACCGGGCCTCGTGATGAAACGCTTGATACCCGGCAACTGACACACGCTCGAGCCGGTCGTCGCTGGCAGAGGAGGGAAAGCGGCGCCAGCGCTGGGGAAAGATGCAGCGTTCCTATTAAAAGCAGCCTCTCGTGATATTTCAGCACCGCCTCCTCATGAATAACTCCAATATACCAGGACGCCTATGGAAGGGCGCGGATAGATATGTTAGGCCGCGCTCCGTCCCGGCACTTCG
Organism: Pollachius pollachius; assembly: GCF_949987615.1. Classification (NCBI taxonomy): domain Eukaryota; kingdom Metazoa; phylum Chordata; class Actinopteri; order Gadiformes; family Gadidae; genus Pollachius; species Pollachius pollachius. Next base: position 1,137,824 of record NC_136943.1, read on the forward strand.
CTGTGTACAGTATTTAATTCAAATCACCCAAAGCGAGCCAGAGCATCAAACCGACATCTTCACCCTGGCTGAGCGAGAGGAATTAGCTCTCCGGTGCTGGGCTGCGCCCTGAGTCCGTGAGCCTTCCTGGCGTCTCGCCTTGAACCCTGGAGGAATGTGCCGTCTCTGTATTATTATTACCACTTCAAAGAGCCGTTCGCTTCCCTGGGTGTCTACAACATGCATTTAGAGATCCATCTTCTTCCACCGGTGTGATCCCCCCCACCCCCCCACCCTGAAGCAGGATTCATGTTATTATTGCACAAACAAACCTGTGAACGCGGAGTACACCAGCTCTGCTATGTTTCCAGGCAGCCATTTTGTAGTTTTTTTTTTCTCTGCTGCTGCTCTGATTTGATCCGTTTTCAGTCAAGAGCACGCGTTAGCGACGGCCCACCTCTCATCGCTCAGTGGGTCGCGTGTTAAAGACTTACAGAACACCCGATTTTTAAAATAAATAACACCATGTCAATAGCGTTAGTTAGCCGCTCTTCCAAGTCGACCGGTTTGCGTGTGAAGTGCATTCTTCTCGACGGATCGAGATGAGGAGCCTTCTCTTCTTTTTATGTGTTTTCTGAGCTCCAAGGATGTGTGAGGTTTATAAATAGAGCTTGGGCACATTCCCTCCAGCCTGTCATCATATGTAAGTGGAGCGTTGGCTAGGGCCCGCAGGCCCCCCTCACAACCCCTCATAATACTGCCAGTGGTGCAATTTTCCCAAGACCCCCATGGGCCAATAATTCTCTTTGTAGGTTCGCTGGCAATTTGTTAAGCAGCGGAGCACAGAGACACAGGAAGAGGGGAAGAATTACCACCGAGCAATTCCGAACCAGATATTCTATTGGATTTTAGGGCTACCTGAACCACTTACCTTTATTATCTCCTTATAATCTAGCGGTGTAAATCAGTGGTATAGAGAGGGGGAGATGCCGCTGAAAGCAGCACTCTGCTCTTTACCGATTCCTCTACGCAGCCCGGACAAGGCGAGGCGTGTATTTGAATGCGACGGCACCGATATGCTAAAGGAGTCAGGTATATTTTCCATTTCCTTCACTGTGTTTTATTGCTTTTGTATCCATGCATAAAGTCTGCTGAGCCTCAAAGCTCAGAGCCCCCGCCAGAGGAAGTTCTGCTCTCTCCCACAGAGAACACCGATCCTGTTTTGCCTGAAGCAGCTCGTTTGCAGGCTGTGATTGGGTGATGTACCGATATCAAGGACATCGACCGGCGCTCGGGAGAATCTGTGTGAAACGCTGTCCAATGTGTAAACATTGGACAATGTTCAGACATCAAAGGCATCAAACTGAATTCATCAGTGCTGATATCATTGTGTCTGTTCCATCGGTCTGAATCAAACCAAATTTATGAAATCTAAAGGATCATATTTATGTTAAGCTAGTATGAGCCTATTGAGTCAAACCAGTATAGTATAATGGAAATAGGGCCACTGGTTGATTCTTCTTATAAGGGATAATAAATCCCTAATAAATAAATATGATTTTTAATGAAATAACTCATTAGGCAAAATCACTGCATAAGGAAAACATTGATCCACGAAGCAACATGTGCTCCACTGTCAAACTTGTATTAAACTTTGACAGGGAAGAAAAATAATAGTGTACTGTGAAAGGGTGATGAAGCACCACGACGCGAAGCGTAGGCTAAGGTAATGTACTCATTGATTATCCTGACTGTTAGCTACCTTTTGTATTTCTTTGCAGCAGATGTTTTCTACTTTGTTTGGCATTCTGGCAGAGTGTCCCCAAGTAAACCTATAATAGAAATGATGTATGAAGTCCGTCAACGGACATGGTTGTGATCGTGATGAGGAGCAGAGAAATGATGTTATTTGTTATTATGATGATTGTTGTATGGCTGAACCGAAGACATTGATACGGCAATGCTAACAGCTGCTCTGGACTGAGGGGCGGGAGATTGACAACATGTGTGTCACAACAGAGTGGGCCAGCTGACCAATCAGAGCAGACCGGGCTTTACTGGAGGGTGGGCCTTAAAGAGACAGGAGCTAAAACCAGACGTTTCTAAAGAAGGTTGAAAGCGGATCTGTTGCAGTGAACAGAGAATAATAGAGAATACTAAGGTGTAATTTTAACATTAAAGCATGTAAACCTGCTCCAGTAGAACCCCCAACTAAAATGATTACCTTCAAAAGTCCCATCATATGACCCCTTTAATAACAGCCTGCCAGGTGGGCGAGGAGCAGAGCGAGGTAATCACCTCTCCTTCCTCTTCTTTAGCCTTGCGTTGTCGTATTCATGGAAAGGAAATGCTAAAAATACTTGTTTTCTTCAGCGAGAGTGTATTATCTTTGTTCGATTTGTGCACAGGGACCAATGTGTGCAAATGCGACAGTAAGACAAACAAATCCATAACGCCTTCATCACTGCACTGACAGTTAACCATGACACATCCGTGAAAGTCAAAATCACATTTATCTCTTTTCCGCTACAAAGTCAATCATTCACAATCAACCTGTAATTGATTGTAAGATAGCACGGGCCTGTTAATGATCAGGGTTAGACTTGCCTGAGGAGTAGCATGAAGGGAATTAATATTCAAACGACGGAGTGGATGTGAGACACTACTTTAATTCACCACAACTGATTTGATAATCCAACCACGACCCTTCCCATAGTATAGACAATGACAGAGTCAAAGAGGTTATTAAACGTCTTTAACAAACTATTACTCCCAAAGGTACCACGTCTTGTTTGATCACACGAAGATTTAATAAACGCCAGACGATATTCAAATTAAAGCCACCGTACATCTATGGAATGAAAACGATTCTGTACATTGAAACCTAAAAGACGAATTAAAGAGGCAGCTTTAACCCAAAGCCTCCCCGTTCTCCGTCACGTGATATGTGCGCGCTCGCCGTGCGACTCCAAGGTGACATGAAGCTTGAGACACCTCCTCATCGCAGGCATGACATTAATTAGTGCGTCAATTTCAGGCGGCGTCCTTGCCTTAATTTTTCTCCCTAATTGGGGGATGATTTAAAATTTGGAAAAGTAGCAGAACTCCAGGTAATGAAGATTGACACCTGTTATGCTCCCCCCACCCCCCACCCTCCTCCTCCGTCACCCAGCCCCTCCGCCTGCTGCCACTGCGACAGGGAAGGGGGGGGGGGAGCAGGTGGGAGGAGACGGAGGGGGAGACAGAGGAGACGGAGACAGAGGAGGTTGAGGAGGAGATGGTGGTGGTGGTGGAGGAGGAGGAGGAGACAGAGGAGGTTGAGGAGGAGATGGTGGTGGTGGTGGAGGAGTAAGAGGAGGAGGAGGAGGAGGAGGAGGAGGAGGAGGAGACAGAGGAGGTTGAGGAGGAGATGGTGGTGGTGGTGGAGGAGTAAGAAGAGGAGGAGGAGGAGGAGGAGGAGGAGGAGGAGACGGAGACAGAGGAGGTTGAGGAGGAGATGGTGGTGGTGGTGGAGGAGTAGGAGGAGGAGGAGGAGGAGGAGGAGGAGGAGGAGACAGAGGAGACGGAGACAGAGGAGGTTGAGGAGGAGATGGTGGTGGTGGTGGAGGAGGAGTAGGAGGAGGAGGAGGAGGAGGAGGAGGAGGAGGAGGAGACAGAGGAGTTGGAGGAGGAGATGGTGGTGGTGGTGGTGGTGGAGTAGGAGGAGGAGGAGGAGGAGGAGACAGAGGAGTTGGAGGAGGAGATGGTGGTGGTGGTGGTGGAGGAGTAGGAGGGGGAGGAAGCGGTGGAGAGGGGGAGGAGGAGGAGACAGAGGAGTTGGAGGAGGAGATGGTGGTGGTGGTGGTGGTGGAGTAAGAGGGGGAGGAAGCGGTGGAGAGGGGGAGGAGGAGGAGACAGAGGAATTGGAGGAGGAGATGGTGGTGGTGGAGTAGGAGGAGGAGGAGGAGGAGGAGGAGGAGACAGAGGAGTCGGAGGCGTCTGCTGGCGAACGCCTCTGCCCTTCTGTAAGGTCGCGTGAGCACACCTCTTCTGAGTTCGGAGGAGGGGGGGCGCGTCTCCGGGGAGACGGGGGATTGGGGGGGGGGGGCGTAGAGGGTTGGCCGGATGCCGCTCCGCAGGGCCAGAGCAATGTGTGACAGGAGCAGGAGCTCCTCCTCTGGCTCTGCCGCTCCCCCATGTAACAGCTGTCTTGCTTCCTGACTGATGACTTGATTTCATGACAAGAACCCAGCCGACCCTCCTCGACATCCTGCAGGGACCCGCCGACGCAGTGCCCCGCCCTGCCTGCACCATCCAGCCCCCCAGACCAATAGCAATGTCTGTGTATGTCAAAGGGCCGTGCCCGCGGGCAGCGGGCTCTGACCCCAGGACACCCTGTCTCTGAGCGGCCGCTCTGGGTTTAAAACGCCAGCCTGGATGTAGACAGAAGATTAATTGCGCTCAGCAGATTGGTCTGTATTAAGCTACTAAGCACTGGTTAGTGTGTGTGTGTGTGTGTGTGTGTGTGTGTGTGTGTGCATGTGTGGGCGTGGGTGCGTGCGTATGTGTGTGTGTTTGTGTGTGTTTTGACCACGCTGGCGCACGAGTTTGCACCACAGGAACGATCGCACACACATAAACACAAACACACACACACACACACACACACACACACCGTTGCAAGTATGTACCCACTCGCACACGAACACCAAAAAATAAACTCACTATCACTATCCAAATATTTACTGCAGGTCCCCAAACCAAACTAATTAGACACCTCTGCGTTGTGACATTACACACCAGCTTAATTAAACAGGCTCAGAAGGCACGGACCAGCCCTGCTTAATTCACGCGCCACGGAAGGAGCAGGTAGATGTGGTGTCAGACGGCCGACAACAGGACACCGGCGACCGGCCTGTGAGTCCGACACGACTCCTCATAAAAAGGCGCAGGGGGAACGCGTGTGGATTTGTTACGTGTGGCCGTGGGCAGCTTGGGGGGGGGGGGGGGGGGGGGTTCGGCATGAGTGGATTAAAACGCCAGCGCACATCCGTTTCCATACTGTAATCCTCTTAGCCGGCCCTCCTAATACGTTTTATATCTCTTTTCTTTATCTCTCGACGATGGTAAAATATCAGATTAGTTTTCGAGCTTTGACTATATCTTATTACAACCTTATCTAACACTAAGGGGGTGGGTGCTCAGTGGAGGGTTTGGTGGGTGGGTGGGGCGGAGGGGGTGGTTGCAGTTGTTGCCGTGACCGTTCCCCCCCCCCCCCCTATGAAAAGCCGTGTCCATGGAAACGAGCAGCAGTGACGGAGACGAGGGCATCGCTCGCCTCGGACTGCTGACATGGCCCGCCGCGTCACATGGCTCATCTGTAGAATAGATTGTTTATTTAGCGATAGCCGATTGGTCTGTGGGCTAGGCTCTCGTGGTCGAAGCACCGCGTCGTTGACCACAAAGTGCCAACTCATTGTATGTTGGACGTCCTTGCACTCAAAAATAGCACTTAGCATTGTGTAGCATCTTATCCTAGCTCTCTCTGTTGTATACGGGGAATGGGTTAACCTAACAATTGTTAGTGCTTGGCAATTGATTCTATGAACATCCTTACTGTACCGACAGCGATATTTTGTTGTTTTGCTTTCTTCTGACAAATGCAGCAGAAATCTTTCACCCCACAGTGGTGGAAGATGGAGTGATTATTTGGCCAGTGACTTCACACCATGAGTTTATCAGAGCCTTAAACAAAATACAACTCTACCAATCCACCCCCACTACATTTTCAAGAAGAATGTTAATATACCATGTTATTATTTATTATATATAGGTATATTGGTGGAAAACAAATGCTATTGAGGAAAGTATGCATATATTTATTCTGAGCTTTCTTTGTACTCCAGGGAGAGAAAGCCATTAAACCTTGTTTACTATTAATAGTTTCAGGTTCGCAAAACCATTATTCTATTTTTTCTCTATAGTGCATCGTTTTGCTGCCTACCTGAGAAAAATTGGTCAATCAGAAGACCTATCTGGCTTTAATTAGTTGCAAAAGTACCCTTTAAGAACGGACGGCAGGACAATGACAACTGCATTGCAGTGGCTGTTCCTTGTAGCGTCTAGAGAGCTCCCTGGTGAATCCACCGGACAGCAAGACTCCCTTTAAACACCCCAACAACATCCTACCTGCTGCCCTAACAGGTCCAGATATCATCCCGAGGGAGAGAGAGAGGGAGGGAGAGAGTAAGAGAGAGAGAGAGAGTAAGAGAGAGAGAGAGAGAGAGAGCTCAAGCTAGAGGGAGTAAGAGAGAGAGCTAAACGAGTTTTCATAAGATCTATGGCCAGAGGTCATCCGAGTCTCACCATGACTTACCCACAATGCTTTGGGGTTGTGCCACCTTTACGATGGCTGACGGACACACCCGCTGGGAGGTGGCTGTGCGCCGACAGCCACATAAACATATATTGATGGGACAGTTTAAAAGTGCAGCTGCAGGAGAAGCCAGAAGAACAGTTGTTTCCATGTGTGGTAAATTGCCCATCGGCCACACCTTAATAGTAAAGTGGGGGATGGTGTGTGTTGAGTGTGTGAGTGAGTGAGTAAATGTGTCTATGTGTGTGTGAGTGTTTGTGCGTGTATGCGTCTGTGCATACGTGCCTTTTGTGTGGTCGGCATGGCACCTGGGTGCAAGCGACCGGAGGAAGGAGAGAGAAATTAGAATGGTTCCCGAATTGTCGCAGCGAAGAGGACTCGTGACAGCGCGGCCTCACCTAAATGGCCCTCATAAACAGTGCAGTAAACGCAACGTCGTTTAAAGCAGAATGAATGCGGGTATAATGGCAATGACGAGGCTTTTGTGTCCCAACTCGTAAAGTAGTTTCCAGGGAAAACAGGGCACTCGACTGTGGACACCCCCCCCTCCCTCCCTCCTACAGCCCCTCCTCCCCTCGATATCTCTTCACCTGATCTCTCTGTCTTCCCTCTCCTCCCATCCCCTTGCTATCCCCCAGTGTGTCTGAGTCCTACGTGTGGTTAGTTATGGGGAACACATCCATGAATAAAACAACTGTTGACACAAAGTGATTTTTTGGGGGGCTGTGTGTGTGTGTTTGTGTGTGTGTGTGTGTGTGTGTCTGTATATGCATGTGTGTGTCAGTGGGTATGTGTGCGTGTGTTTGTGTCTCTGACTGGGGTGTCACAGTGTGTCTGTGTCGGTGTGTGTGTGTGTGTGTGTACCTGTGTGTGTGTGTCAGTGTGTCTACCTGTGTGTGTGTGTGTGTGTGTACCTGTGTGTGTGTGTAAGTGTGTCTACCTGTGTGTGTGTGTGTGTGTGTGTGTACCTGTGTGTGTGTCAGTGTGTCTACTTGTGAGTGTGTGTGTGTGTGTGTGTGTGTGTGTGTGTGTGTGTGCGTGCGTGCGTGCGTGCGTGCGTGTTATGCTTGCCCAACTATGGGGCCATTGGATTATGGAATTTTGTGATCCGCGCTTCGGTCCCTGGAGGATGAAGAACCTCAGCAACAAACATTCCCTGACACATGGAGGAGTCGGGAGGGCCCCAGGGATAGATCACCTCCATGCCCAAACGATGCCTCCACTGCCTAGTTAGACCAGGGACCGAGCCAGGTGGTGGAAAGTAGAGCAATTACCTCCAATCCTCGCTGGGTGTGAGGGGTGTTATTGATTTAGCGTGCCGCGCGGCTGCATGGCATAACAGATCACTGGGGGGAGGGGGCAGGAGGAGCTGAAGAACAATGAAAAAAGTATAGATAAAGCGTTGGACGGGGGATGAGGTGCAGACGCGGTTTTGTGCGATGAGGTGTGTTCACAGCCATCCGTCGGATACCTTTAGCCGAATACCAAAATATGGTAATCGTACTCCGACTCCTTTCTATCGTCAGTGGGTACGGTGTGTGTTGCATGGGGATGCGCAATGACTGTAGGTTCCACACTGAAAGCTGACGGACGTATATTACACTTTCAGGATCTCACTGTTATCTCATGGAATGTTTCCGGAGATGGTTGGCTAATTGGAATGAGAATCACGCCAGAAATTGTTGGGATCTTTTTATTTTCGAGTTCTGAAGCTGCGTCTCTGGAGCTGAATTTTAAGAGTATAGGAAAGCTAGCCGAATCTCCTCTAAGTGTTGACTCGTTTGAGCAGTGCACGAGACATAGGATAGATTTTATTTTTGAAAATTTCCTAGGTTATCGTAAATAATTGTGAATTTTGAGAAACCCATGCAAATCCTCCAACACCCTTTACCCCGTAATTAATACACAAAGTCAAACGAGGAGCAACAACCTCGCACACAGAACCACAACAAGCGCACAGAGGACCGTGTGGAAACTGAGGTGCACCGGCGACTCCCTGAGAAAACAAACAACATGGTATGATGAGGAAACACAATTTGCCAGCGTACCACACCTCCATGTGCCCAATGTGCAATTAGTATACACTAAACAGCACGCCATGGCTTTCATACACTGTCTCCTTAATCCCTGGCTGCATACAAGGGATACCAGCAGCCCAAAGGAAAGCAATCTCCCTCTATCCCTGAATTTCTATTTATTTCTTTATTTATTTTATAACTCAGATATCTGCAAAGGCAACTGGCACCTAGCCGTCCCTCCATCCACCACCTTTAAGCGCCAGGGGCTTTGAAGGGAGCTAATTTCCATACTAATTTCTTATTTTTCCCCCCAACCCCACCCCTTCCCCGTATAAAAATCCTGGGCCAGGCACAGGGCGGGGAGAAGACATGTGTCGCTTGATCTAATGGCGTCGGACTAATTGCATTCTGGGGCACACGCCTGGAATTTAGAACGCTGGAAGAATGTTTGAAAAAAAAGGGGACTGGAAAAAAAAAAAGCCTAGAAAGCCGCGTGTTGTGCAGGCAGAGCACATACGACACGGGGTACAATTAATAGAGATCCCCCCGGGGGAGGGAAAATTGGACTGTTCGCTGGCCGGGGGCCCTTTATTGATATCACGGGGCCGATGGAGATGGGCCCCTCTCTGTCCGCGGGCAGTGCTCATCCTCTGGGGGGCGCCGCTGTGACTGGACTGTTATGAGGCCAAGTTAGCTCGCCTGCACCAATAATGGCAGCACAAACAAGCCCCTCGCCACGCTGAATGTTAAGCCAGATCAGTCTCGGGGCGCTTCGCCGCGGGTTTGTAGGGATAACATAGCATGAGATTATTTGCACTCTCTCTTCTCGCCTCGCTCCTCTCTCTCTGTCTATCGCTCTCTCTCGCTCCCCACTCTCTCTCTCTCATCTGCCATTGCTATCTCGTTCTTCTATCTCCCTCTCAGTCTCTTTCTCTCTTTCTTTCTCCGTCTCTGTTTCTCTCCAACAATTTTGTTTGCCTCGCTCCCTCCTCCTCTCGCTATATCCCACTCTTTCTATCTTTTCCCTTGCGTCTTTTACTCTCTCTTTCTCCTCACTCTTTCTCTCCATTTCACTGCCTCTTTTTTCCCTTTCTCTTACTCTCTTTTTCTCTCTCTCCTCTCTCCCTCCCTCTCCCCCTTGCTATCTCGCTCTTTCTAGTTCTCTTTCTCTCCATCCCTCTGCTGTCATTGCTCTCCCCTATGCTTTCTTGCTCTCTATTCCTCTGAGTCACTCCACCTCTCTCTCTCTCTCTCTCTCTCTCTCTCTCTCTCTCTCTCTCTCTCTCTCTCTCTCTCTCTCTCTCTATCTCTATCATTCACTGTCTGCCCTTAAATCTTAGTCTGTGCAATTCAGTTTCTTTCTGTGTTGTTGTCTCCCAGTTTAAATAAATACTTTTTTTTCTGAAACTTCTCTCCTGCATGAAGTCAGACAGACATACAGATAGACAAACTCACAGACACACAAGCACACCTGAACCTGTATTTCCTGTCAATAATCCTGATTGGGGAAACTCAATTTTGTCTGCCATGGCAATAATTCGCCATGTTGGGGGGGACGGGGGGGACAGACAACAATAAAAGACAGCAGATGCAGACAGTGCAGATAGAGACGCTGTTGGTTATATTATCTCGGGGGCCAACCAGGGTGTCCTCACAGCTCCGCTCACTGAGCTAAGTACAAGGGAGATGAAGTGGAGCGCTTCAACCTGACACTCTCATAGGGCAATGGACCCATTTCCAGCGGGGTACCGGTGGCATTTTATGTGTAGCAATAAGCGCCGCGCCGGCAGTGGAAGGTGTGTAGGAAGGTGTGTTCTTCTCTCCCTGGTGGTAATACAACATTTTTTGGTTGAGTGTTGTGTATATCAAATATATGTGTTTATATACGTTTAAATATGCGTGTATATATATAGTCACGTATTTGTATACTTATACATAAACATTCACAAGCACCAACACAAACACAAGCACCAAGTTTTGACAGAGTTTTCTACAGTAGACTCTGAAGCCTTCAAAGGTTTACCTCAGAGAATGTGACAGAGTGACACTGCAATATAGAGTGAAAAGAGAAGGACGAAGATACAGCGCGAAGAAAGGTGGCAGGCAGCAGAGAGTGAGTGTGTGTGTGAAGAGAGGGAGAGAAGAGTGAGCGGGAGGGAAAAGGACATCAGTGGCCCGAGTGTGAGGCAGTGTGTGTGTGTGTTTGTGTGTGTGTCTGTACCTGCTTGTGTGTGTCTCCATTGTGTGATCGGCTGTGTATATGTGTTTTGTTGTTTATGTGCATGGATGCGTATCTGCCTATGAGTGGGTCCTTGTGTGTATGTGCACGGATGCATATGTGAGTATGTGTGTGTATGCATGTGCCCTCGAGTGTGTATGCATGCATGCATGAATGTGTATGTTTGTGCATGGATGCATCCGCATCTGAATGGATATATTTGTGTCTGGTTGTGTGTGTGTCGGCATGCATGTGTATGTCAATGGATGTATGCGTGCATGTGTGTGTGCATCTGTGTGTGTGTGTGCGTGCATGCTCGTGTTCACGACGCGCACACACGCGCTCACACTGGGCAGAGTTATCCTCTGTCATCCGAACCTCTTCTTCCCCTGTGGTGGCAGACAGCGTAGTCCACTGGGACTAGTCGGGATTTAGAGAATTACTGCAGCTAAATCACCCACAGCCGTTTGGGAAACACGTATCCAGATATGACATTAGATGGACGGATTAGGGGAACGGTATAAACACCAGCAGTATGTCTCTGGCTCTCCATGCCCACGTTAACAGACCGCAGACCGACGCATTGACTTCCACCTGACTAACTGTCATTTGACCTTTTCCTGCCGTCTCGCTGCCATGTGTGTGGGCGTGTGCGTGTGTGTTTTGCGTGGGTGCGAGCGCGTGTTTGTGCGTGCATGTGTGTATGTACGCGTGTGCGATCTAAACTCCGGTACCGAACTACAGCCGCAAACCACACCACCGTCACAATACCTAAACATTGGTAGGAGGAAGGGATTACATTTGGCTGCAGAAGCACTCATTAGTCTTAACTAGGAAACAGCTGTATACACTCCCAATGAGAGGAGTGTCTGGGGGGGGGGGGGGAATACGCAGTGTGTTCAGGAGAGATGGTTATCAGGTGTCTAACAAGAGGCCCCGCCCAGGTCTTGTTTGCGGGGCTCTCAGCTGTTGCGTCGGCCATGTTGTGACTATTTATCAGGCTTGACGTTGAATAAGCACATGCGCCCCGGTGCGCCTAATTGACCGAACACCAGGTGAGCATCTTCCTCTTTCTCCTCCTCCCCAATGCGCGCACACACACACACACACACACACACACACACACACACACACACACACACACAAGCGCACACACACACACGCACACACTCACTCTATCTCTCTATTCCCGCCTGGGCCGTCTGTATTGTGTGTGTGACTTTACGTCTAAAAGAATTGCGGTCGGACTCCCGACAAAGGAGGCTGATTTTCCTGCATGGGGGTAATCAGATAAAAATCAAATCTCTAGAACAGTATTGTGTCTCCATGATTGCAGCGATCGCCGTATCGCTCGGGCGCGGGGACGGAATGCTAAATATCAAGTCAAGTGTGGAAAAAAAGGTCCTCCCAATCCGAAATAACAAAGGAAAAACGTTGAATCAATAAACTCCATGGGACAAATTAGAAATGTTAAAGGAATGAGTATTATATTATCATTAGGTTGACATTCAAAATCTGAGAGTTAAGATTTTTGTGTGATTAGTCATTTTAACAGAACCGACTTTAAACTTGTTCAAGCTAACCCCCCCCTGTTCAATTGTGTGGTCTTTATTTTGTATTTGTGAATCGGGTTAGAAAAACTAACATTTCACTTGGAATATTACCTTTCAACAGATTCAAAATGGGCTCCTTAAAGAACAGCAGGGAACTTTTTTAACTGCCAACCAAGTCTCTGTGGTGTAAACGTTGAAACACTTTCCCTTTTGTCTTTTTAAAGCAGTTAATCGTACATGTAAAGAGCTGGACTGGTTGAGTACTATACACCCAAGCTGTTATTAATGGCCATCATTCATCACTGAATAATTATGAACACAAAGAACAAACATTCTTTGTGTGTATGTCTACGTTTTTTTTTTAATAAAACAAACGTGTCATTGAGGCTACCAATTATTGATCGCTTATTAAATACTTACAAACTGCATATCGGATCACGGCAAGCGTTTGATGACCCATCACGGTTCCCGGCCGTCAAACCACTTCAAACGGGGAGGTTGAGCGATCGTTTTCCCCCATTTGTCGTTCCCTATCTCCCCTCCACTCTCCGTGCGCCAGCCGCTCATGTGGAGAAAGGAGTCGGGGAAGAACAGAGTCCTTTTAAGAGCTCCTCTCTGGAGGATGGAGATACTTGTTTCCCATAAATCTCTGCAACATGTGCAAAATGCAAACGAGGCCCAGTGAAGCCACTCGGCTCATTGTCCCTAGCAACTAAGGGGGAGAAATCTTTCTCCTTTCCTTCGCTCAGACAAAAACTACAAACAAAGTTTGCCAAACACACACTCGTTGTTTTTCCAACAAGGGGAAGAGGGGGTCCTGGAAGATGGAGGGGGAACGGGACGATCAGCCCAGAGACACACCACTCCACCGTGGTCCAACCCAAAACCAAAACCGTCCTCAAACTGGTTCAAACTGGTTCAAACTCTGCTTCAAACGCGACTCCGGAGGATAGAGTGAGCCGTTTAGCCGACTAAAGGCTCCGCCCCCTCTAGGAAGACTCCGCCCCCTCTAGGAAGACCGAGAGTGAGGGCGGGATGATAATTGATACCTGATGGACTGGCCGGGTGTTGCACAGAGCGGAGGGCGTGCTGTCATTGATGCGAGGACCGTACATTAAGCCTGGCCTCTCCTCAGTTCCGTCTTCCCTTTTTCCCTCCATCCCTAACTCCCTCCCTCCCTCCCTCCCTTCCTCTCTCCTCTCTCCCTCCCTCCCTTCCTCCCTCCCTCCCTCCCCCCCACCCTCTGCCTCTAGCAGGAGGAATTTAACCAGTAGGAGTCCATCTCCTTTTGTTGTTGTTGTTGTTGTTGTTGTCGGAGGTCTTGGTGGGCGACGTTACACGCATGAGGACTTCCATAATGAGGTCGTCTTTCAGACCGCATCGCCATCACACGCTCGTTGCGTGTCACCGTGGCACAATTCGGCCTCTGCTGTCTCCCGGCCGCTCCTGTAGGCCGGTGGGCCGCGTTCCAGCGTGGGCAGGGGGGGCACAGGGGGGTGGGGGGAGAGGGGCCCATAACACCAGCATCTGTCAGGGAGGGACGTGGGGGGTGGGGGGAGACTACTTTCCATGCAAAGCAGCAGTGATATCAACAGTGGGGCGGGGGAGGAAAGAAGTGACGTGAAATTAAATCAGTCAGTCTGTGTGTACTTTGAACCGCGCCGGTTCGAGCCGCCGTATAAATATGCTCAAAGACGCAGTGGAGGACGGGAGGCCGTCGCCGCCCTTAACAGCTTCGGCTTCTTCATTTTATATTTTGAGCGCGAACCATTGGCGCGGTAATGTTTAGGAAATGTCTGCATGCGTGAACGTGTTATTATTTTAACACGTTCATGTTAGTGGTGGGTTGGTGGGAGAAGGCTCCTATTGTCTCTGAAAAACTAGCCAGCGATTCAAAGACGGAGGTTCATCAGTAGTTTGTTGTTTATATATCGTTGGGCGATGCGTTTAAACAAATGATGGCCATGGAAGTGAAATGGTAAAATGCATCTGAACGTACCGGAAGTCTTGAAACGTTTTGCGGACTTACGAGTGAGTCAACTTCTTTTCAGGATAATTGAAGAGAAAGCCTTTATTCAACTCAAACCTTCAACTAAATACTAAAGGTTGGCAAACTAAAACATCAACTAGATCACATCATTGTTGTTGTTTTGCCTTCACATTCATTTCACCTGTTTTTTTTAAACAGTTTTAAAAGTTATGGAGCTTAATGTTTCGCAATAAATAATAAAAGTTCTTCACAACTATTTCTTATGCTGAAAAGAAAAGACTTTAGTCCAAAACGTCACGAACTGCAACATGGTTATGTTGACCTCTTCTAAGACGATTGACGATTGACTTCTAAGACGAAGTTAACCAGTTCACTACTGTTCAGCCAGGAGTGGAGAAAACCTTTCTCTCGTTCTCCGATACTCAAACGGTGGGCAGCATCAAAAATCTAAATCAGAAGCCCAACAAACAGACAGCCATCCCCACAAGCACTTACAACGCAGGACTTATTCTGACAAAATCAATACTCAAGCACACACAGAAACATTTACAGCCGGAAGCATGCTAGGGCAGGAACATTACATCCAGCCTAACTACAATATGCCCCCCTGCTGGGCAGACTACCGTTAAACGCTGGCTCCATGGTGCCTTGTTTATGGCAGCGTATCCAGACCTTGAAGGGGTAAAGTTCTGCACTTCTATCACCGTAGCTCTTCAGCACAACCATCTGGAAGAGGTCCATCACGGAGATCAATAGAAGTGGAGTCTTAGGTTAAACTTTGACTCATCTCTGAGTCCGATGTTCTTGTCTTTGTCAAGAGGACGTATCTGGAGCAAGAAGTAGGCCATCCAGTATGGCTAATAGTGCTCTGACATACCGCTGCGCTCTGTTTCTGTAAAGGAATGTGAGTTGTATTGTATGAAAAGCAAAGGCCCGTGATCAAGGTTCACTGTTAATAGCAAGAAGTGGGTTTGGGGGTTTGAAATTCCTGTATTTACTGTATTTTAATAACTGATTGCACCCAACACATTCGCATTTATAATTGAAGAGATTTTTTTTGATAAAATTTGTAATGCATTATCATATTAAATATATTCAGATGTGGAGAGCTTGGTGTATTTTAATATTAGAAGTAGATGGTTTTTTTACTCGGAACTCGGTTCATAAAGGTCTCGTGGTTCCTTTAACTGAATATCTTAACTATTAAAATGTCTAAACACTGGGACAACATATTTTGGGATGACAAGTCTTGTGATAAAAAATCTCTCTTTTAATACATTCAGAATAAATCTCCGTGTATCTTATCTTCAAGACCATTTGAGGAATCGGGTGAGATTGCGACCTGACGCTAGGTGTCACCCTTGTGACTTTAAAACCGACTTCCTCGAAAGGATGCGATTGAAGCGAGGTTCGCTCTGAGAGAGGCAGGGAGGGGTGGAGAGGGAGAGACAGCCGGGGCATGAAGGAAAAGCTGGCTTTGAGTGAGTGGAACCAGAGAGTGAGGGCCGACTCCTCTAAAGAAAACTGTTTCCACCCTATTTGAATGCAATACAAATGGGAGATGGGCCTACATTTCATCATTCTTGATTTCTCGTTTTTTCATCCAACAGCCTAGGGCTTGTATGTTAGAGGTAAACGTCATCCGAAACGTTTAATTGATCATGCTAATCGTAGTTCCTCAAGATTGCAGTCGCAGTGGCCCACAACATCAATATTGATCGTTTGATTTGCTGTATTGGCTTTGTGTTAAATGATTGGTGCTATAGGCTGTCATCAAAAGCGTGCGTAATTACATTGGAGTCATGCATATTTATTGAGAGAGACAGTGAGGCAGACGGAGACTCGGAGCGAAACGGAGAGGAAGGGAGGGGGTACAACCAAACATAAACCCATGTTAAGTCATCGGGTGCAATCAGGTAACCCTAACCTCAACTGCTTTCAAAATAATAAAAGGCTGATTAATAACGTATAATAAAATAAACGTGTGCATCGGTCATACTTGTGGGGTGGGGTCTTCAGACCCGCTGCGTGCCCCCGGCAGGAGTTGAGACCGTCATTGGGCCGTGCGTAATGGTTCTTACGCTAGTGGACCTGAACGCGGGGTGCTGACGCACGGCCGAGCGGTCGGGGTTCTCAACCCAATAGGAACGCTTTGAATACGCGTGGCCCCTGTTTGGTTAGTAGCCGTAGGCCTACTACCGGGGTTGGCAAGGTTATGTATATTGGTAATGTATATTTTAGAAATAAACCTTGACATTGTGGCTATCCCATTAGTAGTGTGGCTATCCCAGTAGCAGTGTGGCTATACCAGTATCAGTGTAGCTATCCCAGTATCAGTGTGACTACCCCAGCATCAGTGCGGCCACGAGTTTCTACCTGTCGTCCTCGTCTATAGGGGCTGGTACATCATAATGCATCTTGGGGGTTTGTGTCGGCGATACCAAACACCATCACGACCCACGACATGCCTATAATGCTCCTGTAGTTCTGACGTGGAGGCGATCGTGGTGATGTGACGTCACGATGCGCTTCCTCAATAAACATAGAGCCAAACGGTGTTGAACTACATACTCAACAACTACACACACGCATGTAAGCGTCGACACACTCTGAGAAACGCACCTCAGATACTGTATTAAAGTATGCTCATGTTTAGGTAAAGACCCCCCCCCCCCCCACACACACACACACACCCCTACCCAGTGAGGACCCAGAGAGAGACACACACACAGCCTGTAGCCAACAGGATTAATTGCATTCAGACGCCCCGACTGCAGAAGCAGCACAGGTAGTCAGTCGGCCAAGGCAAGTTTCACTGCTTTGCTCTGCTTTGCCCCACCCACCAGCAAATCCAACCCTCCCGTGTGAGCCCTGATTGGCTGAGGGGGGTGCGGGTTCCGAGACGGCGGGGAGCTGAGCTGTGTGCTCGCCAGTGTGCGCCAGTGATGCGAGAGGAGCGCGTGTCGGAGTCAACTATACGCAGCCGTTTGGCACCGGGTGGACCTTTTTTTGCCTCAATCTGGCGGGATGCTTTTCGGTTCCCCCTGCGCTGTGATTATTATTATTACGCATGAAATGATGTCGAGGCTGTAGGCTCGTGTCTTTTTTTGCCTCTACTCTTGCGCGTGGTTTCAAATATTTTCCGTGGATTTTTCTACCGAGGAAGGACTACCGAGTTGTGTGTGTAGCCAGTGTTCCCAATCCCGGGAGCCGAGGAACTTAATTGGGAAGTAAACGCGTGAAGACTTGAAAAGTCTGGAGAGGAGAGCGAATCCGCGTCGGGAAGGAGAAGATCACCACGGAGCTGAGCTGTGGTCGAGATATTCCTGCAGCACCTGTGTTCTCAGAGCACCGGGACTTAAGATGCTGAATAATTCCGCGGTGGCAGATGATTTCTGAGATTTCCTTTTTAATCGAACGCGAGGGAGAACGGAGGAGTATCTCTCGTCAGCTCTTCTAACACCCCCACTTCATGTTGTGTGCAAAATGCGACTAAAAATGCTCCTGGCATCGGGGAGACTTTGACACGGACATTTGATCGACATTTTTTCCCCAAACATCGGAGGACCGTTCATTTTGCCTCTAGTCCTCCATAGGAATTTCTTTCCTTTTTTTAGTCTTATTAATTTTACGCGGACATGTTATCGTCCGAGTGGCGCCTGACCCTGCTTTGTGGCTTCACAGGAGCCGCGCGTCTTTCCACGGGTGAACCTCTGCTCTGAGGACCCTCGCTATGCTCCACCGTGCCTCTCCTTCCCGGTGTGTTCCTCTCCTCCGCAGTGGACCACAGGATACGCTCTGCCCCCCAAAAGTAGAATGAATCACTTTCCTGAGAATTATCTCCACGATGGTTTTCTGAAGGAACGTCCGCTCCACATGTCATTGGACATTTCAATGAGTTGAGTTAGTGGGAACATTTTTGCCTATTTTGTGTGTGTGACATGCAATCGCGTGCGTAACCATCTTACGGTGCGTCTCAAGAGAAACTCAACAGGCACAATGCAATCCAGGGAGATGGAATTAATAAACATTGTTTTGGTTATCCTCCTGTTTTTGGTCGGGAGCGACGCAGTTATCAATCTGAAATACGGAATAAACGAAGAGATGAAGCCGGGGTCGGTGATTGGGAACGTAACAAAGGACGCACAGAAGCAGGGGTTCCAGATCGCACCGCAGCCCCCCTATTTACGGGTGATTTCTAACTCGGAGCCCCGCTGGGTGGAACTGAGTCCGGCGGGCATCCTCACTACCCAGATGAAGATCGACAGGGATGTAGTGTGTCGACAGAACCCCAAATGTGTCATTTCCCTGGAGGTGATGTCAAACTCCATGGAGATTTGCGTCATCAAAGTTGAAATTGAGGATTTGAACGACAACGCACCCCGGTTCCCCACGAGCCACATTGACATTGAGATCTCCGAGAACGCCTCCCCCGGTACCCGGTTCCCTCTAGAGGGGGCAAGCGATCCGGATTCGGGAGTATTCGGTGTTCAGTCATATTCCATCACCCCGAATGAGCTCTTTGGTCTGGAGATAAAGACCAGGGGGGACGGCTCCAAGATCGCCGAGCTGGTGGTGCTGAAGTCGCTGGACAGGGAGACCCAGTCCCACTACTCGTACGAGATCAGCGCAGAGGACGGAGGAGACCCGCCAAAGATAGGCGCGGTGCAGCTCAACATCAAAGTCACCGACTCCAACGACAACAACCCCGTGTTCGACGAGTCGGTGTACACCGTCAACGTGATGGAGAACTCCCCGGGCAACACGCTGGTCATAGACCTGAACGCCACGGATCCCGACGAAGGGACCAACGGAGAGGTGGCGTACTCCTTTAACAGTTACGTCACGGAAAAAACGAGGGAGGTGTTCAAAATTGACTCCCGGACAGGTGTCATCACGGTCCACGGGGAGCTGGACTACGAGAACGCGCAGATCTACGAGCTCGACGTCCAGGCCAAGGACCTGGGCCCCAACTCCATCCCGGCGCACTGTAAGGTCACCGTGAACGTATTGGATACAAACGACAACCCGCCCATCATCAACCTGCTCTCCCTGAACACGGAGATGGTGGAGGTGAGCGAGAACGCGGCCCGCGGCTACGTGATCGCCCTGGTGCGGGTGTCCGACAAGGACGCAGGGGCCAACGGCAAGGTGCAGTGCCGGCTGCAGGGCAACGTGCCCTTCAGGCTGCAGGAGTACGAGAGCTTCTCCACCATCCTGGTGGACGGCAGGCTGGACCGGGAGCAGAGGGACACGTACAACCTCACCATCCAGGCCGAGGACAGCGGCACCCCGCCTTTACGCGCCACCAAGTCCCTGGTGGTGAAAGTCACCGATGAGAACGACAACCCCCCGCACTTCCTGAAGCCCCACTACCAGGAGATGGTGATGGAGAACAACCTCCCCGGCTCGTGTTTACTGGCGGTCTCCGCCGAGGACCCAGATCTGGGCATGAACGGCACCGTGTCCTACTCTATCGTGCCCGGGGAGATCAAGCGCATGGATATCAACACCTACGTCAGCATCAACCCGTCGGGGCGCATCTTCTCCATGAGGTCCTTCGACCACGAGTACATGAGGACCTTCGACTTCAAAGTGCTGGCCCGGGACAACGGGGACCCTTCGCTGTCCAGCAACGCCACCGTGCGCATCGTGGTGCTGGACGTCAACGACAACACGCCCGTGGTGACCCAACCCCCGCTGGTCAACGGCACCGCCGAGGTGTCCGTCCCCAGGAATGCGGGGGTGGGCTTCATGGTGACCCAGGTGAAGGCGGACGACTACGACGAGGGCGAGAACGGACGGCTGACCTACACCATCTCGGAGGGCGACCGGGCCTTCTTCGAGATCGACCAGGTGAACGGGGAGGTGCGCTCCACGCGGATGTTCGGGGAGGGGGCCAAGTCCACGTACGAGATCACGGTGGTGGCCCGGGACCACGGGAAGCCCTCGCTGTCGGCCTCGGCCTACATCATGGTGTACCTGTCGACGGACCAGAAGACCCAGGAATCTATCGGACACGTAAACCTGTCTCTGATCTTCATCATCGCCCTGGGCTCCATCGCCGCT